>NC_056603.1:12114420-12457753 GCF_018340385.1 Cyprinus carpio
TTGTTCTTAATTTCCAAAACCCTTCAGCTCAGATTTAGCTTCCATTTTTTCAAGAGTGTCTATTTCTTCCATGTGTGGCCCAGATTCCTGCAGCGGGTCTGTTCTCCTACTGTATGTAACTCTTCCCAGGTTATTTCGGCAGCGCTCTGTTTTTCTGTGCTTTTGTTGAGGAATGCCTCTGAGACGCAGTCACCTTTGAGTAATTACCTGCTCATGTTTCATGTTGAAAGAGCGTCTCTGTTTTACAGTTATAAAGAGCAGAGCAAGCGCTGTCCTCAACTCTGGGATCAGCTCTTATCAGAGGACGGCTGTTTCAGAAACGGGGCATTTTGGATTTTTCCCTTCAAGTAGAAGTTAACCTCTTGCAAGTCGAGCACTGTATTGAAATTCATTTGTTCTTTGGCGTCCTTTTCTTCTCCACAATTTTCTTCAATTAGTTCAGCTCAAGCACTTAAATCACTAAGTGGAGGATTTTATATTATTTGATTTTTTCCATTGAAAATGTGTGTTTTTAGAATGCAGAAAAAAGTACTTGACTAACAAAAGAGCATGTGTAGATGTATCAAAGAATAATCTATTTATCATTCGTTCATTTGTCCCGACTGTCTGTTTTATTGCATTTTACTATCAATTCCTGCTTCTATTTATATTTTGCTTTACATCTTTTTAACTCATCATATCCAAAAGTTTATATTTATTAGGTTTTTTTTTTATGTTGTTTTTTATGATGATATTAAGTGTCTGCTCTATTTCTCTCCAGAAGTTAAGAACAATAAAACTGGTCTTTTAAAATTTGGGTGGGTTTTGTATATCTCTTAACCTCCTCACACAGGTGTGCATTAGTGTGGGTATCTATTATTATAGCACTCTTCAGTAGGCAAAAGTTGCAACAAACTAAGTGTACAGACTTCATACATTTAGAAAAAACACGTTTGCATGTAGAGTACACTGATGATAAAGTATGAACCATACTCACCCAAAAAATACTTTGGGCTTTATACTATAAAATCTAAAAACATTGTTATAATGCAGAAACAAAGGTGCTTGTCAAGTTTACAGACGATAGACAAGTATCTAGTACACAAGTAATTCCTTTAGAAAATACAAGTTTAGACTTTCATGCTTCAAATGTGCTCAATTTCTCGTATTTTTTTTTTTTTTTGCCCTGAAGATCTGCAGCTCTCTGGTGTGGAAATCTGAAGCATGTGTGAGGTGAAAAGTTTAGAGCAGGATGGATTTATGCAGCAATCATTAAAACACCATCTGATGGTGATGAGCGAAGGATTTGCTTGTTTTCAGAGAGGCTGGATTTGTCCCGAGCCACTGATCTGAGGTCTGTCGTGCTGTCGGTGTGTGGTGGGTTAATTGGGGACGAGCTGGCCCTGAATCGGTGCTTCAGGAGGGAGGGGGTGAGAGGGGTCAACATGAACAGGAAATCATCAGCGCTGTGGATAAATATGGCAGTGTGCCTCAGGCCTGGCTGGACGTATTAAAGAGTCACACACAAAGAGCTCTTGTGTCTAGACTGACCACTGCATGCGGCTTGACTTTCAGTGATGAACGAGTGACTCGCAGGTTAAAAGACTGTTGCTACAGGAGGGGTAGAGTAACCCCTGCTCAAACCACTCACCTTTCGCTCTTCCTGCTGTCGTGATCAGAGAAATCCACTGATGTGTGTATAGACCTTAGGAAGTGTTGTTTTAACTAAATTGAATGTACTTTGTTCATTTCTAAATGTTTGATTTTAAAGGTACACCACCTTTAAAATCAAAACATTTAGAAATGAAACAAGTTCAAGTTCAAGTTCTGCTCTTCTGCACCGTTAGACACCATGGAATTGCAAAAATAATGGCGTATTTATTTATTTAGCATTATTTAAATACTATTTTAGGATTCATTCATATTTTGAATTGGATTTTTTTTTTGTTTTTTCAGTTTTAGTTTTAATTTTTTTTTTATTTTTTGTTTTTTTTATATGAATTAATTAATTTATTATTTATGTACTATTTTATATTAATGAATATTTTAGCTTAAATCTTTTTAAAATTTAATCCATTTCATTTTTAATTTCATTACATCAACTTGAACTTATTTTATTTCAGTTAGTTCCAAAAGAAACATCTCTCTTTTTTATATTTTAATTTATTTTTTTAATTATAAAATCTTTCATTTAATATTATATTTTATTTTGGCTTTATTTCAATGACTTAAAACCATTTTTAATAGTTTATTTTTTAATAGTTAACTGATTTATATCATACTAGCATGCTGGCTACCATTTTTGCAATATTTTTATGTGGCAGGAATAATAAGTATATGATATTCCATTCGGTTAATGACTGTTTTCAAACAGGTAGTCTTGCCTCCAAACTTACACCATTGGTTTGACCAATGTCATTTTGGTCATGACACTCAAACAAACAGTTTTGCAAAGTAGTGCCCACCAGTGTTTTTGGAGAATCATTCCAGGAATCATTTATATTTCTCAATCCACATTGTAATGCAAAAGAGCAAATATGGTAGTATAATAATCCAATATTTTAATGTATTTAGCTTAATGTGGATAGACAACTATAAGTGAGTCATCTGAAGGACAATTCTACTTAAAAGTGTGAGAAAAACACAGTTTGCGCATCACAACAAAAACCAACATGGCAATACATTTGGAGGTGGAGCCTTCTGTTTGTTCCGATCAATGGCAGATAGGGGGAGTGTTTTTTAAAAGTTTGAAAGACATCATTGGCTAAATTTGCTATGTTATATTATTATCTATTATTGAGTAGACCTTAAAACTATATATTTAGTGTGAAGAACGTGAAGTAGACAGGTTTATTTTGTTACAATATCTGGATAATTGTACTTTATACTACGGGGCTGTTGAATGCTTGAATCTGATTGGCTGACCAACGTTCTGAGGTGTGAAATTATTTTCTGGAAAACGCACGGCGAATGTAGTTCCAGGCAGCTCTCTTGATCATATTACAGTTCCATATCACTTCGCATATCACAACTGTAATAACGGAAATTACAGGACTAACAAAAACAACATAACCAGACGATTTTCCGAAAGTAAATGCACATAACATTTCTCACTAGCGAGGTAATAACAGCGCTGTTTAGAGACGCTTGTTCTGGCAGAACTCTGTTGTGGGAGATGCACAGATGGTTTGCTACCATTCCACACCAAGCTTCTCTCTTTCATCTCTTTCTCTTTCTCTGTGTGTCTCTGTCCCTTCTCTCCACGCCCTTTCTACTAACTTCATTAATAACCTGCATTAGAATGCTATATCAACGGCTCCAAGCCTCCATTACTCAGGCCCCCCCCCTTTAAAATGAATGTTTTGGAACAAGCACAAGAGGCGTTGGATGAGATGCGGAAGAAATACTTCTACTCACAATAGCGATTTCGTCACAAAAAAACCAGACGAATCCCTTTTAAATATATCATCTGATCGATGTTCTTGAGGTCTGGTAACTGTCAGTATAAGCGGAATAATTGACTCCGGGCCATGAATTATTAGATGATAATGCACATCTGAGGTGACGGTTCGCATCATGGCCACATTACCACATCGGGGGGTATATTTTTTTAATAATTCCACGGCCCATCATCAATTTTCTTGTCTTCATTAATTATTGTGCAAAAGCCAATTAACATAGTAAATTGAAAGCCGAAATTTTGATTAAATTCAAAATATTTGTTAAAAAATTGAACTAGCATGTATATTTGAGGCAGAGAAGTCACAATGACCAATCGAATCAAGCATTCCAGATTTCAGGACTGATTGGATTCTGCATTCTAAACTAAGTGTTGTGCTGTTCTAAACTAAAAGACGGTCTCATTTTCCCCCGCCTTGAGGTCCCACTGAGCCAAATCGCCCTGAAAAACATGAAAAATCCAGACATATGCAAACCACTTATAGAAGAATGTCAAAAGCAGGACACGTACAATCCCTTCCAATGAGCAATTCCTATGCTCTGGTCTCACTTGCATTAACTTGTATACCATGGTTGATTTTTTCTATATTTGGTTATGTCCTGCTATAAAAAAGTTGCGAGTCGATCTGTGATGTCACGAAAAAGTACTTGACTAACAAAAACGAGCCCTGTGTAGAGTATCAAAGAATAATATAATTATCATTCGTTTTCATTTGTCCCGACTGTCTGTTTTATTGCATTTTACTATCAATTCCTGCTTCTATTTATATTTTGCTTTACATCTTTTTAACTCATCATATCCAAAAGTTTATATTTATTAGGTTTTAATTATCTGATGCTTTAACTGATACTATCCAGTGTCTGCTCTATTTCTCTCCAGAAGTTAAGAACAATAAAACTGGTCTTTTAAAATTTGGGTGGGTTTTGTATATCTCTGAACCTCCTCACACAGGTGTGGCATTAGTGTGGGTATCTATTATTATAGCACTCTCTCGTAGGCAAAAGGTGTGCAACAAACTAACAGTGTACAGACTTATACATTTAGAAAAACACGTTTGCATTGTTGAGTACACAACTGATGATAAAGTATGAACCATACTCACCCAAAAATATACTTTGGGCTTTATACTATAACAAATTCTAAAAAACATTGTGATAATGCAGAAATCAATAAGGTGGCTTGTCAAGTTTTACAGACGATAGACAAAGTATCTAGTACACAAGTAATTCCTTTAGAAAATACAAGTTTAGACTTTCATGCTTCAAAATGTGCTCAATTTCTCGTATTTTTTTTTTTTTGCCCTGAAGATCTGCAGCTCTCGGCGTGGTGTGGAAATCTGAAGCATGTGTGAGTGTGAAAAGTTTAGAGCAGGATGGATTTATGCAGCAATCATTAAAACACCATCTGATGGTGATGAGCGAAGGAGTGTTTGCTTGTTTTCAGAGAGGCTGGATTTGTCCCGAGCCACTGATCTGAGGTCTGTCGTGCTGTCTGGGTGTGTGGTGGGTTAATTGGGGACGAGCTGGCCCCCTGAATCGGTGCTTCAGGACGGATGGAGGGGGTGAGAGGGGTCAACATGAACAGGAAATCATCAGCGCTGTGGATAAATATGGCAGTGTGCCTCAGGCCTGGCTGGACGTATTAAAGAGTCACACACAAAGAGCTCTTGTGTCTAGACTGACCACTGCATGTGGCTTGACTTTCAGTGATGAACGAGTGACTCGCAGGTTAAAAGACTGTTGCTACAGGAGGGGTAGAGTAACCCCTGCTCAAACCACTCACCTTTCGCTCTTCCTGCTGTCGTGATCAGAGAAATCCACTGATGTGTGTATAGACCTTAGGAAGTGTTGTTTTAACTAAATTGAATGTACTTGTTTCATTTCTAAATGTTTGATTTTAAAGGTACACCACCTTTAAAATCAAACATTTAGAAATGAAACAAGTTCAAGTTCAAGTTCTGCTTTCTGCACCGTTAGACACCATGGAATTGCAAAAATAATGGCTGTATTTATTTATTTAGCATTATTTAAATACTATTTTAGGATTCATTCATATTTTGAATTGGCTTTTATTTTTATATTTTCAGTTTTCATTTTAATTTTAATTTAAGTTTTGGTTCTTTTGTTCTGTTTTTGCCATTTTTATTAGTTTTTTTTTTATTTAGTTTTCTATTTAGCTTAAATCTTTTTAAAATTTAATCCATTTCATTTTTAATTTCATTACATCAACTTGAACTTATTTTATTTCAGTTAGTTCCAAAAGAAACATTTCTCTTTTTTATGTTTTAATTTTTTATTTTTATTTTAATTTTTTTTTTTTTTTTTTTTTTTTTATTTTGGCTTTATTTTAATGACTTAAAACCATTTTTAATTTTTTATTTTTTAATAGTTAACTGATTTATATCATACTAGCATGCTGGCTACCATTTTTTGCTATATTTTTATGTGGCAGGAATAATAAGGTATATGATATTCCATTCGGTTAATGACTGTTTTCAAACAGGTAGTCTTGCCTCCAAACTTACACCATTGGTTTGACCAATGTCATTTTGGTCATGACACTCAAACAAACAGTTTTGACAAAGTAGTGCCACATTGTTTTTGGAGAATCATTCCAGGAATCATTTATATTTCTCAATCCACATTGTAATGCAAAAGAGAAATATGGTAGTATAATAATCCAATATTTTAATGTATTTTAGCTTAATGTGGATAGACAACTATAAGTGAGTCATCTGAAGGACAATTCTACTTAAAAGTGTGAGAAAAACACAGTTTGCGCATCACAACAAAAACCAACATGGCAATACATTTGGAGGTGGAGCCTTCTGTTTGTTCCGATCAATGGCAGATAGGGGGAGTGTTTTTTAAAAGTTTGAAAGACATCATTGGCTAAATTTGCAATGTTATATTATTATCTATTATTGAGTAGACCTTTAAATATATTTAGTGTGAAGAACGTGAAGTAGACAGGTTTATTTTGTTACAATATCTGGATAATTGTACTTTATACTACGGGGCTGTTGTTTGATTGTTTATTATTGTTTGACCAACGTTCTGAGGTGTGAAATTATTTTATGGAAAACGCACGGCGAATGTAGTTTCCAGGCAGCTCTCTTGATCATATTACAGTTCCATATCACTTCGCATATCACAACTGTAATAACGGAAATTACAGGACTAACAAAAACAACAACATAACAGACGATTTTCCGAAAGTAAATGCACATAACATTTCTCACTAGCGAGGTAATAACAGCGCTGTTTAGAGACGCTGTTGCAGAACTCTGTTGTGGGATGCACAGAGGTTGCCTAATTCACACAAGCTCTCTCTTTCTCTCTTTCTCTTTCTCTGTGTGTCTCTGTCTCTCTCACTCCCTTTCTAATAACTTCATTAATAACTGCATTAGAATGCTATCAACGGCCCAAGCCTCCATTACCAGCTTTAAATGTGTTGTTTTGGTACTAGCAAAAGAGGCATTGGATGAGATGCGGAAGAAATAATTCTACTCACAATAGCGATTTAAGTACAAAAACCAGACGAATCCCTTTAAATATATCATCTGATCGATGTCTTGAGGTATGGTAACTGTAGTATAAGCGGAATAATTGACTCCGGGCCATTGAATTATTAGAATGATAATGCACATCTGAGGTGACGGTTCGCATCATGGCCACATTACCACCTCGGGTGTGTATTATTTTTTTAATAATTCAACGGCCCATCATCAATTATTCCTTGCTTAATTAGATTATTGTGCAGCCAATTAAATTAGTAAATTGAAATGAAATTTTGATTTAAATTCAAAAATATTTGTTAAAAAAATTGAACTAGCATGTATATTTGAGCATAGAATGTCACAACTGACCAATCAGAATCAAGCATTCCAGATTTTCCAGGAACTGATTGGATTCTGCATTCTAAACTAGTTTTGTGTGTTCTAAACTAAAAAGACGGTCTCATTTTCCCACGCCTTGAGGCGTCTGAGCAACATCCTGCCCTGAAAAACATGAAAAATCCAGACATATGCAAACACTTATAGAAAGAATGTCAAAGCAGGACACGTACAATCCCTCCAATGAGCAATTCATCTGCTCTGTGTCTCACTTTGCATTAACTCTGTATACATGGTTTATTTTTCTATATTTGGTATGTCTGCTATAATAAACGTTGGCGAGTCGATCTGTGATGTCATGCTCTGAGATGGCGAGTCAACACCGCCCGAACCGTCAGACTTAAGACTTCATACGCCGCTTGGCCTTCGCAGGCCTGCACTGTAATGACCGTTAAGCCATTTTTATTACCGACTTTACAGCCTCCAGGTGTTTGCTCATGAACACGATTGCGAGTCTGGCTGGAATTGCCCTTAATAAGGCTGGCCTGTGACAGAAGCTCTTGACTCTGAGCTGACTGGCTGCTTCATTGACTGAACAAACTAACCTCTCAGGTTGAGGCTCCGCTTTCCTGATGGAAACACTCTTGGACCTGAGTGAGATTCGAGGGGCGAGAGAAGTGGTCGACCCGCTGAGCCGCTGAAGCGCTTCATTCAGTTGTCGCTATCAGTCCAGTTTTATATGAGTGTATCTCCTTCGATTTCTGCCCGGCACTCGGTCCTGCAAAAGTGTTGGTGGTAAATGTAAGAAGTGTGGTGAATAGAGGAACTTGCTATGAAATTCTGCATGTGGGAATTGCTTCAGGAATGAAAAACTCCCACCAAATAATTGTGAGAAGTGTCTCTATGGTATATTAGTAATTCATGATCGGCCTCAGTATTTCACACTCTCAACCTCTCTCTAAATTTATTTATTAAATTTATTTAATTTTTTTGTATTTTAATTTGAATTATTTTTGGATTATTATTATTATTATTATTATTTTATTTTATTTTATTTAGTCTGCATTTTATCTAGTCATTCATTCATTCATTCATTCAGAAGGGACAGATTAGAAATTAAAAATGCAGCTGTATGTTTTTTAAATTTAATATATTTGAATTTAATTTAATTAGAAAATGTTGAATTTTAGAAAGTATTTACGTTATATTAAGTTCACAGTGTATCACATTTTTTCAAATAGGTGTATAAATCTATAAACCTTTTAATATTATTTTTAAGTATTTTTAATACATTTAATTACTAATATATCTTTTTTATATATATTTATAATTTCTTATATTTCTTTAATAAATATCAATATCACATTGAATATCATTACAGGCAGCATGATGATTTTGTGTTGAACAATACTGATGATAAGCTTTTTGTTGTTGTTGAAATTTTGTTTTGTTTAATAAAAGATGCACTTGAGAAAAAAAAAAATGAACCACTAGACAACTTGTTCTATTTATTTTCTAGCAAATAAATATTTATATTCCTTTCACAACTAAGCACACTTTTTTGGGATGCTTCCCTAGGCCAGATGTCATATCACCAGCCAAATTTTGGGTTCTCCATTTCCACCACAGCCCTGCAATCCTGTCTGTTATTGCATATGTCAGAGTTCAAAGTGTGTTTTTCTTTTTCCATCACAACGTGCACAAACACATGCTTACACTCTTACTCACACAACCTCCCACCTAAACGATTGCACACATGGACCTTTGTTATAAAAGGCAGCCGTTGTATAAATAATAATGTTTAATGTAAAAACTTTTCTTTTTTTTTTTTAATATAAAAACTCTCTTTATGGAACCTTAATTGGAACAAATAAAATCCTGTTATTTGAAACCGTTCGACTGCTCTTTTGAATGCAGCTTTGTTTAATGTTGTTTGTATCTCTGCAGGTATTGGTGGAATGGAGGAATTCATTCTCAAATCGGCCACCATCTCAACATCTCCATCCTGCCCGCCCTTCACGCCACTCAACTTTGAAGCTACGCCCATCGTCAGAGTAGCAGTCGAGCCCAAACATCCAAGTACGTGTTTGGGCGCACACATAACACATTAAACACATCTTGAGTATCATTTTTCATTGTGCTGCAACAGATGAAGCATTGCAGTACACTGCTGGACACATAAAGCAAAAATAACTGATAAGCAGAAAGCAAAGAAGAGTGTATTGAATCATAACGATGACTCAGTCGTAAAAATGAACAAGCTGTTCAGAAGAGTTAGTTTTTCTCTGACCTGGAGCTAGTCGTGCTTCTGAATGTAATAGAAACTTTTAGGGCATATATTTTGTAAGCTTAGTATCTTTTTCCAAGTGTCTGTGATGATTCTGTTACAAAACGTTGTGAGCTGCCTTCTGCAAAGTGATAAACCTAACAATACAGAGCACATACTAATGTTGGATAAACCTTCTGATATTTGACCTCTATATCTATGTTTATATATATATAGTAAATAAATAAATAAAATAACTTTTCTATTTTAATATATTTTAGATTTAATAAATAAAAATACAGTAGAAATATTTAAAATAACACTTTTTTATTTGATATTTGAATGTATTTTTTTAAAATGCCATTTATTCCTGTGATGCAAAGCTGAATTTTCTGCATCATTACTCAAGGCTTCAGTGTCACATGATCCTTTAGAAATTATTTTCATATGCTGATTTGCTGCTCATAAAACATTTCTTATTATCAGTGTTATAAACAGTTTTATATATATATATTTGGTAATTATTTTTTTATTATTATTAGTTTTATATATATATATATATATATATATATATATAAAACACTTTTGATCAATTTAATGTGTCCTTGCTGAATAATTTTTTTTTGGCTTTTATCTAAAGCACATGCATGCAATTCAAGACTGTTTTTCACGTAATTATTATTATTGATTTATTTTTTCAATTGTATGCATTCCAAGAGATTAAAAACCATGATCCTTTTGTTGCAAGTGCCATGTTCTAGTTGTTGTTTTTGTTGTTGTTGTTGTTTTTTACAAATTTCGTACATTATGGAACTGACCACTCTTTGAAAGATATGTGCAATACTGCTGTACCTTACAATCTTCCCAAAATGAGATATCTTACAAGGCAACATTATTATGCTGTTCGTCTTTTGCAACAGCTTTTAAATTATTTAGCATACCTGTGATGCCTTAATATACTGCCTATGTAGGCAGCTCACTAAGTCTCACTGATACACAGCAATGACTTACCATAAAAACGATGCATGAGTGTACAGATTAAATCGTCACGTCTCATGAGTATCTAACCTGCAAATATCCCTCAAAAAGTGGTTTTAATGGCGACGTCTCCAGGTTCACTCATTGATTGTGATTCTCATTAGCAGTGTCAGAGATGGCATGGAAACCCTGTCCATCTCAAAGCATTACACTCACACATGTGGGATGCATTAGCCAAGAGCACTGATGTAATGAGGAAGATAAATGTTACACAGTTTAGCACGCAAAAGAAGTGTCTGATCTGGATTGCGCGATCACACACAAACCAAAGAGCTCATAGTGAGGGCCCTGAGCGCTGTTTCAGGGTTTAGTTTCATAACCGTAACTTCAGCTCGCCTTCGGGTCAGGAGAGGCAATTGCTGGTGAAAACACTCTTTATTAGAAGCACTCTCATAGTCCTAGTGTTAATGCTGTCACTACATTATGAGCAGAAACTTACTTTGATGTCAGGCAGCACTTACAGGAGAGAATGAGATGCTGTTTTAAAGGGTTCTATCTTACATTTTTTATCTTTTTTATCTCATGAGGTCTTATAATGTTAGATTGTTGCACCCCAAACAGTAGGAATTAATTTTTTATGAACATTTATGACACTTTGAACATTAAACGTATTTTTGTTTTGTGTTTTGTTTTGTTTTTTTTTTTGGGGGGGGGGGGTACTTTATTTTTTAAAACACTGTTTGTGAAAAGAATAGAATAACAGCGTTTTTTGCACTGACTGGGTTTACAGTCAAGTCGTTATGGTTTACGCTGCTCCGTCCTTCATCAATCTCTTAACAAAGCTGCATCAAATTGACAACTCCACAAAACAAAATATAGACTCAAATGCTCACACAAATGTGTGTGTGTGTGTGTGTGTGTAGGTGAGATGCCGAAGCTGGTGCGTGGGATGAGGTTACTGAACCAGGCCGACCCATGTGCCGAAGTGTTGATTCAGGAGACAGGAGAGCATGTTCTGGTCACTGCAGGGGAAGTGCATCTACAACGCTGCCTGGATGACTTGAGAGAGATAATAAAGTGGCCGTGTGTGTGTGTGTGTGTGTGTGTGTGTGTATATATATATATATATATATATATATATATATATATATATATATATATATATATATATATATATATATATATATATATATATATATATATATATATATATATATGTATATTTATTGGGAAATTAAAACAATAAATGCTATTTTGACACTGATACACTCAGTTCAAATGGCAACACTGAGCTTGAGTGAACACGATCATCCCTTCCTCTTTACTACTAGTTATAGCACAAAATAAACATAAATGAACATCTCATGTCTCATGTAATTAGTCAAATATGTGTTTTTCAACCATGGAAAGACATCAGTAAAACAGCTTTTAAACAATGTCACACAGCTTCCACAGCTTGTCTGTTCACTAAAGAAATGAAGTCTAGAAAAGAGCATTTCGTTAAATATGTGCATCAGCCTTGATATGCATTGTATTTTGATTTAACATGTTAGTAATGTCTTAACTATTTAATGTATGTTTAAATAAATTTGTCATGAAAACAAGTCATGACAGTTAATGGTTATATTTCAACAACAAATTGGAGTAGAAACATAATTTTGTAAGTAGATTTAAATTAATACAAAAACTGCTGTAATGGGGCTCCGCATACAGTTCACAGCATTAGCTGAGATAGTTTTTCTTATCCTTAAGAAATTGTAATCGAAATTATAAAGAAAAAGAAAAAAGTAAGCAATTTTATATATTTTATGTATTTATTTTTATTACCCATGCCTCCCTTTACATATAAATTTATATTTATACAATTTGGGATTAGTAAGTTATTTCAGAAGGATCATGTGACACTAAAGACAATGATGTTAAAAATTCAGCGTTGCATCACAGGAATACATTTTATTTTACAATATATTCACATAGAAATCAGATATTTTTAACTGTAATAATATTTTAAAAAAATTGTTCATGTAAATGCAGCCTTGGTGATCCTCAGTACTCAGTATTTTTTATCATTATAAATCAAATCATTATAATTTGATAAATCAATCAAATTAAATGTCATAAATCAGAATTCTCTACTCCTTTCCTTCCCCCATTCTCCATCACTTCTTACTTTTTCTCTTTCTCTCACTGTATCTCTCTAGTCATCTATCATTCTCTCTCTGCGGTGGTGGCAGATCAATATCTCTTGATGTCGGTCTGTGAGCTGCACTGTAGCAGAGCTTAGACCAATTCACACCTCTGGAGCTTCTTCTCAACACAAACTGGCTCGGCAAATTATTCATGACAGTTTTTTGCTTGGATTGTTTGGAGGTTTTTTGGCCGCTGTGACATTGTGAATGCGGCAGTGGGACATTTATGTGCTTTTGAGAAAAAAACAAGTATATTTTCTCTGGAATGCTTGATTCTAAATGGATAATCAGAACGTTATATCTAACAGGCTCAATATAGCAATACAATATAGACTGACTAGAGTCAAAAATAACAAAAGAATAGTTTATTACAGTATTAAATTACAAAACTTTCTGTGGGAGGTTTTATATTTTTATTTCAAGTGCTAATTAAGCGTCACTATCATATATGTTAAACTGAAAAGCCTAGAGCTGGTTTGTTTATGTTGGATTTGACATATACCCTCATAATTAAAATGCTGAAGATGTTGTCTTCCAGTTTTATAAGACACCAGGGTGCATTTGGCTTGCCCTTGAGTTTTACCTTGTATAAACAGCATATCTGCATAAATTAGCAGCACCACATGCTAAATATTGGTTGGAGTTGGAGCGTTAGCTGCTTAATCCATCACATCTGCCCTTGGATAACATTAGCTGGACATTTTCTTCAATATTTTCCAAAGATAACTTCTTTATCTAGGTCGGACTGTGGGTCTTAAGAAGAACATGTCAAAATCTGCTATGTGCTCCACCCATAACTGGTTCATCAGTTGATTCTTTGTAATTTCATGAAATTGCATTTGGTTATTTCTAGTATAGTTATCTAATATTCTAATTAGGCCAGTCTCATGATGAAATACATTTTACTTGAACATACACAATTTACTTCAAAATAAAAAAAAAACATCAAAAGATCAATGATCGAGTAATTTCTGAAATTTTGAAGTAAAAAGACTGAAATAGTATTTTCTTGTAAAAGGTACTCGGATAATCTTTTTTTTGCAATGTACGTAAACCTGATTTAAGACTATAAAGGTGTTTTTTCTATTCTAATGGCACTGTTTTCATGACAACAAATGCAAATTATCATTAACACAATACACTTATGTGAATCATCCTGAGTGAATTAAATTCAGCACATCTAATATTTCTATCAGTAACTTACAATTGTACTTTACACAAAAACTTTGCAAAAAAATCACATTCGTATTCAGTGTGTTTGTTTTGTTTTCCGCTTAAAAAAACAAACATCTAAAAGTCCTATAAACAAGATAAATTAATTTGAGAAGCAAAACACTGCATGCGATTGTGTTTTGAAATTAGTTGTATTTTGTTTTGTTTTGGTTTTTTTCACTCATTTTTACCCTTTTTATACTTAAAATAAGTGAAAATGTGCCAGCGACATTTGACAAAGTACACTTGTGTTAAAGATACATTCATACAAAACTAGTCTTGATAGCTTATTCAGTGTTGAAGGGTTGTTTTCAATTTACAATATCAGAAATCATTCAAACAAGTCCAGAAAAAGAAGTCATTTTTTCAGTGCAAATGTGCTTTGAATGAAAGTAAAATTCCATTCAGATAAAACATAAACATCTGCTTAATGTTCATCTAACATACAGGAAACATTTTAGTGAGATTACAAATCACAAAATACCCTACATTGTACATGATATGATGAAAATGCTGAAAGTGGACATACAGCAACATATTTGAGCCGTCAGGGTAAAGACCTAAATAAAATACTTAAAACTGCTGCATCCTTGCTCATTTGGATATCGACTGGCCCAAAAATTTCATGAATACATTACCAGTCATCATTCGAAGACAAAGAAATTCAGTGCTTTGTTTTGAGGCGCAATGCAACTTGTCACCTAAAATGCAAATGAAACAAGTTATTCTTTATGTAATTTGGGGAAGTTTGATAACTCCTGGCACTGTTTATGCAACTGGTTGCTGCATTTTAAATGTAAATTAGGTTGACTAGTAATTGGTAAGCTCTTCTATTATGCTTTACATGAGAATAAAATTGGCCAGGATGTTTGGAAAGACACCAGAATGGCTTTTGTTGTGATTTCTACACGCTGCTATGGTACAGTGTTGGCCGCGTGTCACAGTTTGTTACAGATTTCTTGTTCCAGAAACTGTCCTTCATCTCATTGATAGTACTACAAAATCAGTTTGAGTTAAGACCGGCGAGAGATAGTGGGGGACAAATCGAGTGAGAAAGTGTCACATTAACACAAAGGAGTGAGAAAGCCAGCGAGGGATATGTCATGTTTTACGGATGAAGATTAAATTGGACGATCCTGACTTGGCTCTGCTAGAACAGTGATTGGCTTGTGAAATCACACTTCGCTAAAAAAACTCATAATGGTGTAAGGAGACACAAATGAGCTCTCGCACACTCCCCATCTGCTGCTCTGCCTTGAGCTGCGGGCCTGTAAATTAACACGCGTCTCTCACAGTGTTATTTTGTCCTGTTTTCTGGCGTTGTGAAGGAAAGACTCATCAGTTTGTTTTTAACATTTCCGCTCAAGCGTTCTCAGCTCAAGAACGTTGATGGGGCTAGAGATCCCTCAGGTGTAATTTGGCTGGACTTTTAATGGAGTCCGTCTTGTCAAGGTTTGGAAAAGCTTCGGCTAATGCACAAGATATAAACATGCTTAAACTCCCTGTTGATTGAGATATGTCCCTGTTCATATTTGGCTGCTTTCTGTCGTTCTTTCTTTATTCCATCCGTCGCACCTGCTCTTTTTCTCATTCTACTTCAAAAAACTAGTCGACGTGTCATTTATGTTTAAATATTCCATTTTAGATTATAGTTCATCTACGATGTGGGTAGACTAAGTCCTAGCAATATTTCTAGTCTAACAGTTTGATTGAATGTAATATGAATATTGAATGCATGTATTCTGTCATGTTTTTATTCATTCATTTTATAAATAGTCTAGCATGCAACTGTGCATTGTTTATGATTAAGTTATCACAGTGAGCACAAACAACCTTACAGAATATGGATAATAAGAGAGAGAAAGAGGTCAGTAGAAAATATATGCTTTTATTAAATACATATTTTTAATATCTCAATAAATAAGAATATGGTGACATGCCAATCAGCTTATCAACTCAAAACACCTGCAAAGATTTCCTGAGCCTTCAAAATGGTCTCTCAGTTTGGTTCCCTAGGCTACACGATCATGGGGAAGACTGCTGATCTGACAGTTGTCCAGAAGACAATCACTGAAACCCTTCACAAGGAGGTTAAGCCACAAACATACATTGCCAAAGAAGCTGGCTGTTCACAGAGTGCTGTATCCAAGCATGTTAACAGAAAGTTGAGTGAAAGGAAAAGTGTGGAAGAAAAAGATCCACAACCAACTGAGAGAATCGCAGCCTTATGAGGATTGTCAAGCAAAATCGATTCAAGAATTTGAATGAACTTCACAAGGAATGGACTGAGGCTGGGGTCAAGGCATCAAGAGCCACCACACATAGACGTATCAAGGAATTTGGCTACAGTTGTCGTATTCCTCTTGTTAAGCCACTCCTGAACCAAAGACAACGTCAGAGGCGTCTTACCATGGCTAAGGAGAAGAAGAACTGGACTGTTGCCCAGTGGTCCAAAGTCCTCTTTTCAGATGAGAGCAAGATTTGTATTTCATTTGGAAACCAAGGTCTTAGAGTCTGGAGGAAGGGTGGAGAAGCTCATAGCCAAAGTTGCTTAATGTCCAGTGTTAAGTTTCCACAGTCTGTGATGATTTAGGGTGCAATGTCATCTGCTGGTGTTGGTCCATTGTGTTTTTTGAAAACCAAAGTCACTGCACCCGTCTACCAAGAAATTTTGGAGCACTTCATGCTTCCTTCTGCTGACCAGCTTTTTGAAGATGCTGATTTCATTTTCCATCAGGATTTGGCACCTGCCCACACTGCCAAAGCACCAAGACTTGGTTAAATGACCATGGTGTGCTTGACTGGCCAGCAAACTCACCAGACCTGAACCCCATAGAGAATCTGTGGGGTATTTTCAAGAGGAAGATGAGAAACAAGAGACCAAAAAATGCAGGTGAGCTGAAGGCCACTGTCAAAGAAACCTGGGCTTCCATACCACCTCAGCAGTGCCACAAACTGATCACCTCCATGCCACGCCGAATTGAGGCAGTAATTAAAGCAAAAGGAGCCCCTACCAAGTATTGAGTACATGTACAGTAAATGAACATACTTTCCAGAAGGCCAACAATTCACTAAAAATGTTTTTTTATTTGTCTTATGAAGTATTCTAACTTGTTGAGTGAATTGGTGGGTTTTTGTTAAATGTGAGCCAAAATCATCACAATTAAAATAACCAAAGACTTAAACTACTTCAGTCTGTGTGCATTAAATTTATTTAATACACAAGTTTCACAATTTGAGATGAATTACTGAAATTAATTTTTCTACGACATTCTAATTTCACCTGTGTGTGTGTGTGTGTGTGTGTGTATGTTAGGGTTGTGCCGATGGACGATATCATCGTCCATCGTGATGGCTGACTGACATCACGATGGAGAGACACCATCGTGATGCCACGCCCCCGCCCCGCTGCGAGTCGACACCGGCATAGACTGTAAAAAATACACACACTAATCCTAGTCTCTTTTATAGACTATAGTTAATCTAAAATCTTTGCAGGAATTGCTCTGTAAATTAAATTGAGAATATTACTAATGCATACAGTATATGCTATTTTAAATACTCACTGTAGTCTATGCCAGAGACGTGACGTGTGTTAGTATGTGAAAATACGGTGTGAGGCATTTGATCTTGACATTGTTAGAATCTTGTCTTTTTTTACATTTTAAACACTGTACATTTATTTTAAATTTTTAATTTTGTACAAGAAAACAGGCCTTATTAATGAATTATTAGTATCCTATTGTAGTGTCTCGGGAGATCGTGCTCATTGTTACATAGATGTGTGGCTTTACTGCACTGAAGCGGCAGTTTTAAACCCAGAATTCAGCGAACATCAATTAACTTTTGTCTGGTTAATAAATACCTTTAAAGACAATTTTCCTTGGCCATAATGTCAAATCAAATGAAAGAATGAAGGTAATTCAGATAACACAAATTTATTAAAACACAGAAGAAGAACAACAAAGAACAAGAAAACGGGAACAACACTCAGACCGAAACGCGGGATTTACATACATAGACCATGTTTAAATTTCGATGTTTCTGGCCAGAAATACCAACATGTTCACTTTGTCTGGTTTTAATAAGCTGCGAATTGGAGTAACTACACTCCCCGCTGTGCTGAAGACCCGCTCTGATGGAGTACTGGTAGCACATATGCACAGATATTTCCGTGCTAATCTGGCCATGAACGGAAACCTTTTTTCGTTCGTTTTCCACCAAGTCAGTGGGTCCTCTTCCCCATCGATGGCCATTTCCTGCAGGTAAATGGTCATTTCTGACTCGACCTTTTGCTCATCAGTGAGCGTGGCTGCAGCTGCTGTGGCTGCTTTCTTCGCAAGAAGGCTGCCTAAAGACCACTTTTTTTTCTTAGGCACGGTGGCGACCAATACCAACGCCATTGTATCAACTCTTTAAGTGGAAGGACGCTACTTTTTTTTCACTCACGTGCAACCTATTGGAAAGCCCGGATGATGAAATTATAGTTTTTAAGAAGAAAAAAAATATTTATGTAAAAAGATATATTAAAAATATATTAAAAAGTGCACAACTCTTCTTAAGTGTAAGGACGCTACTTTTTTCCCCCTTACGTGCAACCTATTGGAAATCGCGGATGAGTCATTAGTTGGGAAATAAAATAAATAAAGTAATAAAGTAAAATAACGAATAATAATTATATAATAACGAAAAATTAAAAAATACCCCCCCCCCCACCCCGACGATATCATCGTCCATCCCCGATGTTTTACTGTTTGGGTAGTAAAATGAATATTTTAGGGTAATGTTGGGAAATTAGTTTTATAAAGTAAAATAACGTAAACATCGTCAACTGCCAATTTAAGGGACATCGCCCATATATATATATATATATATATACAGGTGGGAAAAAAAATACTGACCCCAGACATTACTGTATAGTGTGTGTTATAATTAACAAGCAATCAATATTTGCCTTTTTATTAACAGATTTTTCTGATTCATCAGTGCAAGATATTATATGTAGAGTTCCCCGTAATAAATTAGGTAGTGATCTGTGTTTCACACTGACTTTAGGGTCATCTGTTGTAGAGGGAACGAGGTTCAGTGTTTTGACAGAGCTGGTGGGTTCATTGCGATACTGCAGCATCTAGATGCACAGGTGAAGTCCTGCGATCAGTGTTTCCAACCCCCCAAAACATCTGCCTTCCCCAACCAAAACAACTCTCTGTAATTTCAATTTCAATTTTTGCAACTAGAGGAGAAAACATGACAGTCTGCTGATGGTTTAGTGTTGTAGTAAATGGGCTGTTATTTAGTCACTAGCTCTGCCCCTCAGGTCAGAAAGAAACACCAGTAACACATGAGAGGAAAGCCAGAGGTGAAGACCCGTCAGACCCCGAGCTGTTGGTTTGGGGGTCGTAGGGGTCACCGCTGAGGTCAGGAGAGTCTGAGGTCAGGCTGCCTGCAGCATCTACTCCTCAGCCTGAGTGGCGTTTAAAAATATCCCGTCAGACCTCGGTGTCAAAGCAGTTCAGCGATAGCCTGTCCAGACCTCTGACGCAGTGCCTGTCCTCAGGCCATTCACAACGAGGTCACGGGATGATGACATCACATCCTCAGCAGAAAATGGGTCAACTGCCAGAATGCAGAAGACAATGAGACGTTACACCCTCTTATGTGTTGATTATTGATTTAGTTTGAGGAAACGCATTGCTTGAGTTTGTTTTGCACCTTATTAGTGATTGTTTCATCAAAAAGCTTGTTGATTATGCAGTTTTTTGTCAATATGTCACTTATTAAGCCCAATAAAATGCATTGAGTATTATAAGAATCAATCACAAATTGATTGTCGGCTAGTTGACTACTTGAACCAAAGCATTCAGTATTGTCACAAAACAGCAGACTATTGTTGGAAGACATTGAATTTGAATGTATATGTGTATCTTTTTTAAAAAGATGGCTTTTATGCTCACCAAGGCTGTAGTAGAAACTAATATTCTGAAATATTATTATAATTTAAAATAACTGTTTTTGATTTAAATATTTTGTTAGATATATTTATTATTTATGTGATGCAAAGCTGAATTTTCTGCATCATTACTCCAGCTTTCATTGTCACATAATCCTTCAGAAATCATTCTAATATGCTGATTTGCTGCTTAAGGAACATCATCAATGTTAAAAACATATATCTTTGAATGTTAAAAAAACTATTTATTTTAAATATAAATTTATATAATTTATGTAATTGCATTTTGTAAATGCAAAGTTTGAGAGGAAGCTATTTGGTGAGTGTTTATCCACATTACTGATTGTTTTAGTATAAAAGTGTGCCGTTATTGTAATTATGGGCATTTAAATGACGTTAATGATAATTCTACATGATATCCAGTTTAATTTGAGTTAACAGGAACACATTTCTGTTTTAAAAGCTGCACTGATGGGACCGTGGAGGTGTATGAGGCAGTAGAGTTAGGAAATAATGAAAAATAAAGAGGTTGAAGAAGTGGAAGCTAACTGTGTGAATCGTATCACACCAGGAGCTGTCAACAGTGAGACAGCAGCCCAGTCACGGCTCTCGGGAGCATTCTAGTAAACATTTTCCACTGGATTATCTGCTTCCCAAACTGTTCTGTGGCCGTCTGGATCTAACTGGATTACAGAATGTCTCCGCGAAGACAGCAGCCATGTCAAACGTCTGCTCCACTTAACAAAGCCTAGTGACCCATGAGACCAAAGTGTCCGACTGTGTCCATTAACCAGTGACCCGGAGTGTTTAGGTCCCTCATTAGATTCTGGCCGTTCTGTATTAAAACATGCATTACATGCAAGCATAACACATATTGAGTAAGCCTGAATTGTGTGATATTCTTGTGAATCAGTGTGCTTGTATCTTCCGGCAGAATGTTTATGTCTGTTTCCTCAGGCAGACAGAGAGAGATTAATGTGTATTTGAATAATTTCTGCATGAATGGCCCATTGTAAATTAGATTTTACTGTGCCATAACGACTTGCTGGAGAATCAGAGCTCGGGCTCTTACCGTTGGCTGAATGCCAGTCTTGAGTGCCGGCAATAATTTTCTTTCATGTCCTCCCAGTTAGTTTGAAAAATAGGCCTTTTTATACAACCGTTCTTTTTTCCCTGGGTAGTTACTGTATTTCATGGCCTCTGTAGTTGTGCTCTGCACAATGACATTAAAGTTGAATCTAATGTAATCTAGTGCAGTGATTCAATGTTTTAGAGTTGTCACATTACTAAAATGTAACTATTGATATTGGGTATCTCAATAGCAATTTCAATACCACAGCAAAGTCTAATACGTAATAGTCTATTGACCACACTCTTTTTTTTTTAAAGTATAATAAAATAATAATAATAATAATGTATGTAATATTATATGTAAGTCATCCACCTTATATTTTCTGTTTATTATAAATAGTATGTTAGATATACTAGATATGTTTGTTTGTTTATATATACTGAAATACTAAAATAATTATTGTACAATTTAGAATATAATTTTTTATATATATATATATATATATATATATATATATATATATATATATATATATGTATATGTATATGTGTGTATGTGTGTGTATATATATATATATATATATATGTAGTATAGTGTTTGTATACACATAGAAACAAATAAATACACAGTATATTAAAATATAAAAAATATAATATGATCAAGATATGTTGTATATATTTGTATATTGCTATTGAATTAATTATTATTCAATTTATAATCTGCAAATAATTTATAGTTTATATTATTTAATACATTTTATATATATATATATATATATATAGATATATATATATATATATATATATATATATATATATATATATATATATATATAATATTTAGTTTTTTTTTTTTTTGTTTATTTGTAAATGCATAATGACATAGTCAATGAAAAACTGAATTATCTTAATGCTTATCAGGTAATTATTATAAGTAAGCAAACAAAAATAAAGTCCATTAAGAAATTTTATATATGAAATTTTATATTATTTAATTTTATATTATTTTATTTTATAATGCAAACTTATCCATAAATGACATAAGTATTTTTGACTATGCATGTTTTTTTTATTTAATTTTTTTTTTTTATCATAATTGATATTTGCCATTTTCTCTTTATTCTCTAGGTTTGCTAAAATTGAAATCAGTGCATCCAAACCAATCATCCCGTTCCGGGAGACAGTGATCCGGCCTCCCAAAGTGGACATGGTGAATGAGGACATGGGAAAGCAGCAGAAGGTGGCGGTGATTCACCAGGTCAAGGAGGAACAAACAAAGTACCCCGAAGGTGTCCAGGTGGATTCCACCGGTCTGGTCACGCTCACCACACCTAACAAGATGGCCACGGTCGGGGTGCGGGCTATTCCTCTTCCTGAGGAAGTCACCCGCCTTCTGGAGGACAATGTGGAGCTTATCCGCACAATGGAGCAGTTCAGCCTGTTTGTCTGGGAGGACAAGACTCTGGACATCAACCAGAAAATCCTGGAGAACATCCAGGAATTCAAGGTGAAGTTGGAGAGCAACCTGCAAGGCCGCAAGTGGAGGGGAGCTGTGGAGCGTATCTGGGCATTTGGTCCACGCCGTTGTGGGCCAAATATTCTCCTCAATAGTGTCGAGGGCTACCGGAGACCCTCTGTGTGGCAGTGTCTGGAACGAGAGAAGGAAACCGAAAAGGCAGAGATCAGAGACTTTGACAACAGCATTGCCAGTGGCTTCCAGTTGGCCACGCTTTCTGGTCCCATGTGTGAGGAACTTTTGATGGGGGTTTGCTTCTCTGTAGAGACCTGGGACATGAAGCTTTCTGCACCTCTAGCTCAGCAAGACTCAATCGATGAGGATTCCCGAGCTGCAGAGCCAAATATTGACAACCAAAATGAGAGTTCCGACACTCATGAGACAAACACCTCATCGGCGAGCTCTAACCGAAGCAGGAGTGGAGCGGAGGCCGCTGGGAGTTCGGTGGACTGTTATGGACCGTTCTCAGGGCAGCTCATCGCCGCTATGAAGGAGGCCTGCAGATACGCCTTTCAAGCTAAACCTCAGCGGCTGATGGCGGCCATGTATACATGCGAAATCATGGCCACTGCTGAGGTCCTGGGTAAGCAGTTTATTCAGTCTCTACACAGTCGAGAAGTCAATCTTTATAAAAGACAAAATATCGGTCCATGGTTTTGTTTCCCATAAGCATTATAATACTAAGAAGATCATAGAGCCACACTACAAAAACAGACCTTTTTTGTCAGTGTTATTTTAGTATTATATACTAATAGTGGATCGTGATTCATTAATGAAAAAAAAAGTGTCATAAGTACGTCCTGTCCCATTTCTCTATATGAATCAAAAATACTGCAGCAAAGCAAAGAAACACTATTTCATTGGGTTTTAGTTGTCTCTTTAGGAAAAATGAAACTGAAAATGGCTACTTAAAAAGATTTTAAAGAGTTCACCACAAAATGAGAATTAGTCATTATTTACTCACCCTTGTGTCATTCCAAACCCAGTGGAAACCCAGATCAGTGAATAATGAACTAAATTTCAGTCTGTTCTCCGCAAAACTATCATATGACTCAGAAATACGAGTCATATGAAACTTTTATGGTACTTTTATGCCTCTTTTGTGTCCTTTTTGAAGTTTGACAGTCCCAGTTGTCATTTATGTTCATTAAATTTAATCAAATATCCACTTTTGTGTTCCAGTTAAGAAGTCAAACAGGTTTGGAACGACATGAGGGCGAGGAAATGATGAGGGAATTTTTGGCCAAAATGTTGCTTTAAACATTATCAATCAGTGAAGCACATGCCAATCAACCTCTATCTTAAATAAAATCCACAGTCACTAACATAGAGAAAAAGGGCCCTATACCATACAAAGAGGAAATAGTTCTCCCAGGTCCTTGATTGAAAGCTGATGTGAAACAGCCATGTACCCGTGTGATGTCGTCATTGCACCAGGTTCCAGAACAAAAGCGAAATTGTCCGACCCACATGCCTGTGTGAAACGAACCCAGTTGAAGGGGTAAGAGAATCCTGCCCCATGAGAACCAAAACCTCTGAGAAAATCAGTCGGCCTGGGCCAAAGGGGAGAAAATACGTAAATATTTTAACAAATGGTGCAAATTACCTTCCCGGTTGTTTTTGTTCGCTTGGGGAAAAAAGTTCGAAATCTGTAAATGAAGCACAGGCATTTCGTTTCCGTAACTGCGATGAGAGCAAAAGTATTTGGGAGCACAGCTGGAGTGTATTAAGGGAGAAAGTGGTTCTGAATATAAAATATATAAACTTCATTTTTCACTGGCAGGATGTTTTCCATATCCAGATAACTAGGTCACACTGTTGACATCCAGGTGTATGTATTACAGATGTTTCCAGATGAGATAAGCGTCTTACATGTATACATTAAAGCTCTTAAAGGGCCTCTTAAACATTCTACGCTTTTGTAGCAGGTAAAGGTTTTTAAAGATGCCAATTTACAATGATAGTCAACAAGTGTGTGTGTGTGTGTGTGTGTGTGTGTGTGTGTGTGTGTGTGTGTGTGTGTGTGTGTGTGTGTGTTTGTGTATTAGGCTTGCTGCGATAGACAGTTACGTCATTTGCCTACCTTGGCACCGCCCCCCACCATCGTTTAGAATTTTTTATAGTAACAAAAATCATTTAGCCTATTTCAGTTAGAGAACAAACACTTTTAAGCACTAAACGCTCAATGCAGCGTGCCGAACCGTGCGCGAATGACAGTGCGACACGAAGCAGGAGCATTTTATTTATCACGTGGAAAGTGAGTCGAGCTGACTGACAAGAGTGAGGTGAGAAAGACAAGACGATGGCAGAAGATTGTTTAGAAAGGAAATGCAAAGGCACCTGTCTGGCAATATTTTTGATTTTGAAAAGCCTATTGACTGGACGTTTTTTTTTTTTTTTTTTTTTTATTTTTTTTTTTTTATTTTTTTGGTTCCAAAATTTTTGTTGATTACTTTATTTAAACTTTGTGCATTTTATTTATTTTTTTTATGTTGTGGTTTGTATGTTTCTTATTCGTTTTGCTAATAAACGTTCTATGTTTTCGTATTTATCTGGTTCCACAGTGTTTGCTGATTTTCAGTTTTATTAACCTATTTAAACTTTGTGTAGCCTAAGTAATTTGTTATTTTATTAGGCATATTGTAGTGTATTTATATTAGTTTTGTTAATAAAAGTTCCATCAGTTTGACGTTGTTGTTGCTTGAATTGAATCAACGCTGAATTGCCGCTAATTTGAAAGTGAAAGTAAAATGTGCACAGCGCTTTTTCAAGCTAGGCTATTTGAAAGCCAAGAAATCCGAGGAAAAGAGGCAAAACTCAAACGAACAATTGCTTGATGCCGAATTGCGGCAATTCAATTGCCGCTAATTTGAAAGGGAATGTAAAATGCACATGGCACTATTACAAGCAATTTGAAAGCGAAGAAAAGAGGGAAACATCATACAAACTAACACCCCCCACCCCAGCGGTGATACTGGTATTACCGGTGTTATCACACGTTGAAAAACCGGATAGAAAATTTCCTCACCGCCACAACCCTAGTGTGTATATATAAAATTTTAATATATATTAATAAATTATAGACAGGTATACTTGTAATAAATGTAAATCTGAATATAACTATATGAATATATAAATATAAATATTTACTTATAAATCTGAATCTAGTTATCAGTCTGCATCTAATACATCTAATATTGTAATATATAAATACATTTATGAATATATAAATGTAAATGAGAATATGTACTGTTATAGTTTTGAATATATGCATGTAAAACTAAATCTGAAAAATAAATGTAAATTATAAATCTGAATATATATAAATATGAGTGTGAGTGTCCGTTTAAATATTTTTAAAATACATTTAAAAAGTAATTCATGACTGTATAGATCTGAATGTAAATCAGAATCTAGTTATAATTCTCTCTATATAAAAGTAAATCTAAATATTAATAAATCTGTATGTGTGTATATCTATTGATAGATAGATAGATAGATAGATAGATAGATAGATAGATAGATAGATAGATAGATAGATAGATAGACAGACAGACAGACAGACAGACAGACAGACAGACACATACATACATACATGAATACAAATTATGCTATTTCTCCACTTAATGTTCATTTGTAGAGTCACATTTCAAATTCTATGGTCCACCAATAACATTACATCATCCAGCAGTAGGAACGGTAGGAACGGCTGCAATAACCATCAGTACCCGTGATCTTTGACCTCCATCAACAAAATCACTGTCATTACAATCAGACAGGCTGTTTTTGTTACTGTTCCTTAAGGACTTCTATGTATAAATGACCTCCACATACTGGTAAAGTTCAGCAATACAGCCAACTTGAAAACTGAGTAGGTGTTGATGCATCAGCATAGATGTCATATGTTAATATGCTCATAGATTTCTGATTGAGCCATTTTTGCTGCTTAGTTTCACTAAATAGTCTCGGTGGGCTGCACGAGAAAGCTTTGCGTTGTGAATGCTGGAGTATGTCTACATAGTCCATCAATCTCTTTTAAGAGCAAGGAAAATCCTGTTTTCCGCTATACATCCCCTCTAACTGTGGAGTCAATAACAGTTTTATACAACACAGTAACAGAGGTGAGCGTTCACGGCCCAGATGTACAGAGGTCATGACCTTCTATAGATGTCTGTCATCAAGTGTTATTGCGAGAGCTTCACACTCGTCTGCAGTGTTAACAGGTCGATGGTCTCTGGGTCGGAACTGTAAGATACACAGGCACTGAGTTTCTTCCCCCGTCACTTCCATGTATTCACCCGCCTGTTTGTGTGTGTGTGTGTGTGTGTGTGTGTGTGTGTGTGTGTGTGTGTGTGTGTGTGTGTGTGTGTGTGTGTGTGTGTGTGTGTGTGTGTGTGTGTGTGTGTGTGTGTGTGTGTGTGTGTGTGTGTGTGTGTGTGTGTGTGTGGATAAGCCGCTGTTTGTGTTAGTTAAAGGAGAAGGATGTCCGCAACAGATGATTTTTAAAACGTCTGATTGTAGGGTTGGGCGATGTCCCTTAAATTGGCAGTTGACGATGTTTACAGTAAAACATCGGGATGGACGATGATATCGTCGGGGTGGGGGGTGGGGTATTTTTAATTTTTCGTTATTATATAATTATTATTCGTTATTTTACTTTATTACTTTATTTATTTTATTTCCCAACTAATGACTCATCCGCGATTTCCAATAGGTTGCACGTAAGGGGGAAAAAAGTAGCGTCCTTACACTTAAGAAGAGTTGTGCACTTTTTTATATATATTTTTAATATATCTTTTTACATAAATATTTTTTTTCTTCTTAAAAACTATAATTTCGTCATCCGGGCTTTCCAATAGGTTGCACGTGAGGGAAAAAAAAGTAGCGTCCTTCCACTTAAAGAGTTGATACAATGGCGTTGGTATTGGTCGCCACCGTGCCTAAGAAAAAAAAGTGGTCTTTAGGCAGCCTTCTTGCGAAGAAAGCAGCCACAGCAGCTGCAGCCACGCTCACTGATGAGCAAAAGGTCGAGTCAGAAATGACCATTTACCTGCAGGAAATGGCCATCCGATGGGGAAGAGGACCCACTGACTTGGTGGAAAACGAACGAAAAAAAAGGTTTCCGTTCATGGCCAGATTAGCACGGAAATATCTGTGCATATGTGCTACCAGTACTCCATCAGAGCGGGTCTTCAGCACAGCGGGGGAGTGTAGTTACTCCAATTCGCAGCTTATTAAAACCAGACAAAGTGAACATGTTGGTATTTCTGGCCAGAAACATCGAAATTTAAACATGGTCTATGTATGTAAATCCCGCGTTTCGGTCTGAGTGTTGTTCCCGTTTTCTTGTTCTTTGTTGTTCTTCTTCTGTGTTTTAATAAATTTGTGTTATCTGAATTACCTTCATTCTTTCATTTGATTTGACATTATGGCCAAGGAAAATTGTCTTTAAAGGTATTTATTAACCAGACAAAAGTTAATTGATGTTCGCTGAATTCTGGGTTTAAACTGCCGCTTCAGTGCAGTAAAGCCACACATCTATGTAACAATGAGCACGATCTCCCGTGACACTACAATAGGATACTAATAATTCATTAATAAGGCCTGTTTTTCTTGTACAAAATTAAAAATTTAAAATAAATGTACATTGTTTAAAATGTAAAAAAAGACAAGATTCTAACAATGTCAAGATCAAATGCCTCACACCGTATTTTCACATACTAACACACGTCACGTCTCTGGCATAGACTACAGTGAGTATTTAAAATAGCATATACTGTATGCATTAGTAATATTCTCAATTTAATTTACAGAGCAATTCCTGCAAAGATTTTAGATTAACTATAGTCTATAAAAGAGACTAGGATTAGTGTGTGTATTTTTTACAGTCTATGCCGGTGTCGACTCGCAGCGGGGCGGGGGCGTGGCATCACGATGGTGTCTCTCCATCGTGATGTCAGTCAGCCATCACGATGGACGATGATATCGTCCATCGGCACAACCCTATCTGATTGCGTGTGAGATTCTGCCTCGTGATGATAGTGGGAAGTCGTGGCCTAATGGTTAGAGAGTCGGTCTCCCAATCGAAGGGTTGTGAGTTCGAGTCTCGGGCCAGCAGGAATTGTGGGTGGGGGGAGTGCATGTACAGTTCTCTCTCCACCTTCAATACCATGACTTAGGTGCCCTTGAGCAAGGCATCGAACACCCAACTGCTCCCCGGGCTGCTGCAGCATAAATGGCTGCCCTCTGCTCCGGGTGTGTGTTCACAGTGTGTGTGTGTGTTCACTGCTCTGTGTGTGTGCACTTCGGATGGGTTAAATCCAGAGCACGAATTCTGAGTATGGGTCACCATACTTGGCTGAATGTCACGTCACTTTCACTTTCACTTTTAGATTTTGTTTGCATGTGTGTTTTTAGGTCATACCTGATCTCTTGATTGACCGACATAAATGATGGGGATAGTAATTTAAATAGTTGAAATAAAATAAAATGTAATAATTAGATGAAAAACTAGAAGTGTTTGAAATAAATTTAATTTGAAGTACTAAAATTACTAAAACTGATAATAAATAAATACAAACATATAATATAAAATTACAAAATTATACTGTATATAGGTAATAAATATATAATTACAAAAGTACATGAAATTAAATGACTAAAATGAAAATTAAAATAATAAAAAAAAAATTTAAGATTAGTTTGATGACTTAAAGGGAAACTCCACCCCAAAATGAAAATTTTGTCATTAATCACTTACCCCCATGTCGTTCCAAAGCCGTTAAAGCTTAGTCTGTCTTCGGAACACAATGTAAGATATTTTAGATGAAAACCGGGAGGCCTGTGACTGTCCCATAGACTGACAAGTAAGTAACATTGTCAAGGTCCAGAAAAGTATGAAAGACATCGTCAGAATGCTAGGGGCAAGTCGTGGCCTAAAGGTTAGAGAGTTTGACTCCTAACCCTAAGGTTGTGGGTTCGAGTCTTGGGCTGGCAATACCACGACTGAGGTGCCCTTGAGCAAGGCACCAAACCCCCAACAGCTCCCCGGGCACCACAGCATAAATGGCTGCCCACTGCTCCGGGTGTGTGTTCACGGTGTATGTGTGTTTACTCTTGTGTGTATTTGCACTTTGGATGGGTTAAATGCAGAGCACGAAATCTGAGTATGGGTCACCATACTTGGCGGTATGTCACGTCACTTTCACTTTTTTTCACTTTTAGAATAGTCCATCTGCCATCCGTGGTTCAACCATAACGTTATGAAGCGACGAGAATACTTTTTGTAAGCGAAGAAAACAAAAATAACGACTTTATTCAACAATTCCTATGTCAACAGTCTCCTCTGTTTCTCTCTATATCACCGTATGCTGCGTATGCTCTTCTGTATCAGCCGCGCCACAAGGATGCGCTGTTTTCTGGCGCGGCTGATACAGAAGAGCATACGCAGCACACTGTGATATGGAGAGAAACAGAGGACCTTGACAGTGTTACTTACTTGGCAGTCTATGGGACAGTCACAGGCCTCCCGGTTTTCATCCAAAATATCTTAAACTGTGTTCTGAAGACGAACAAAGCTTTTACAGGTTTGGAACGACATGGGGGTAAGTGAATAATAACAAAATTTTCATTTTGGGGTGGAGTATCCCTTCAAGTGTAAGTACCAAAATTACTTAAACAAAAGCTGAAATAAAATTATAAAAATATATTAATATATATAATGAGAAAAGCGCATAACAAAATACTTAAATTGAAACAAAAACAGAAAAATGAAAGTTGGTTCAAAATATTGATAAATACTGTAATAGTGTTCATTAACAGCAAAATGAGTAGAGTATTAAGTTCAGTTAAGTTCAATTAAGTTAAGTTAAGATTAGTTAACTGAAACAAGTACTAAAGACAAAAACTGAAATAGAAATAAATTAAAGCTATATAGAAATTATTAAAAAATAAATACTGAAAAAGCATGCAACAAAATCACTGAAACTTAAACTACTTAAAAACTGAAAATATAAGAACAAATGCTAATTCAAAATTTTAATGAATACTTTAATTAATTGCAAAAAGGAGTAGAAGTTTAGATCAGTTTACAGTTATTTTGCATAAGTTTTTTTTCCCCCAAGTGCAGTTCTTTAGGTTTGTAAATATATGTGTGTTGCAGGTCGTGTGTATGCCGTTCTGTCCAAGCGGGAAGGACGGGTCCTCCAAGAGGAGATGAAGGAAGGGACGGACATGTTCATCATTAAGGCTGTACTTCCTGTTGCTGAGAGTTTCGGATTCGCTGATGAGATCAGGAAGAGGACGAGCGGCCTGGCCAGCCCACAGCTAGTGTTCAGCCACTGGGAGGTGAATGAATGAATGAATGAATGAATGAATGAATGAAGGAGGGAACGGCTGTGCAAATGAATGTACAAACTAATCCATTTATGCAAACTTAACTGAATGAATGGTTGTGCAATGGTTTCATTATTTTGGTTTCCAGTCGCTTTCATGTCTGGCCTGCCCTTTCCCACTAAGGACAGTTTACACACTCAGTATATAGATTTTAAAAACTATCAACTGATCAATCAGAAATGGTTGACTTTTTCCACCTTAGTTGTTGTTATCTGCAAAATCCCATATCTGTTGACCTCTTTAATAATTAAGGAATGAATGAATAAACAAGTGAATGAATGAATGAATGAATGTGTGAAAATGGAATGATTAATAAATGAGTATAAATGATGAATGAATAATGAACAAACAAAATTAGTCAACAAATAACTGCTGCAATTGAAGAATAAATTAATGAGAGTGACTTAATTGAGAAATAATTATAATTATGATTGAATAATTGTCATAATTGAATGAATACACTAATGAATCAGTGTGAATGAATGAACAAATCAATGAATGATCAAACTATATGCTTGTTTGCGTTATATTTCATATTTGCTTCATATTGCTTCATATTTTTGTGGAAATTTTCTTTGATGAATAGACAAAAAAAAAAACTATTTCAAGTGTCCTTGCAGAATACAAGTATTAATACTTTTGAATAGTAGTGTATGAATCAACAAATGACAGCAAACTGAAGAATGAATGAGATGTTTCTCCTTTGCTCTTTGACGTGTGTGTTCAGTTATCTCACCCTCAGTCAGTTCACTGTAGGGAACAGGACATACACCGCAAAGATACTGGACCCAGTGCCAGACGTTCATATCTATACAGACGTCTGAAAATATGTGATCATACGTGGTTGGAAAACTGTATGGGCAGGCCAATCCATCAGATCCAGTCATATTGATCTGCTGTCAGATGTCAGTGCTGCTGATCTGGCAAAAGCGTGTTTACCTTGAGAGTGTCGAGCAGACAAGCTGTGTGTGTGTGCAAGTGTGTGAACTCATAGAGCGCTCTGGATTGATCTGTGCATTACAGACATGAGGCATTACAGTACACAGTGCTGGAGTAACATCACATAAGCGCTTATGTGTGGCACGCGGATATGTTGTTTTTGTTCATTTCTCCAAAATGGTGCTAGGGTGATGCAGAGGAGATGAATTGTTAAATAAAGTCTTTTTTTTTTTTTGTTGAACAAAACCCAGTTGAACCCCTGATGTCACATGGATCATTTTAGTGATCTCCTTGCTATGTTTCTGGACCTTAATCGTGTAAGGATCCTTGCGGTCTATGGGAGGGTCAGAGAGCTCTCGGGATGCATCAAAAATATTTTAATTTGTGTTCCAATAATGAACGGTGGTCTTATGGGTTTGGAACAACATGAGGGTGAGAAATTAATGACAGAATTTTCATTTTTGGGTGAACTATCCCTTTTAAAATGACAGTGACTGAACCAAATTAAGATAATGTGGAAAATAGGATGCATAATTGTAATTTGAATGTTAGTAAATAGAATTTGAATTCAAGTAACTTCATATAACTAATTGGATGGATGGTGGATGGATGATGGAGGGATGGAACGAAACATGGATGGATGATTGATAGATAGATAGATAGATAGATAGATAGATAGATAGATAGATAGATAGATAGATAGATAGATAGATAGATAGATAGATAGATAGATAGATAGATAGATAGATAGATAGATAGATAGATAGATAGATAGATATTGCTAGTAGTGTAAGCTGAAAGAGTGAATCAAGTGTTATTCTTCACTGATCTTTTAACTCAATGGAGTGGAGGCGTTTGGTCGTGTATTTTTAGCAGATTGTTCCTCACGTGGGAGTTCACTGTGAGTTAGTAGAGCATTTCAGATGCTCTGTGTGTGTGTGTGTGTGTGTGTGTGTGTGTGTGTGTGTGTGTGTGTGTGTGTTGGGGGATTGGCGTGAAAGAGGATCAAAGGCTGTAGACGCCACATGTGTGCCGTCTTTAACCCGACGGCTGGCTGGACGTGTTCTCTCCACGCCAGGGCTGGGTGAGCGGACACAGCCCTGCGGCCATATGGGGCTACTGTCAGCCAGGATGATGGGTCGAGTTAAGCCGGACATGATACACACTCACTCAAAGGGCATATAAGGTTGTCTGCTACGTCACAAAACAGTTGCACCACTTTTTCATGCTGTGCCTCTGAGTGCAGAAACCCACGTCTTATTCACAAAACACCCACAGTTCAGCACAAACTCTTAAGTGTGCTAATATAGCACAGTACTTCAAGGATTAAAATGATTCAAATTAAATCACAATCATAGCTAATGAGATTTGAACTCACAACCTCATAGTTACTCTTGACTATTTGCTAAACTGCTGCACTCCTGATCATTCAGTCCTCTGTATCATCTGACAGCTGATGAACTCAACTGATTTTATAATGCTGTTTATTATGCATGTCTGGAATACTTGATTCTGATTGGTCAGTTGTGACATTCTGTGGTCAGATATTTTGACGTTTTGACCACAAAGCTGCTTTGTTAACCCAGGAAACTGATTTCGTACATAGCTGTGCAAGTTCATTTCATACCACTCATGTAATAAAATAATTTAGACTTTCACTGTTATTTATTTATTTATTTGGTACTTGTTATAAAAATAATAATTTTGGTTAAAATGCAGGTTAATGAATAGTTTTATTTATTTGGTACCTATTTATTTATTTGTAATAATTGCATCGAAAAGTAGGCTTGTTTTTCAGCTTTATTTTTTTTTTGATAATTTTGTGGCTACTCTTAAAAAGCAGGTTTATGCACAGTCATCTGGTTATTTACCAAAAATATATTGCTTCAAGGTAATACTACATTTTATGATAATGCAATACATTATTATTTCTTTGTAGTCAATGCTGAGACATGAGTGTTGAATTAAATTTCCTTTATTCTGGCAGGGAAAATTTTTACTTGATTTTTTTCTGAGAAATAAGCATGATTAATGTTCTGTATCTCTACGAGGAGAAGAACAGTTAATAATCTCCTTCACATCAGGTTTTTTTGTACTCATAGTGTTTGAGTACAGTGTGAGTATCACACACACTCACTAACACACATGACTCAAATTGTCCTCTTGTCTTGGTACTTGCAGACTGTGTTTGTTTTGCTGGAGGAGGGTAATTCAATTCCATGTTTAATTCAAACCTTGCCTTGCTAGATTTTGAGGCCGGCTGCATTTTCAATTCTTGTAAATGTGATCTGTGAGTGCAGAGAAAAGACTAAAGACAGTGTAAAGCGGAGCACTGCAGCCCTTTTTGTCCTCCTGTGTGTGTGTGTGTGTGTGTGTGTGTGTGTGTGTGTGTGTGTGTGTGTGTGTGTGTGTGTGTGTGTGTGTGTGTGTGTGTGTGTGTGGAGCGTCTCCTCTTACAGCTGAACTGCTGTTGTTCTCTTTTCTGTGGACATTTTATGGGTCTTAAGGTGCTTGTTTGGACTGCAGGACTTCTACAAATCTGTGTTGTTTTGTTAGGCCTAGTGTTTATAAGAATAGTTCACCCAAAAAAAAAATAAAAAAATCTGTCATCATCTGCAGTACTCATTCATATTCTGTTTCTTGTATGACGTTTTTCTTCTTTGAAACAAAGAAGATGATCATCAGCACAATGCTCACTTCTCTTTTACACATGACATTATGATCTAGTTTTACAAAAATTAAAAATCATAAGCACAGTCCATGTGACTCATGCACTGTAATCCTTTTTGGGGGTTTTTTCTCCATACAAAGAAGGCAAATATTCACCATTGACTGTTCATAAAGAACAAAAGAACCAGATGAAAGTTCATGTTCATAAGTTTGGGGTCTGTAAGATTTTTTTAATGAAATATTAGAATGATTTCTGAAGGATCATGTGACACTGAAGACTGCAGAGTAATGACACTGGAAAATTCAGATTTGATCCAAGGAATAAATTACATTTTAAAATATATTCAAATAGAAACTGTATTAATATTTCACAAATTTTCTTTTTTAACTGTATTTTTTATCAAATAAATGCAAACTTGGTGAGCATAATAGACTTTCAAAAATATTAAAAACCTTACTGACTCCAAACTTTTGAAAGGTAGTGTATCTCTGTCTGTATTTATATTTTTATATTTTGATATAGTATCTGAATTCATACAATATCTTTAAGTCATTATTCACTGAAAATATTTGCGAATGCATTCAAATATGATGCATCATATATATTCAGATTCGTCGAAATGTGGCAGTTTTGAAATGTATCACATCAAATGTTATTGTTTATCACATATTTCATGACTTATCATCATTGATGTCAGACTTGGGTTGATTGGCATCTTGAAACGCCATAGATTTTCAGCAAAAGATACATATATATTTTATTGGTTTATTTAAGAGTTGTGTTTTTTGGGATAAAGATTGAAGTGACATGAGGGTAAGTAAAGAACGATTTTTCTGCTGAATTCACCCTCTAAGCAGTGTTTTGTCACCCATGAACAGGATTTCTGACTGGATGTGTTTTGCACGGTGGAATCGGTGCTTTGGAGACAGTTATTGATATTTGGTTTTGCGCTTTTGACACTGATTGATCCGTTGGTTTTGCGTGGTTGCACATGTGTCCTCCTGCTAAAGACATTATACGGATCCGTTTCAAGGCAACTGATGTGTCAGGAAATGAAGTAGTATAACTGACAGGACTCTTATAAAGTTGGTCCGGATAGCGTTTCCTCATCGCTTTTGTTGTCGATCTCTCACCTGTCTTGTTCTCTCTCTCTTTCTCAGAGAGCCGCAGAGTTGAAAAGGTGCCAAACGCAGGACGCTGCACCATTAGTGTGAAAACTCAGAGAACCTACACACTCCATCTGACAGCCTGCATGCGTGCATGTGTGTGTGGGCAGATGTCAAGCTCTGACAGCAGCACTTCCACTGAGAGTGTGTGTGTGTGTGTTCCCTACTGTGCAGAGAGCCCATTAGACACCATTAGACACATATGCCAGGGCTGCGAATCCGCCCTCGATCTGTCTGCCAAGCGTCTGCCCGCCCCTGCCATGAGACACACACACACTAATCAGCGCCGGCCATGAGCGAGACTCATGCAGGTCAACATAATCTAATTGTGTGAGATGGACAAAGAAATGGACTTTCTGAGGTGTTGTGTGTGTTTGTGTATGTGTGTTTTTGTGTGTGTGTGTGTGTGTGTGTGTATGTGTGTGTGTGTGTGTGTGTGTGTGTGTGTTACACTGGGCCGTGGTGCGATTCAGACACACAGTTGGTGTCATTCAGTGTTGGAGCTGCTATCAAACACACACTCCACCCCGTCGTGGACAGCGACGGACGGTCACTCATTAAAACCTTCCGTCTCACTACATTTCCATTCACTGGATTTGTTGTTTATTATGTAACAATTGTCAGGTTCTAGCGCAATCAGCACAATGACTGATTAAACAACAGAACAACCTTGAGAGTAAAACAATAACTGTGAATAACGAGTGTTTTTGTTTTTTTATTGCTAGAGGTGCATTGCTTGGAAAAAAAATTAGCGGTTGTTTCTAAAGCAGCAAATCAGTATATTAGAATAATTTCTGAAGGATCTTGTGACACTGAAGACTTCAGCTTTTCATCACAGGAATAAATTACATTTTAGAATATATTCAAATAGAAAACTTTATTAAAAATTTGGTTATTTTAAAAACTTTTTTTGTTGCTTTTATTCTTTTTTTTATCAAATAAATGCAGCCTTGGTGAGCATAAAAGACTTCTTTTAAAAATGCTGAAAAATCTTTCTAAATTATCCCAATCTTTTTAACAGTAATATTTATTTATGCATATATGGATTTATAACATACAGTTTAAATGGCCAAATATTGACAGTATTAATACTTAAATTGGATATTTTTCTTAATATTACTGTGTTCTATATATTTTATGATAATTAGATTTTTGAATCGTTAGCATAGCTGTTAATGGCATAGGCTATATATTATGCAATACAGATAACTGTCAATATAAATAAAAACGGACCACTAACCAAATATTTGTGTGTGTAATATAATCTACTATTAAAACGTTTGGGGTCAGTCATTTTTGTAACATTTGTAAAAAAAAAAAAAAAAAAAAAAAAAAATACTATTACTTTTGATCAATTGAATGTGATCTTGCTTAATAAAAATAATAAATTAATTAATTAATAATTAATTAATTAAGATTCTAGCCAATATTTGTGTTCTGTATGTTTCTCTGACTTCTCTTAAGAGACTGTATTGCTATCTTAACAACACGCTTCCTGTTTGAATGAACAGTGATTTGATTTTTCTCATGCAGTTTGTGTGAGGAAAGCTATTTGTGAGTTGCAGCTCATGTAGAACGTTCCAGATCAGTCATTTATGGGGTTCCGTGACAGTCACAATGCTGTCTGTGCAGCCAGTAAGAGCGTGTGTGTTTGTGTACACATCACAGACAAATGAAAAGTGCCCTGTCACTTGTTGGGCTGTGCTTGAGTGAGTGGACACACAAGACAAAAGCTCTTTAGTGGAGGGAAAAAACAGGGATGGTAACCCAAGCTGTCAGGTCAACGGAGAAAGAGAGAGAGAGAGACTGATAGCAGAAGACAAATGAGAATAAGAAAGCAGATATGGAATCAAAGAGCAGCACTCAGGAATCTCTTTGCTCATGCTCGATGGCCGTTTAAATGCTAATGGTCTGTAAGCTGGTTCTCTTCTGATCCGCCAGTGATGCTCCTGAAGTTCTGGACTGGTTGGGGTTTGTGGGCAGCAGTTGATGGCTGTGTAAATCGGGCCGTTGTTGGCCTCTGCCATCTGTCCTGAGGTAACGGAGCCCACGCCGTGGGGCCTCTCTGGGACCAGGTGCAGGGGCCCCGCTGGACTCTTACAGTAATTGTACCACTCGTGCTATTGTCTAAGCATGAGGTCATATTGTGTGGAAGTGTGTGTGTGTGTGTGTTGCTCCAGGGATTGCGTCATCCGTCGAGCACCTGCTCCCAGTGCTGTATGAGTGTGTGTGTGTTTGTGTTAGTTTTTGGTGGTGAATGTTAGATCTGTGCCTCGTATAATGACCATTAAGTGTATCTCTCCACAGCGGACAATTGCGTAGTCTAGTTCTGCCCTGGAACGACTCATTTTCTTTTTATAATGAGAGAGAGGAAGACAAAGGGATAGAAATATTGTGCTGCCAGTTCCTGACTAACTCATAAATTAACTAAACACTTCAAAAAATGGGCCTTCACTTTTGATTAAATTTAGATTTTAAATTCTGAAAATGAGTAGCACTTTACATGGGTGTGTACTTTACATATAACATTAGGAGTGCTTGTTTTAACCGGAATCATTTCAGATTCTCGTTAACAGTATCCCAATATACAATTTAAGCAAACGTTTGTTCAATGCAATCAAAAGTTATTTAACAAATAATATAACAATGTTGTTGGCATGTGCTAATGCATATTGTAATTGTTCAGTGAATTACATTCTGAGATAGAGAGAGAGAGAGAGAGAGATTTACTTATTGTATAATCTTATTTTGCAATCATGTGCTTATGCCCATTTTGGATAATCCAGTGAAGTGTGTCTGCATGTGTGTGTGTTTATTTATTTATCATGTGTTTATGCCTTCTTTGCTTAATACAGGAAATTAAAATAGATATTTGTATTTTATTCAAATAAAATGCATGGTTATTTATTCATTCATTCATTCATTCATTCATTCATTCTGTATTTAGTAACCATGTGTTAATGTTTATTAAATTAATTTTTTCTTTTTATTTATAGTTTCTATTATTTATAGAAGTTTATTTATATATTTATTTTTAATTTAGCAATAGTAGTAATGCCAATTTGGTCTATTTAGAATAACTTTATAAATACATTTAATATAGATTTAATTTTATATATTCTAGATAATCCAATGAATTAAATACCTTTGAATTTCAAATTCAGACATTTTTGGATAATCCAGTTCATCTATTTGGAACTTTATGGATGTAAATGTCAAATGTTTGGTTTGGTAGTCATCATCATCTTAACTTGTTAGGGCTGCAAAACAGTTTTTGCATTTCCTTTTTTGGTTTCAAAAATAACGTGAGATAACGTGAAGCAGTCCTGCCATGCAAATGCATGTATTGCAAGAAAAATAGTGTTGCAGAATGTATACCGATTGCTTGGTATGTCTGAAGTTCACTCAAATTTGTAGTAGTTCATTAAACATGTTTATGGTGCCTTGAAAGGAAGAAAAATGTTTCAGTCCGTTGTATAAATAAAAAAAAAAATGACATATTAATGATTTGTTGTTTATTAGATGCTTTAAACAAGCGTTGCAAATCTATATCCACAGCACATAAGTCATTAACATTGTGTGTGTGTGTGTGTGTGTGTGTGTGTGTGTGTGTGTGTGTGTGTGTGTGTTTTAGGTCATCAGCAGTGATCCATTCTGGGTTCCCACCACTGAAGAGGAGTACTTACACTTTGGAGAAAAAGCAGACTCGAGCAATCAGGCTCTGAAGTACATGAACGCCGTTCGCAGACGCAAAGGCCTCTACGTGGAAGAGAAGATCGTAGAACATGCGGAAAAACAGCGAACTCTCAGCAAGAACAAATAAAGCCAGTGATCCGCAGTCATGAAACACGAGCAGAATGAATTCAGGAAAGCCTTGCTTGTGTCAACTGTTGCTTTAAATTCAGTGCAACAATATACTGGATGTAAGAATGGTTTTACAATGTTTTTTTTTTATTTATTGAATTGTTCTGCTCATGTTTTATGAAAGAGCTTCATTAACTTATTCGTTGTCTCACAACCACTCCTTCATTTGATTTTATAATATCAGTCACTAATGACCAACCAATTGGCTGAAACTGAGCAGATAGTGATTCAGTCATTATCTTCAGAAATGTACTTTTAAAATCAGTTTAGTTTATAACAGACCACGGGTTTCATTTATAATGGATCTCATGGTTTCCTATTGCAAATTGGTTGAGAAACCATTGTTCAAGATGTTAATGGATTCAGTGACTGAACCTCATTTACTAATATCAGTTAAATGTGCTGAGACACTTCAACTACAACTGAACATTTCTGCGTTATATATTAATCTGCACTTATCTATTGTGCAATTGTGCTGTGCCATTAAGCAATTAAGTAATTGCAGTGCACTCTGCAACCTAATGTTGTAAATATTAAACAGCAATTGAAGTCAATTACACAGTTCAAGACATTTTTGGACCAGACTGAAGGAACAGATCGTCTGATTTGCGCTGACTTTGGTACACACAGATTGATTTTTTCTTCTTGTTTTCTTCTTGAACAACCGTTCCTTCCTCAGTTATCTAGTACAGGATTAAATTCTACAATTAAAGAGACATGCTTTGAAATCATGCCGTATCTTCTTACGTGTTTGGGATCTTGTGCTGGGGTCTGCCGTTGCATAATTTAAGAGTCCTCTTGAAATACAGTTTCAATTAGTTTGAAGTGAAGTGGCCCTGAAATGCATTCCACCATCGCTCCCTTTTGGTTTACAAACGTTTAAACCCTTGAATTAATTTGTGTGAAACACAGTTTTAATGGCGTTGGGAGAAGGATTTGAATTCTTTAATAAGAAAGAGCAAATATCTTGCAAGGAGCTCCCAGAATACTGCAGCCTACAGAATACTACACGTGTGAAATTACGACCAAGATTTAGGAAATAAACTTGACTGAACACACAAGCTGTTGCCTCTGATGAGCAGAATGTTTTATGTTTCTCCGTTCTGGTTGAACGATCCGTTTGTGCCAGTGCATTTTAATCACATCATTGCTTTTATTTTCTGAAATGTAGTCATCTACCTGTTACAATAGTAATGTTTATTTGAAATTAACATTATATTTATCTTACAGAATGATCTATATTTACATATGATAATAATAATAATAATAGTAATTATTATTATTATTATTATTATTATTATTTGTTTAGATTTGGGCTGTCAATCAATTAAGTTGTTGTTTGTATTAATTGCATTAAATAATAATTATTATTATTATTATTATTATTATATGGAAATATAAATATTTCTATAAGATAAAAATAATAATACTTTTAAATAAACGATTAGTATTATTTATTTGCATAAATATTATTATTAATAATATTATAATATTGTTAACAACATGTTACTGTATGTTAGGACAATTAATAAAACAACAACGTGATATTAACATTTAATTGATTGACAGTCCTAATTCAAACAAATAATAATTCAATAATAACAATAACAGTTATTATTATCAACAACATGTTATGTTAGGACAGGTAATAAAAACAACTTGATATCGACATGTAATTGATTGGCAGCCCTAATTAAAACAAATTGACATGAATAATTAATTAATTTCAATAATGATTCATTATTTTAATTATTATCATAACTTGCATGTTTTAGGGCAATTCATAAAAACAACTATTCGATATTAACATTTTATTGATTGACAGCCACTAATTAAAATAATTTTCATGTCTAAGATGTTATTTCCTTTGATGTCTGTTTTCTTTTTAGATAATTGAAGAAAAAAATCAATAATAACAGCAATAAATAATTAAAAAAAACATTATGAAGTGTTCATTATTACATTATCATATTTTTTATAGATTTTTGTTACTTTGTACTTTGAACATCTCAGATTTGGGTATAGATGATGATGACTGTATACAATAACTTTTAACAGAGTCGACCCTGATTACATTTTATTTCGAGTTTTTATCTAAAGCAAATTGCACTTTCATACTTTTTCAACTTGTTATTTGCAATGAAATTAGCTAAGGAAGCTGGCATGACTTAAAAAAAATAAAAAATAAAATAAAACACCAACCAACCATAATGATTATGACTGGCCCTTTTATAGTACTTTCCCATTAAATCATAATGTTGACTTTAGGCATGGATCATAATGCAACATTCTGAAGTGAGATCCTCTTCAAAATGATTGGTCACATGCATCAGTATCTGGCTGATCTGAAGCCTGCTTCTCACCCAGCACTGATATTCCTGTCGCCACGACTGATCCCAGATCAGATGCTGAGCGCAGGGGTCACTTCTGCAGCGGAGGGTAATGACCTGCATGTTGCATTCAGATAATGGGGCTAATTTAGTGAAACGAATGGCTTTAGTCAGCAGAACAGACAAAGCCTTCAGATGTTGCAGATAAGACTCTTAACCAATGCAAATGGCAAGTTCCACTCTGGCCTTTACAGCTATTAGACTCCAGAGCTTATTTACTGCTTCAGACTCGTCATACTGGCCATGTGGGGGGGATTACAGAGATGAGATGACATCTGAGAAAACACTTCTCCGGCATTTAATTAGAGAAAGTGAGAGAAAGAGACGTGACATACATCCAAATATGGTGACCCATACTCAGAATTCGTGCTCTGCATTTAACCCATCCAAAGTGCACACACACAGCAGTGAACACACACACACCCTGAACACACACCCGGAGCAGTGGGCATCCATTTATGCTGCGGCACCCGGGGAGCAGTTGGGGGTTCAGTGCCTTGCTCAAGGGCACCTCAGTCGTGGTATTGCCAGCCCAAGACTCGAACCCACAACCTTAGAGTTAGGAGTCAAACTCTCTAACCACTAGGCCACGACTTCCCCAATTAAGGCTCTGTATTGTAACATTGACTGTCCTGTTTTTCAGAATCAAGCATCACATTCATTTTCTCCATCGAGAACTTGACTTTAAATGGTGATGTATATGATTTTTTTTTTTTTTTTTTTTTTTTTTGAATCACTAAAAGCTCTGAAATTATAAGGTGATATCTGCTTCTATCGAAGTGTGTTTTTAATGTGTTTTGATTCTTAAAGAAAATGACACTACCCATAATTCTAAAGAGATTCACCAATCAGAGAAATTGCTGTTTCCATGGAAACAGAAATTTGGTGGTTAAAGAACTCACCAGTGACCACCCACTTTCATGAAGCTCTGCTAATGATGCAATCAAGTCAGTTTGAAAGAAGTAATGCTTAAGTGTGCACTTATTTGATCAAAAATACAGTAAAAATAGTAAAATGTTCATAAAATTTAATATAATTGTTTACTAGTTGAATATATTTTAAAATGTCATTTATTCCTGTGATGTAAAGCTGAATTTTCAGCATCATTACTCCAGTATTCAGTGTTACATGATCCTCCAGAAATCATTCTAATATGCTGGTTTGCGGCTCAAGAAGAATTTATTATTATTATCAGTGTTGAAAACAATTGTGCCACTTAATATTTTTGGAAACTGAAACATTTTAAAGATTCTTTCATGGATAGGAAACTAAAAAAAAAAAAAAAAAAATAGCATTTATTTAAATATTTAATTTAATTTAATTTAATAAATGATTAATTTTCTTATTAACTTAATGTGTCCTTGATGATTGAAATGATTAATTTCATTTACAAAAACATACAGACCCCAAACTTTTAAACAGTAGTGTACATCTAAATATTTTGCAATACATTTTAAATGTGGTTTAAATGTGTCTTAAATTCACAAGCACTATCGAATCTGTTTGTGGCTGTTTTTAAAGGTGAAATGTGTCTTTTATGATGTTTTACCACACATCTGCTTTAAATTTATTATTAATAATTATCACTTCTGCCATGTTATATGGTTCATTGTTACCAAGCAGCACAGTGATGAAAGTTGACTCTTGTAGCATGTTGAGTGTCAATGTTAAGTTGAATTGTCGTGCGGTCACAGGTGTGAGCGTCTATCAAACGCATCTCATCCAGTCAGGCTTTAGAGCCAAAAGCTCCCATTTTATAATAAGACATATCAATGCAGTTTTATCTCCAACTGAGGAGCAGCTGTTTGCTGAAAATCATGTTTTATAATGTTGATAAGCTTATGAAGCCCTGGATCTGCAGACCTTCAGTGGAACCAAAGCTGCAGCTGATAGCAGTGTGACTCCGTTTCCACTGCTGTGTTAAAAAATAAAAATAAAAAATATGAAATGCCATATTGTCTTAGAATGTTTTTAGTCATTTGTTTTGAACCTGTTTTGTTATATAATGTGAGATTTATCATTTGTATGTTTATCTGTGGCCAGTTGCATTAAAACAATCATTATTAAGTCTTAGGAAGTAATACTCTGACTTACTAGCAGTTAGATAATCACTATTACTCAAGCTCGTAACTAGTTTTACTGCAAGTTTTTATGCAACCGATTAAAGAAATGAAAAATAAATAAATTGGATGACTAAATTGCAGTGTTGGTTTTAATTAAAACTTTTTTTTTCTAAATGTTGATTTAAATAAAGCCTAACGATAGATATTTTAAAAGATATTAGAGGACTTAAACGATTAGAAATACAAGCTGAAATAAGTTTATGTACTAATATTGCTAATGGAAATATATCTGGAATTGAAATAAATTAAAACTGTAGAAATATTTTTTTAACAATCAGTAATAAAAATAGCACATACACACTGTTACTCAAATATGAACTAAAAACATTATTTATTATTATTTATTTAAAAAATTATTTTTAAAGGAAATATTTGTTTGGCTGTATTATCCAAAATAGCTGGTTAGGTAATGGACTAATAATTTCAATGAATGAAAAAAAAACAGCATTTTATTCATTCAGTCCTACAGCAAAATTAGCTGTACACTTTATATAGCTTTATATAGTTACTGTGATATTAAATTACTCATACCTTCAGCAACATGAGATGTTTGAGATCAATATAGGATGTTTTTGAATGTCTGTGTGTGTAATCTGGATTGCATGTTTTCTTTGTATGCTGGTCAGATTTGAGGAGCCCATCTTTAGCTACGTCCTGTGAAGAACAGGAAGGATGCTCAAGTTATTTTTTATCTGCTAACCGGACGGAAATCCAGAGGAACAAATAAGACATGGAGACTTGATGGAGATACAGACAGGAGGAGGATTCAGGAGGTGATTTGAGAAGACACACTAAAGCAGCTGAAGAGTGGGTTTGCTCACAGTGATTGATAATTGTCTGTTATCTTGACTGATGAGCTGAGCAGGTGTCCAAACAAAGACAGAGTTCTTGTGATGGGCGAAGGTTGAGAACAGTTCAAGTCTACCTGCCTTTAAGACTTCCGTGTGTGACTTCATCAAAACTATCAGCACTGTTTCCAGAAATAGTGAATGTTTCCAAACAGGTTTTCACATAATCAGCCTGCTCTGACAGATTTCCTGCCTACCGATGCACAGGTGACACACTTCAACCTCAAAGTTAACATGATACACCAATCACAACGTTTGACTGTGATCTAACATATTTCTGAGTGAAACAGGGTTTTCACAGGTTAAAAAAGTAGGACAGAACTTGATTTATTAGCCAATAATTAATTGGATTGTGAAAAAATGTCTCTGTTGTAACCGTTCCATTTTGATGAAAATTATGAAGATTGTGAATACTTTTCTACAATGAATTGTGCTCAATACAAACAGAGACATGTATTAAGAATGTAAATGGGGTACATTTTGATTTTATGTCGACTTTTAAAGTAGTTTTTGCTTTGTGTAATAATTCCAAAGGTGAACCCTAACTGATGCACAGGAAATATCTATATACAGTATATAAACATTTTAATATTTTAGATATTTGTACTTATTTATCTCTTCACATTTAAGACTTCTAGAAAAATAACTATAACCATAAAGTTTTAACAATCACTCTTAACGATAGCAGATTCTACAATAATATTGAGCAGCACAACTGTTTTCAATATCTGATGATAATAATAAATGTTATATTTTTTATCTCTATCTATCTATCTATCTATCTATCTATCTATCTATCTATCTATCTATCTATCTATCTATCTATCTATACATAGACTGGAGTAATGATGCTGAAAATTCAGCATTATATCACAAGAATAAATTACATTTTAAAATATATTCAAATAGAAAACAGTTATTGTAAATTGCAATAATATTTCAGAATATTATTATTTTTACTGTATTTTCCATCAAATATATGTAGCCTTGGTGAGCAGAAACTTTAAAAAATTTCACCAAGCCCAAATATTTGTGGCATGGCCAGCAGTCACCGTCGCTCATGTTGCCTCAAATCACCTGCTATTTTTCTGCCACACTTGACAGATGTAATTTTGAAATATTGCACATTTTCCACAGTCCCCCAGAGGTTTTTCCCTTTTTGCTCTGATGTTGCACTAATACTCGCAGAACACACACCCTCACACAAAATCATTCAGGAAACAGCCTGCTTTGTTGTATATTTCCAGAGGTCCTATTTCTTTACTTTATGTTGAACGGCATTCATTTGTTATTCAATAAAAGAAAACCTACATACGCCATAAAATCCACCGCATGGTACAGTAGAAACGTTAGACAGGCCAGAGGGAGATGCTGCATGAATTATGGATAAGGCTACAGAGTGGTGTCTAACACAAAGGCTCACGGGTAAAATGATTGAGTTGCACGCCTCCTGTAAAGAGAGCCAGGTGTGGTTTTGGTTGTGTGTGTATGTGAATATCTCAATATAATCTCATAAAAACCCCATAACTGGTAAAGTAATAGACTTACATAATGTTGGAACTGAGTGAAAACACATTCAGTGATCCTGTGTAAAAAAAAAAAAAAAAAAAATGGCATGTTTAAGGAATAGTTCACCCAAAAATGAAAAATTATTTTTTATTTCTTTACATGTATGTGTTGCAACACATTTGTCATCTAAAATTATATAATATCTGTGTACAAAGGAAATTTGCAAAAATATTTAGTGTTAAACCTTCTCTCTTTTAAGAACTCTGTAATCTTAATTATGTGCATATACATATTTGACTTTGCAAGCAGATTTCAAAAAGGGTGAATCCGGTTTGATGTCAACAACACACAAAAGAATGTTGGTTGGTTCTTTAAAACAATGTTGACTCAAATTTTGGTTTCTTCCCCACACAAAGCTTTTGTATGACAAAATATACAGGGTTTAGGGTCAAGTAGGATTTTTTTTTTTTTTTTTTTTTTCCACAGTAAGTAAGTAATAATTTTATTCAGCTATAAATGATTTTAAGGACAGGGGGCCTTTCTGTGTGGAGTTTGCATGTTCTCCCTGTGTCTGCGTGGGTGTACGCCGAGTGCTCTGGTTCCCTCCCACAGCTCAAAGACATGCAGGTTAGGTGAACTGGATATTCTAAATTGTCCCCAGTGTGTGTAAAGACAAGACTTGTGTATGGATTAACTGGTTCCCGCCATGAATATAGCCAGATGCTGGATTGGTGTAAAGAAAGAAATAAACAAACAAACAATACAAATTATTTCTGTTTCAAAAATAAATAAAAAAACATAAAAAATTCTATGCTTTTGAGCTTTCCATTTATCAAAGATAAAAAAATAAATAAAAAAATACAGGAAAACTTGTATCATGGTTTAAAAAAAACATAATAAATACATAAATAAATAATAAAATAGAATAAAAATAAGCAGCTCAACTGTTTCCAAATCGCTCAAAACATGAAAATATTTTCAAATATTGTCAAATAGAAAACAGTTTTTTACATTATTTAATTATTATAATAATATTTCATATTATTATTATTATTATTTATTTTTTTATTTTTATTTTTTTATTAGTTTAAGAGATTTCATTCAAAAACATTAAGAATACTTACTGACCCCAAACTTTTCAATGCTAGTAGATATGTATTTAAATGTATGTATTCAGGGTGAATTAACAGTGGCAGAATTATCATATTTACTAAACTTTCTGTTTCTTTGTGAAACATGACAGTATTGAGTATGTTTTATGCTAACACATTATTTTCATTGCTCAGAAGCAGTGCATGTAAATGTGACTTGATTTGAGGGGCGTGATCTTTACTGTCCTGAAATTAATTGCCTTTGTTTTCAGAGGCTTTTGTGAGGCATTACCTCATCGATTTCTCATGCTACTCAAAGGCCGATGAGCGGATGAAAACAGAGGGGGGTCTTGGGCGTCTGCAGTCACACTGATTTGGCGCTCAGCTCACCGTTGCAGCAGATGCTGCTTTTCTCCCCACTTCACAAAAGCTTTTTTTCCCTCCTTTTTCTATAGTATACTCCTGAAGCCCTGAGGGAATGCAGCCGTGACCCTCGCTTCAACAAGCCAGGCTTGTATTTCCATCGCTGCTGCGTTTGGATTGTTCTAGACTCTCTAGTGATTCATTAGAAACAGCCAGGAGTATGCAGAGACAATTGACGGCTAATGCGTTTCCCAGAGCTCCTGTACAACAATCCCCTCGTCTTTTCTTCCCCGCGCTTTTTTTTCTCCACTCTTAAAGAGCATTTAGAGAGTTGAGTGGAGGTCCCACTGTGAGGCTGCTGAGGATGTTAACAGGCTGTTGGACGTCTCTGCGATGTGTGGAGGTGGTGTTTCCCCATGGGTCTGTGCCAGAGCGGTGGCCTCAATTGGCAGTGGCTGCTTAAAGGCCAAATAATATGCTGTAGGTGTCTGGAAGTCAGAGGCTAATGCAGCTGAAGTGTGCCAGGCTACAGGGTGCTGCTGATGGACTCAGTGCTGGACTTTGTCCACAAGTAGTTGACAGCTAAACCTACTGCGAGTCATTTTGTCTTGTGTGTCCAGGTTAAAAAAAAAAGAGGTACTTTTTATAAGTTGAATGGTGAGGATTAATGTTTTTGAAAGAAGCCGTTTACGCTCATTAGACTGCATTTATTTGATCCAAAAATACAGTAAAGACTGTAATATTGTGAAATGTTATTACTATTCAAAAATAGCTGTTTTCTATTTGAATATATTTAAAGATGTAATTCATTCCTTTGATCAAAGCTGAATATTCAGCATCATTACTGAAGTCTTCACACTGTCAGAAAAAAAGGTACAAAAGTTGTCACTGGGGCGGTACCTTTTCAAAAGGCCCACCTTAGTACCTGAAGAGTCCATATTGGTACCTTAAAGGTACATATTAGTACCTAAAGTTTACATATTAGTACCTAAAATGTACAAAAGGTACCGCCCCAGTGACAGCTTTTGTACCTTTTTTTCTGAGAGTACAGTGTCACATGATCCTTCAGAGATCATTCTAATATGTTGATTTGCTACTCAATAGATATTTCTGAAAAAAGTTGTTGCATTTGAAGATACAAGAACAGCATACATTTGAAATAGAAATCTTTTATTACATAAATATATAATATAATATAAATATCTCTCTTGCACTCAATAAATGCCTACATTTAAGATGTATATATTTGAAAATCATCAAATTTCCATCTATTTATATTACACATATATATCAAACTAATAAACTTATTGTGAGCCATATATTTTTCAGTATGTCTGTGTAAAATAAACAGATTAAGCTTCTGCACTTTATTATGATCTATTTGATTTCATTTAAACGATCAGACTTTCAAAATGCAGTTACTCAAAATCCTTAGGATTAGCCTAAATATGTTAATTGTGGAAAGTTTAAATTTATTCAACATGGTTAAAAAATGTCTGACTTGTGAAACAAGAAATATTTAGTTAGAATGTATGAGATTGAGATTAACCTGGTTAATATTTATTTAAAACACATCTAGTTCATTAGTACTATTACAGAAGTCTTTCTTACCTGTTTCAATTATGTATGACTGACAAATATGCATCATAATAAGTTTGTTTATTTTTAAAACGTGCATTGAAAATATATTTTCATACGTAATTCAAAGACATAAATCTCTATCCCTCTCTGTCTCTCTTTCTCTCACTGTCTATATTTATTGATTTTACTGACCTGAGCTTTTGAATGGTTGTACCATTCCCAAAGCCCACATACCCTTTAGAAAAATACTTGAGATGCTGTTTTGTGCCATTTCATTTCTGTAATATACTGTATTTCTGAGAGAAGCAGTTTATTCAAGAAGAAAAATGTAGGGCAGGACTTGATTTTATCCGTCAGGAATTGAATGGATCGTGAGAAGTGGGCGTTATGTACTAGAAAGGAGGCTGGTGTTGAAGAGTTGAAGCACTCTGAAAGAAAGGGGGAAATTGCATTTTGATAAAAGGTTATGAATGCACTTTAAAAAAAGAAAAAAAAGAAAACTGGAATAATGCAAACCAACCAATCATGCCCAAATAACTCCAGGAACAAGCTCAAGGATGATGGCGTTTGACTTTTAATTATATGAGAGACAAAGCACAATAACTTCCTTTAAGAGTTTTAAGGAAAAAACCTTAATGTTGCATTACTACACCCAAAAACTGAAAAATGGCTGGTATAAATGCAATGAGAATTTCACCTTCAACATGCATATTTAAACTAAATACAACTGATCAAAGAGCAACAAAGCAGTATTTTTCTGTTCTAGCACTGTGAAAGTTTCTCAGCTGAACGCGTGACATTGTGGGGAAGGGATGACTTCACTCCTGCGTGTGGAGATGTGGTTTTAATGGCCCAGGGCGGAGATCGGCTCATGAGATCACTGCATCTCTCCAGGAGCTGTGAAGCCACATTACCAGCAGACTCCATTTGTCATTAAAATAAGCCGTTTCCTTTAGCAGTCATGTGTTTTCTCTGGCAGTGCCATTATGGCTTTGGCTGCCTGCCCAGCCTCATTTAAAGCTGCTTGTTGTGTCAGCCGTCCCTTCAGCGTTTGAACTGTGCCTCTGATGCCCGGCCGAGAGACACACGCAGCACTTTTTTCAATTATTAGTATTTTTTTTTTTTGTGTAGTTTTTTTATGATGATGTGTTTTGTGTCCCCTTCTATATTTCACTTTTTCGCTCTATAGATTTATGCTTATATATCTGGCAGATGCTCCAAAGATGACTTATGGTGCTTTGAAGTGATCGTTTTTATCCCTACTTGAATTCTCTGGGAATTTAACCAACGAAACCGATGCTTGAGTGATTGAGCTGCAGGAATGTTGTTAGAGGTTTCTTGATGTGTTAATATCGTTCTTCAGGGGTTAAAGAAGTTTCTGATGTAACATTAAAGGCTTTATATCACTGTATTAGATCTGCTAACAAAGCAAAAGCAAAGTCCTCCTGGGTTTCTTGAAGCACAGATGGTTTTCTAAGGAACTTGGGGGAATAGTTCATCCAAAAATGCAAATTGGCATTTTTTTTCTTTTTATTTGTCCTCATGTCATTTGAAACCCATATGCTGTAAGTTTCTTTCTTTAGAGCAACTTCCACTACAGTTCAAAAGTCTGGAGACAGTAAGATTTTTTTTTTTTTTTTTGAGAATTTAATAATTTTATTTAGTAAGGATTCATTAAATTCATCGAAACACATCATCGTGGGTTCCACAAAAATATTAAGCAGCTCAACTGTTTTCAACATTGATTTAAAAGAAAAAAGAAAAGAAAAGAAAAGAAAAGAAAAGAAAAGAAAAGAAAAGAAAAGAAAAGAAAAGAAAAGAAAAGAAAAGCTGGAGATTGAAATAATGGCTGCTGAAAATTCGGCACTGCATCACAGAAATAAGCAGCATTTTAAAATATATTACACCAGGTGTAATACTTTTGAACAGTTGTTTTTAATTTAATTTTATTTTATTATTATTATTATTATTTTTAATTTTATTTAATTTTATTTTACACACACACACACACACACACATTGTATGGCTTCAGATGACTTGTAATATAGTGCGCAAGTCATAACTGTATAAGAAATTGGAATTATTTCATGGTGTTATTTTATTGAGCTGTTAAGCTATCATTGCATGGAAAATATCTGCATAAAGATTTTTCAATTCTCCTTTTCACAGAAAAGTCAAAGCATGCAGGTTTGGATGGGCATGTGTATTGGTTAACAATGTGAGAGAGTGTTTTTTTTGAGAAATGTTGTTTTTTTAAGCTTGTCCTGCAGCAACAGGTTATAAAAGCCTTTATTTGAAATCGTTTCAAATGTCTTCATGTTGGTTTGTATGTACTGTACGTAAAGATAGTAGTGAGAAACACAATCACAGTCCAACACTACATTTACTCCTGTTCTTATCGGTCTTCTCTAATTCAAAACTCCCCCTTGTCATAAAAAATAATAGGAGACTGGCAAGAGAACCATTTGGCTGATTTTATGTGCACGTTAATGATTTCCATGCCATTACAAATAAAAAACAATGCTTGCAGTGTCTACAGGAGCTGTCTGCATGTGATGTATTATGAAGCTTTAGCACATTCAGATCCTGTTGGACAGTCCTGGCATGTCAGTCCGATCGCTTGGGGAAACTTGGGACATCCTGATGTTTCTTTAGGCTAACATGAAACACTTTGCAAGCCATTTCACGCATATTTAAGTATTTTCAAATGACTTGCGCACGAATGAAACACTTTGTGTCACATTGTGTCAGATTGATTTGAATATTCATCTGTCAGCTCATAATCGTTGATCTCATTTGTCCTGCGTGACATGGGACATCTATGTTTTTATATTACAGCATTTCAAGCATAAGCGGTTTCCCGTCTCACCCACAGAAAGTCATCATTAAACCATCATCTGCTTAAGAAAACATTTCAACTTAAGTGCTTCTTTCTTAGACTCAAATGAGGCCTAATCCTGGACTGTCAGGCCTTTTCATGGATATTCACTATTGAAAATGGATTTTAGTTAAAGACTTTCACAGTGTATTCTTTGTACTTTCACTTAACTTTGAATATTTCTGTCTGGACTGTGAATTAAATTCAACAGGTGGAATTTATTTATAACTTATACATTGAAAAAAAAGATGTAGAAACAATTTTTGCTTAGAAATTTTACAAATAGCCCTGCAACTAACATTGAATGAAACATTAAATTTTGAAGTAGAAAGACTGAAATAGTATTATCTTGTAAAATGTACTGCAGTAATCATTATTTGCAACTTTGAAAAAAATTTGCTTTGAGAATGTTTAATTCTCCCTTCTCTCTCTCTCTCTCTCTCTCTCTCTCTCTCTCTCTATGCTATATTTATTCATTTCGAAATATACATCACTATTTCAACTTCTTTATTTATTTTATTGTCTTTGTCAATTGTTTTTGTCTAAGTTCAGCAATTATAACATTTAGTCTTACATTTGCTTAATTTGTTATAGTAATTAGCATGTTTTCAATCACTTTAGAATTAGAAAGCTAGAAAGTTATTTATATGTTAGGATACTCTTCATTATATATTTTTAGAGTACTCTTGTTTTTTGTTTTTTAGTTTTCCGCATGCTTGACTGACTCTACAGCATTTTGGATGTGTGATTTCTAATGAAATCATTTTGCTGAGGGTTTGCACAGTGAATTCACTGTAATATCACTACATTAGTCACTCTGAATGTCAGCAGGGATGTTCACCTCATTCTGATAAGATAAGAGTGCTGGGAACGCCGCCCCACACCTCCCTGAAACATAGAGACTGCACAAAGTAATGTGATTTGTTTTCAGAGAAAACATCTTAAAGTTAAGGTTCAAGTTTTTTTTTCTCATGTCTTTTCTTGTTTTAGGTACAAATCTGGCAAGTTTTAATAAGGTGTATGCTTCAAATAATGCTCAAAACATATGACATAAACACTACCTTCAAACAGTTATTCTAAATGGTAAAATACTGTTTTTACTGAATTAAAAAAAAAAAAATCAAACCAATGCAGGCATGCTGAGCATATGAGACTTCTTTCAATAACATAAAAAAATCATAATTATTTCAAGCTTTTGACTGCCAGTGTAGATTTATTCAATCATACTGACTAAGAAATTGAATTTTGCGTTGTGCAACATTAATGCTACAATGTCAGACCACAAAATGAAATCTGTTACTGAAAGCTGAAGGGAAAGTCAACTCGAATTTACATTTTCCTTGGTAAGGAGCGGTTTGTGAGTCTGTTTGTGAGTCCAGAGGTGGGCCACTGATCGTTATCGAGCACAAATGGCTCCGTTTTCAACCCATTCCCTCTTCCTTTCGACCTGGCTTTTTGTGCTCTTCCTCTTTAAATTGAATTTTAAACCCATTGGCTCTGATTCGATTTAGGACGCTAAGCGAGCTGTGGGCACTTCTTTTCTCCTCTGCCCACTCCGAGCACCTCCAGCTTACCGTTTAATCTGTAATCAATTTGTTTGCAGTGTGTACAATGATCCGTGTGCATGCGTTTGTGAGTTTTACAGAAGTAATTATGCCACAGAGGCCGCTGAGCTCCAGATTAATGCACACTAGAATTAAACAAACTAGGCTCATGGGCCAATTATGCAGGCAGAGAAAACGCAAAGGGAGCCATAATTTCCATCTGACTCAACATCCACTCTGTCTTCCACCTCCTAGTTCTTATTTGTGTCAGATCTGAGTGTCTCCCCCCTCCACACACCTTCATTTCTTTTATTTATTCTCTCCTTTTCTTTGTTTTTTTTTTTTTGTTTTTTTTAGTAGGCCCGACTCCATTTGTCCGCCCACGCGTTCGTATCCCATGAATCTCCTCGGTGGTGCAGAGTGGCGCTGCATTAGTCACATTTGCACATGCTCACAGGAGCAGTTTGTGCATGTGAAGAGTGAATGACTGCTGGCTGGCAGAAATCACTCCTGTCTTTTGTCCTCACTGCAGACAGACTGATTTACTCCTGTACAGTTATGCTCCTCTAATCACTAACAGAAAAGTACCATTCTAAAAGAATAATGTTTTTCTTTAAGTGAATGAATGCACAGGTACCTTTTTTCTGTCTATCTATCCATTATTTTATCCATTGTATCCATCCATCCATCCATCCATCATACAACAATCCATCGTGAAGTGAAGTGAAAGTGACGTGACATACAGCCAGGTATGGTGACCCATACTCGGAATTCGTGCTCTGCTTTTAACCCATCCAAAGTGCACACACACAGCAGTGAACACACAAACCGTGAACACACACCCGGAGCAGTGGGCAGCCATTTATGCTGCGACGCCCGGGGAGGGTGGAGAGAGCACTGTACATGCACTCCCCCCACCTACAATTCCTGCCGGCCTGAGACTCGAACTCACAACCCTTGGATCGATCGATCGATCTATCGATCTATCGATCTATCTATCTATCTATCTATCATCCATCTATCCATCTATCCATCTATCTATCCATCTATCTATCTATCTATCTATCTATCTATCTATCTAACGATCTATCGATCCATCCATCCATCCATCCATCCATCCATCCATCCATCCATCCATCCATCCCTCCCTCCTCCCATCCATCCATTTAGTACTGTGTGTTATTGCATACACAGTGTGTTATTTTGTGTGGTGCTAAAGAGGATGAAATAAAAACAAGAATATTTTCATTTATGATACTGCGAGGAATCCAACTGAGAGATTAATGATGTTTCTCTGGTAAACAGCAGCTATAACACCAGTCAAGTACAAAGTGTTCATGATGTAGTGCTGAGGGAGAAACTACAGCGTGCAGAGAGACAGACCGTCTCTTACTATCACCTTACATCTGCTCCTCTACTCATGCCTCATCTCTCTCTCATCCCTCTGTTTTCACATGTTCTCAGTCCTTGTCATCCATAATTGGGGTCTAGATGTCCAAACTCCACCGTCTATGATTAACACTTGACTGTTTATTTATGCTATCTGTGTTGTACTTACAGTGGGGTCCAAGAATCTGCCTCATTTAAACCTGGTAGGATTTTCAGAAATGTCAGTTACACTCACATTTCAAATCTTGCACTATTTCTAGGTCACTAATCAAATTACCATACTGTCACTGATCAAGTGAACTTCTCTGAACAGATGGCGAAGCACAGGACGCTCTTAAAAACATTCAGACATCATGCTGGAGAACATGATCATCAGGTTTGTGCACGTTGTACTTTTATTCAGCAGGGATGCATTAAACTGAACAAAAATGACAGTAAAGACTTTTATAATGGTACAAAAGATTTGTAGTTCAATTAAATGCTGTTCTTTTGAACTCTCTATTCATCACAGCATCCTGAAAAAAAATGTATAACTAATAAAAAAAATTAAGCAACATTTTTTTTTCAACACTTATAATTAAAAGAGATGTTTCTTGAGCAGTAAATCAGCATATTAGAATGATTTCTGAAGGATCGAGTGGCACTGAAGACTGGAGTAATGATGCTGGAAATTCAGCTTTGAGCACAGGAATAAACTAAATATAATACAAAACAGTTATTTTAAATTGTAATAATTTTTCACAATATTACTGTATTTTTGATCAAATATATTCAGCCTTTGCAGTGAGACTCCTTGAACTTTTGAACAGTATTATAAATACATTAGACCTGTATAACAGATATTTGAGTATATTCCAAATGACCAAATAACCGAAATTACACAAATTATCCTGTTTAAAGAAAATTACAAACCCTTGGTTCTTAATGTCATGTGTGGTCTGAAGCATAAATAACTCTTTGTAGCCTTCTGTGACAGTTGTTTATGAGTCTCTGGTTTGTCCTGTGCAGTGAAGCTGCTCTGTTCCAGACAAAAATCCTCCAGGTCCAGTAAAGTCCAGCACACACAACTATCATGAGAGGCTGCAACCAGTCATTTTTATGATCCTTTTTGTTCTTTAAATGAGAAGCATCTTGCAGATTCTGTAAGATTTTGTAAACTCATGAGCACATCTGTTCTTCTCAAGTACTGCACATTTCAGGAGGGTACACTTCGTTGCCCTTTTAAAAAGCATTTAAGACACAAATTCCATGTTTGATGTTGTGAGACCTGTGAGATATATGAGATATGCTTGATAAAATCATATTTAACAAAAAAAACTTGTATTAAACACATTAAATATTTGTATCTTTGCCTTAGACTGGTGATTTTGGCCTGACTGACCAAACTATTTTGATATTTAGTCAATAATTTTGAAAAAGAGTTGCAATTGCAGTAAAATAATGATTTGTTTTTGTGTGTGTGTGTGTGTGTGTGTGTGTGTGTGTGTGTGTGTGTGTGTGTGTGTGTGTGTGTGTGTGTGTGTGAATTTTGTCAACATAATTTAGTTAATATTTATTGCATGCAGAACAGTGTTGTTGTTTTTTACTTTTTAGCTGCTTAGAATTATTCCCATGTGTAGTCACATTTTTTATTTCAGTTTTAGTTATTTTAGTACATAAAGTTAAAATAAATTAAAATGAGAAAACAATTTCAGTTAACGGTTATTTTATTTCAAGTAACAAAACTTTGTATTTATTTGTTTAACTTTAGTTAAGTTAAGTTTTATTATTTTTAATTGCATGAATTTTGTCTACAAAATTTGTTGCTAGATATTTTCAAGCAAATCAGGATTTTAAACTCTTTATATACATATCACATTTTTGTAACCGACTCTTACTTTTACAGTCAGTATTTCTGACTGTTTATATTTTTTTTCAGGCCCTGTTTTATACCCTTTTCGATGAAAAAGTGCCATAGAGCTTTATAATGATGATTTCTGTGCCAGTGTGAACTTCTATCTTTCCTCCTTTCTGAGATTTTTCCATCTTTTCCTTCCCTTCGCCAAAACAATTTCCATCTGGGCCGAGTCCCAGCAAGACTGCCGCTCAATTAGCACACTCCAGTACACACAGAGAACTCAACATCTCCAGCCGAAAACACACCTGCACTCACGCAGAGAGAGAGAGACCTGTCTCGCTGATGGATCCGGCCCGTCCACCCACACAAACTCTCACAGGCAGCACTTGGTCAAATAGCACAAAAAGAGAGTGAGCGAATGAAAAACAGAGCGACAGAGGAAAAGATGCTGTATCCCCCTCGTGTCTGTGGATTTTTTTGGACCGAAGCGACTCCCCCACACCATCTTCCCCAGAGCTTATGAAAGACGAGGGATGTTTATGCGTCTGACAGCGCTCTCCTTTCTTTCAGCAGCCGTTCTTTGCTTTTAAAACCATTAACCCTGCCAGCTAATGTCATGATGGATTTCATAAGCGAAGGCGCTCTTAGAGCTGCCAGGCCAGACGTCAGGCATCGGCTGACAAAAGCTCCTATAGCTTGAGAGAGAAAAAAAAGTGTAGAAACATAAACATGATCCTTAAAAACAGCCCATAAAAATTCTTTGCTGTGGAAACATGGAAATAAGATGCTGCATTGTAGACATAAACATTTCTAGATGTTAATATAACCCTGAAGACATCCTAGCGTTCGCTATTTACACTCGATATTTCTCCTTTCAGAGCGTTATTGAACTTTGCTCCTCTCAGCTCTGGTTTGTGTCTGTTTCAGATGTGTACGATGTGTTTTAAGTGGATATGGTTATGTAAAATAAAGATGCTATATCGGGATCCTGCGCCGGCCAGGCTGTGTGTGTGGACAGCTGGTGTGCTTGAACAAAGATGGGCACAGCGGCACCTGATGCCCGCTTCTGCCCATTTCTGCCTGACATAATGTGCCAAAACAGACAAATGCCCACTCTGTGGCCCAGAGAGAGTTGAAAGAGTAAGCTTTGCCTTTTTGTTATACTGAATTTAACTCCGCTCGCTTTAAAATAAAGGTTCTCCCGTGGAGATGTCAGTCTTAAAGGGATAGCTCGGCCAAATTTATTTATATATTTATTTATTTATTTATTTTTGCCATTTTTAGTCCCATTTTATTTTATTTATATACTGTTTATTAATATTTTGGACCAGCTTTTTATGCCCTTAAGTCATTTTTAGATATTTTTTTAAAACATTCTAAATAGCTTTCATTATTTTTTATTATTATTATTATTATTATTAGTATTTTTTTTTTTTTTTTTTTACATTTGCTTTTGTAGTAATTTTAGTATTTCAACTTAAACTTTTATATTTCAGTTTTTTTTTGTTTTTAATCTAATATTTATATTTAATTTTATTTCAGCTTTATTTCAATTACCAAATCTAGTAGTTTTATTTTTATTTTTATTTTTTAACAATAACAGATTATTATTATTATTTTTTACAAAAATATTTATTTATGCAAATAATTCAACATAATGCATGTATGTGGATGCAATGAAAAAAAAAAACTTTCCTCGGTTCCTCATGGAAATAGCCAAGGAAGTTGTCATGACGTTAAAACACCAAGCAGCCGTACAATGAAAGTCATTGGGGTCCAGTGATGATTAGACAGCAGTGTTCTTCAAAAAAAAAAATTCATTTGTTTTCATGAAGGTGAGTAAACAATAGAAACAGAATTTTCCTTTCTTGGTAAATTTTCCATGTAATGTTTGATTTTATAGACATTTTAGCTACTTTTTGTAGCTAAAAGTTTTGTGTTGGGTCGCCACTGTAAAATCTGGATCCTGAAGCAGAAAGATTTAATGTACCAGTTCATAGATGGTTTTCTGAAGAACTAGAGAATAAAAGGCCATGATTTAGGTTTTCATGTGACATGAGGTTAGAAAAGCTTTTTTGTGTCTATCTGGAAGCTTTATTTCCAAGAGTAAGCACTGGAAGTGTTAAGTGAGAGTGATTGGACACAGTTCATCTCTCTACCCTCCATCTTTGTTCCTCGATCTCTTCATGCCTGTGAGCACTTCATTATCCTGTGAGGTGTTGTGTTGTTGTCTGCAAATATTGATCTGACTGTGACAGAGGGACTCTTTAAAGGGCCGCTTTGACTGTCCGTGAGTGACAATTTCATTATGTTTTTTTGCCTTCGGCTTCGAATGCACCCATCCCTTACTTTTACAACTAGTACAGTACAGTAACCTCCAAAGTCTGGCGATTAGTGGGCGTAAAGCAAATACAGACAGCCTCGCTACTGCCAAATACATGTTTATGCCAGAATGTAGAACTTTTATGTGCTTCTGTGCAAGTTACATCAATTGTCTCGTAATTAAATGCCAAATTTTGTATTTCAGTATTAACTTTTATTCATCCAACAGTTTTACATTTCTGAATGATTTTACCCTCCATGGTGTGAAAACAAAAAGAACGAGTACATTGTTAAACATAGCTTGTCAGTCCCAATTGTTCTTCTGTATATTGTTTTGGCACATTTTTATAAATGGCTTAACAAAAACTCTCTCTGTTTTGCATTTGTATTACATTGCTTCCTAAAAGTTTTGTTAGCCATTTTAGTATCTGTGTGCAAACTTTAGACAGTAGTTACTTAAGTGTTACCATTACTCTGATGCATATAAAGCATACTGCATGCTAATGTACTGCATACTTGCACAGTAAAAATAGTATGTGCTGTAAAACATTATGCAAGGTTCAGCAATACTACATTGTTTACACATCATGACTTCAGTATATTGTATGTTTAAAGCAGCAGGTTTTTACATTCATTTTTGGTAGACCGATCGGTCCCACTTTATATTAAGTGGCCTTAACTACCATGTACTTACATTTAAATTAATCATTTGTTACAGTGCACTTATTGTGTACATACATGCTTTTACGTTGTACTTATATTTTTAAAAATACCTGCATATAATTACATCTGTAATTAATTTCTGTATTTACATTTAGAATTACACTGTTGACCCATCCCTTACACCTTAACCCACCCTTAAACCTACCCATAACACCAAACCTGTCCCTAACCTTACCCATATCCTACCTCAATAGCAGCAAAATGTTTACAATACAATATAAACACAATAAGTGGATTCTACTTATTTTTTTATGTAAGTACATAGTAGTTAATGCCACCTAATATAAAGTGGGAATGACTGATCAAATGTTAAAGGAATAGTTCACCTCAAAATAAAAATGTGCTGAAAATGTACTCACTCTCAGGCCATCTGATATGTAGATGAGTTTGTTTCGTCATCAGAACAGATTTGGAAAAATTTAGCATTACATCACTCGCTCACCAATGGATCCTCTGCAGTGAATGGGTGCTGTCAGAATGAGAGTCCAAACAGCTGATAAAAACATCACAATAATCCACAAGTAATCCACACCACTCCAGTCCATCAGTTAACATCTTGTGAAGTAAAATGCTGCATGTTTGAGAGAAACCAATCCACTATTAAACCATTGATTCTGGCCAAACTATGAGTCCATAATCCTTAATAACGCTTCCTCCAGTAAAAAAGTCCATCCCCTGTTGTCCTCTCACATAAAAATCCGCTGACTTCACTGTTTAGAAGTGTTTTTTGTTTATTTTTGTTTTAGACGGTGCTTGATCTTTTTTTGTTCTTTTTTTGAGTGATTTTTATTTTTTTTCTTTGTTGATATGAGTTTTATGGATAGACGACTCATATTTTAGCCGGAAGCAACTGTTTGAAGTTAAATTGCCTTAATGATGGATTTACTTCACATGTTATCTGATGGACTGGAGTGGTGTGGATTACTTGTGGATTATTGTGATGTTTTTATCAGCTGTTTGGACTCTCATCTCCTTTAAAATGTGTGATTGTTATAATTTTTGCTTTATTTGCCACAGTGAAATGGAAGGTTGGCTGCATTGCATTGTGGGACTAGGACAGGTAAAAAAAAAAAAAAATTGCATTTGCAATACATAAATTGCTTGTAATAAATAAAAGTGTTCATTTAGTCAAATGTGACGTTTTCTGTGGGCTAGTGTAAAAATATACTACTGAATATAAAGAATATGAGATGCGATATGATACAGAATAACTGTCCTAGTTTGTCCAGGTCAGCAGCTCTGTTTTGACCAAAATGTCAAATAGTACAACAACCAACGGTTTGCTATTACTTTGAATATCAGTCAGTTTTACACACCATTTAGCCAGTGAAGCGTTAACATGGCCTTTTTTAGCTATAACTTCAATGCTGCATGTTTTTTTTTTTTTTTTTTTATGCTAGGAACAGTAATGATGATACTTCATAATGGCAGAGAGCAGAATTGTGATGGTAATGGTAAGCGCAGAATTGTGACCCTCAAACATTTTTTTTTGTTAACAACTGTTTATTGAATTTTCTTCTGTGAACAGTAGTATCAAGCAAAAAGCAATTGTGCAAATTTAGAACCCATCCCAACCCATCCCACCCCTGGTAAACTCAGGATAAAGAAGAAAAATAATGACCCTCAAACATTTGTTTCCTGTCTGATTCAAAGCATCATTTGTTCCAATGCCTGATTCATCATAAGCACAACTTCAAAGTCTGGGCCTGGAAACTGGTATATTGATTTAAAAATGGCCACACACGCTGTATTACATGCGCTTCGGAGAGAATGTGCATGTTTCTCGTCAGTAGAACAACATGACTGCTTCTCTCTGGGATTATTTGAAGTCTAATTTTCTCCATAAGGAAGACTAAGACCTGAAGTGTCCTCTACATAAGTATATTATAAAAGTGCAAACTCTACTTGCAAACCCTCAATTTCATGCATTGATGCATTCTGAAATATGCCAATTCATAATAATTCTCAACATTGGTGCAATGCAGACATTAGTTGGTAAATTAGCATAAATATTTGTATTTTTTAAGAAGTTAATACTTTTGTTTAACTCGGATGCATTTAATTGATCAAAAGTGACAGTTAAAGGCATTTATAATGTTGCAGTTTCAAATAAACACTGTTCTACAAAGAATCACAATTTTTCACAAAAATATTATTAACATTCATAATAATAAGAAATGCTTCTTAAGCAGCAAATCAGCATTTTAGAATCATTTATAGCATTACCATTCTCCAAACATTAATCTGTTGAGTAAGATTAAAAATGAGAAAAATGAACCTGACTGAACCTCTAAAGAGAAATACTTCACTCTGACCACCCACCCTCTTCCCGTAACCATTTAGTTATTAGTCGTTTGAAGAATTCAGCTGATATACTGTCAGGGTGGGCGGTATGAACAAAATGTGAGTCATTTTATACCTTTTTAATAGAAGTCATTTTATACCTTGATATCTGCATATGGTATATTTTGCCAAGAATTCAATAAAACTATGGTTCATGTATTCAGTTATCAATGCCTATCTCTGTATAATCCAATTAAATACACAAACATCCAAATGCAAATAATCATATGATAATTTTCTATTTTTAATTAAAAATAGCATCTTTCAACACCATTCAAGTTGTAGAAGTCTCTCCAAAGCTGCATGTATTTGATGAAAAACTACAGTAAAAACAGTAAAACTGTGAACTATTATTACAAATTAAAATAAATGTTTTGTATTTAAAAATATTTAAAAATATAAAGTATTCCTGTGATTCAAAGCTGAATTTTCAGCATTAGTCTTCAGTGTCACATGATCCTTCAAAACTAGTAACTGCACAGGTCTGCAACAAACTTGAATATAAACCAAATATTTAAATAGTTTCTATAAAAATAAATAAATAAATAAAAATACCATAATCAGAACTTTGTCTTGCATTGTCTTGTCTTCTCTAGCATTAATAGTGGCTTGGGTTCTGATCTTTTATTGTTCATTGATGCTTTGTATAAACACACACGCACGCACACACACACACACACACACACACACACACACACACACACACACACACACACACACACACACACACACATTGTTTTGTTACCAAGTCTAAATTAAGTCTTTGTCAAAAAGTTGTTTTATGCAATTTCATTTATCTTGTTCTTAGGATGTTTAGATAATTGTAATGGAAGACATGACAAAAATACTGAATAAGATTTTGCTATAGATCTGTAAAAACACTGTCTGTGACCCTTCAGATATGAGAAATCTCATAGTGATGAAAGGAATTGTTATGTAACCGTGGCATTTCGTCCTCTGCTTTCCTATGGTGAAAATGAGCATGATGAGTGACGGTGTGGGACTGTGGATGTAGCAGCTCATCTGTGAGAAGTTTTTCCTGGTTCTTCAACGATGCTGAACACAGTTTGGACTGATGGATGAGCGAATCCACTCCACAAAGCACTGCTGAACTGCACACGTCTTTGTTTGGCAGTCATGTCGAGTTCCCCCTTCTGGTGTCTGTGAGTACTGCAGGTTTCACATTCACTGAACATCAAACAGCAAAACCCAGCTAGCAAACCTTCACCGGGCCTGTTAGCATGTCATTCCTGGAGCCTCTGGAATTCTTTTCGTTTTGTGTCAGCGAGATTGTGTTCAGATCAGAGGCAGGGATATATATGCGTATGCATGTGGGGGTAACGAATTTTGTCGAATTAACATAACAAAAGATGTTTCTTCCACATCAGCCAGAGGTTTCTTTGGATTTGATTTGGGTTGTATGGGAGCCAGTTACTCTGTTTGTGATCAGATAGCAGAGCTCTGGAGGAATGACCCACAAGTTGAGAACAGGGCTTGCATTCAGAGAGAGCTCTTCCTCGATGCAGCGGCTCCTGCTCTGAGAGAGAGAGAGAGAGAGAGAGAGAGAGAGAGAGATTGAGAGAGAGAGAGAGAGAGAGAGAGAGAGAGGGAGTCAGTGGTGCTTTACTGTTACTGCCGCTGCCTCAGGCCTGGCCGCCTTCCAAGCAGCAATCAATGCAGCCTGGAGTCAATGGAACTTCAAATCTGATTCCTGTTCGTCTCTACCTCCGCAAGACTATAGGGGCTGGAAACGAACAGAATTCTGATCCCCATTCTGACTTCTTAATGATTGCATTAATTTTTTTTTTTTTTTTTTTTACTTTTTAAAGATGGTGACTGCTAAACAAAACAACTGTTTTTGTTTACATATTTTAATGATTTTTAGTTAGAGTAGCAAGTCTCACAAGCCTAGAATGCACTTCATTTTGAGTTTTACATGACAAAAGTGAAGATTTGCGGTTTAAAGCTTAAAAAGAAACTAAAACGGCTAAAAATCTAAATGTAATCTGACGTAATTTCTCTTATTTTAATATGATTCCTTTACTAATTCTATTTAGAAACCGGGAGCCTGTTACATAAAACAGGACAAGTCAGAATGTTTGGTCCATTTCCCAAAAGAGAAACTGCATACATTAGGTTCTAAAACAAATGTCAACTTATAGGAGTACATCTGGCTACACTTCTTGCGTTGTATGTTTCTTATTAATGTTTAAGAACTATTGAAAATGCCCAACTTTTAATCATTGTATTATTCCCCTTTTTCTAGAAAGCATTTGGTGGACAAAAGTCTGTTTAGTAAAGCTTAAGTCAGTATCTTTTGTCCATTTTCAAAAGAAAAACTACATGCACTGTGCTAAAACAAATGTCAACTTTAAGGAGTACATTAGCATATAGAATTGGCCACAAAGCTAAAAATGATGTACTAAAAACCCACAAAAATCCAATTCTGTGGTCTTTAAGGGGTGTAACCTCAAATTTCAGTTCCCAGCTCGACTCAAGACACTCCCTAAAAACAGTTTATCAAAAACAAAACTTCTACCTTGTGTAAGCATTGTATTTCTTTTACTTTTCAACTGAATCCAGCTGCTACTAAACTGTAATGCATCTGGGCAGAGAGAGAGAGAGAGAGAGAGAGAGAGAGAGGAAACATGCAGAGACTGAGGAAAAACCAAAACTGCTTAATGTGTGCGGTTGACCCAATTCTATGCCGAATGAAAAAAAGACCTACAGTACAACATGGTATTTATTTATGCACTTGCTTGATTAAGGGGAAAAAACCTAGAAAGGCATGCCTCACAGATAATCAGCCTCCTCAACGAAAGGAAAACCCACTTCTAGTCTGTGGTTACAAATAAGTAGTCTTACTTTAAAAAGTAGTTTAGGAAAGGCTGCTGTTGAGATCCCGCTTGATTTTGTTTATTATGCGTTAAAGGAAGGTTGACGCTCCCAAAGACAGCTGGCAGGATGAGCCACGAACTTTGATCTACTGACTTACAATACTGTTTCTGATATGTGGCAGGATAGGTATTTAGTGCATCAGGGGTGAAAATGTATCAGGATTAGTTTATTATTGTGCAGTGCAAATAAGGTGTGCATTACTTTTGACCACATTTAGCATGGTAAAAACACAATGTGTTAGCATGAAGACAAGTCTAATGCTGTGTGTTTGTCTGTAAATGAGTCTTGTTTGTGTCCTGCAGCCTCACGGTGAGTGATGATGATTGTTGCATCCCTTCCTTCTTCCTGCTTCATTTGAAGTGATCCCTCAGGGCTGTAGTAGCAGGTCTATTTTCTTTGTTTCTGTGAGACAGACCTGCCTGAAAGCCCTTGTTTGTTTAGGGTTGAGTGGATGCCTTTTGTCGCCGATCTCATCCTGGGCACTGGAAGTTGGCACGGTGTGCATCTTTACCCGCTGACCTCCCTGCAAAAGCAGCACAGCTTCCCTTTGCTCATTAGTAGCACAATTAACCAGCATGCCGCTAGGCTGGGACACCGGACCGGCCCATTCTTCATTTCCGTCTTCCAGGGTCGTAACCACCAATAATCAGACAGGGCCACATTGTCCCACCAATATCTGATATTTTTTGACGCTGCTTTGTTTGTTGATAGGATGACTATAAGTTTTAAAAGTTTTTTTTTTTTTTAGGTTTGTCTGCCTCAGCTGTCCATCAGCACTCATCAGTGTCAAAATGATTGAGATGACAAATCAAATCAAAGAAGGCGGGGCTTGCTGTATACAGAATCTGAGCGCAAATTCCAGCCTGATGCTTCAGTTTTAGTGAAGTTTTGCTTCAGTGAAGGAGTGCAAATTAAGATATATTTTGACAATTTCTAGAATAGAAGTGTCTAGAATAGAAGAATAGAAGCTGCAGTGATGACATATTTTTGTAGGCCAACCCAGAATTTACTATCAGTCTGGTTCCCTCAACATAAACCCAATAGATTTTTTTTTCACTGGCTTTTAGTTTATTAAAGAAAATAAGGTCTATGACCAACAAAAATGTATGATTCTTACGTTTTGTTCATCAAGAACACAATTCAGTTATGAATTTTCAAGCCTGAATACAGTCGCGAGAAGTGAAAAGCAAACAAACTACTACCACTATAAAGATTCTGACAACTCATTTGCCCTGAAAGTTTGAGTTAGAAAAGTCTGAAAGCGTGTGATTATAAAAACCCAATGAGGCTGTAAAAGTGGATTAGTGAGTAGATGAGTTTACCTGTTTGGCATGATGATGTTTACTATCTGACAACCTCTGCAGTGCCTATTTAGTCACATGTTAGCAACCACCTTTAGTAAGACAAGTAAAGGCTGATATATTTTATGCTGTAGAATAAAACATGAAAAGGCCTTGAGCTTTTGTTCACCACAGACCTTTTTTCAGGTGTTTAACCAAAAACCCAGTCAAAAAATCCAGGACGATGGAACTGGAAGTTCTAAAATGCAACTCGTTTCTGGGTTCTGGCCTACAAAAATACATCATCCCTTCGGCACTCTATAATATCCAGTGGTGCAAACAACTCAACTTTTTGTCACCATTTTAAATTGAAAATGCAGACTGTGATTCATGACATGAGATTCATGTAATTGAATGTGACAAGATGAGAAACATAAATAGCTGTTTTCAGAATAGTAGGCATACGACTGATACAACTGAATGTATCTTGTAAAATAAAAATATTATTTGCAAATACTTAACAATAAATTCCTATTTTTGCTGTTTCCTTTAATTTCAATCGTTTAAATGTTCCAGACAACCTAATGTGTTCGTTTTCAGAATTATGTCATTTTTTTACATAAACTGTCATGCACCCAGACTGCTAAATATTGATGAGCTGGTGCTTTTTGCTCTTAACGTTTATTATTTAACGTGATGGGTGCGGGCTTCCCTGGTCCTGGCTGAGATGCAGAGGGCTGTACAGCATCCGAAGGGTTCTGTGGCAGCGCTGCAGGCGGGAGGGGCAGAGCACAGAGGCAGAATGGATTAGGAGGGCCTGGGTGGGAGTGGTGCATTGTGGGAGAGCAGCCCCAGCTGTCCTGCCACTGCGCTCTGCTCTGCTGCATGCTTCTTCTCCAGGCGTCTGGCAGACAGCCAATGGGAGGAGGCGAATCAGTGGCACTCGAGTTCAGTGTGTCAGTGCGGGTAGCAGTCTGCGAAGGGATGGGCCAGTGCTAACACACACACTGCACCACTGCAGCACTGGCCTACTTTACCTTTTCACCTACGTAATGCACCGCACCGCATCGGTGCATATTTGAACGCATATCTGTTTCAGAGTTGGAAATGAACTGGGCAGTTTGTGTTGAGAATGTAGCCGAACAGAAGAAGCGGTTTTGCTGCAGTGATGCAGAGCTGCAAAAAGCACATTCAATTATGCAACACTGCCATGCGTCTGTGTGCGGGGCAGACAAAGAGAGAGAGAGAGAGAGAGAGAGAGGGGTGGGGTTTATGGGTTTATTGGGTTCTTGGCTTGTGAATGGTTGTTGATTGTAAATAAGTGAATGTATGTGCAATATATGCATCCAGAACAAACAAAACAGATGATGTCAGAGTCTGTCTTCTGTGACCTCTCTTCTCTTGTTCCTGTCCATGCTTTCCCGGCCTCCCTGTCTTTGTTCCCGTTGTTATTTTTTTCCGCCCAGACGGCAGGGGCTGGTGGCTTGTTAGCTAGCTCATGGCCGCGCACTGCACTCAGACAGGTCTGGGTCATGCCAAGCTAAGCCCCTCTTCCTCTCATTAAAGAGCAGCCGGGTAATCGCGGCTAAGCAGCTGGTTAAGTCCTATTGCAAAACAGCAAATATTGCACGTGTTAAAGCAGCCTCTTCACACTGCCAAAAACAAGCAGGGATGACCTATAGTTTGTCTATTCCACGCTAGCGCTTTGCTTATTCGCGCTGACCTGAGATTACCTAAGAACCTTAAATGAGCTAAGACTGAGGCAAACTTATAGAAAAGCCTGATTCATCAAGGTGCTACTGGAAAGGAAGTGGGTTATACTTTGACTGGCACGCTTGGGAAATCATATGTAAGGCATATAATGTGACACAGCCAGAGGGATGTTTTATTGCTCAGAGGCTGCTCTTTCATTGCTCAGGAGATTGGAAATGGAGTGCAATTTTCAACTTGTGTCAGATGTTTCTCCTAAAATTCCTTTGGAGGAAACTTGCTACCATGGAAAGTAGACTATAGATCAGATAATTTGGTCTCTCTCAAAACTTGATGAGTTTTGATTGCAGAAATTGGCCAATCTGTGTGCACTTTGAGATATCGCTGAGGTTTCTTCTGAAACTCTACAGGAGAAAATATGAGATTACAGTTTTTTTTTCTTCCAAGAGAAAGATCTGAGAGATAGAATGCCTAATTTTCTCTCCATTCATTGCATTTCAATTGAAACAACTTATGATTTATCTTATAAGTTTTTTTTCTTCTTCCTGCATGTAGCACCTTCAAAAGCTTCTTGATTTTTCCAGTATTCCTATACAGGGTATTTTTTTTTTTTTCCTCAGAATTTTCCAGTGTGAATTTCCAGCTCACCTGTGTGTGTGTGTGTGTGTATATATATATATATATATATATATATATAGCAATAGGATATTTTAACAACAACAATAATAATAATAATTAAAAATATAATAATAATTATTTTTAATAGTAATAATATTATTTTATATAATTGTTTTTATAAAAATACATTACAAAATCAAATTTAAATGTAATAATACATTATTATTTCTATATTTTATAAAATAAAAATAATAATTAAAATAATTACTACTAATAATAATAATACAATTATCATAATCAATTATAAATTTTGTAAAGTTATTCAAAATAATTAAATTATTATTATTATTATTTTTGTCCTTCAAACTGTATTCATAATAAAGCTTATTTAATCTGGACAGACTTACAGTATTTCATTTATATATATATATATATATATATATAGAGAGAGAGAGAGAGAGAGAGAGAGAGAGAGAGAGAGAGAGAGAGAGAGAGAGAGAGAGAGAGAGAGAGAGAGAGAGAGAGAGAGGGAGAGGAACCATCACATCTTTTTAAATGAGTTTTCTTATTTCTTGGGATGCAATAAAATGTGTGAGCTGTCATAAAACGAGTTTAACAGGAAAAAGATGTTCTCGTAAAAGTTGTGTCATGACAATGATCTTCCGTCTGTCACTCCATCTGGGCAGCAGAGAGGACATCAATCATACCAACTTTTGAAACGGATCTGGAAAGACATACGAAGTGGTGGTTTTTAAACAGACTCTGTGGCTGAGGCTTTCAACCGCTGTCTCTCTCTCTCTCTCTCTCTCTCTCTCTCTCTGTGTGTGTGTGTGTGTGTGTGTGTGTGTAAGGAGAAATGAAGCCAGCACATACAGAGGCTGCTCCTCAGCCTTTGTTCTCCACAGTCTGTAAATGCGATTGATCAGCATTGGACATGCAATGCCATATCTTTCAGAGTAGTCAACTTTATCCCATTGCGTGCAGTCCAGTGTTAAATACACATGAAACATGATAATACATGTGAATATTGAATATAGTCAACATGTAAATATATACACTTATATATTATAGTGCTTCGGCAGTGTTTGATTTCACAATACAGTACAGAATACGCTCTATAACTATGCAAATCACAAACCAAAGTGACTCACTCTGAGCTTCTGAAGCTAAAAAGCGTAGAAATAAGCCATGCATGTGGCTTTAGCATAATTCCCACCTCCAGATGTTTCTCAATGCAGCTCTTAAGCTCAGATTGTGAGCTGGCTTGTGCTAAAACTAAAAAGAAGGGGGGAAGAATAAAAAAAGGGGTGAATATGAACAAAAAAGCCCCTGACTCACATTCTCAGGTTTGGGGGCAGTTAATATTAGCATACCTATTGTTCCTCAGGAGTGAGGTGACAAAGAACGTGCTTCTCGTTTCAATGCCCCTGAATTGGTTTGAAATTTTCTTTGTGTAAAAAGAAGCAGATTTCCCTGCCCCCACACCGTCTTCCCACTCGGGCCACAAAAGGCGCATTTTGTGTAGATGCTTTGGGATCCATTGGGAGATCACCAATAAGCACTTCCATCATGCTCTTTAACATACCGGCCAACGACGGAGTGCTTGAGAGTATTGTTAATAGCTAACCAGCCATTAACTATGCCAATATTTGTGGATGGGATGAAATATTGATTAGACATCTCCTCGCACTCACTCATAAATAAATTGATATGGCATTTTGAAGAAAATGCATTGTTTGGGTATGATACTGACTCATTTTGCTAACATGACAATAACAGGTGATTATGAAGCTTGTTTCACACTGATAATCAGGACAGCTCAAAAAAATTTGCCTGTGGTTATTTAAATCAGTTTTACAAATTCACATCTCAGTGGCTTTATCAAATGTTCTAATTTTATGTATTTTCAGCCAAATGTTACTGACCGAGGTGTAAACATGATGACATCTCAAGGAAATTGGATGATTTAACACAATCACTTGAAAGTTGCTTGTGAGAGGAAAGGGGAGGAGAGGCTGGTGTCATTTGGACAGGGACTTTGCTTGTTTTGAATAAATGCATAAAATTATACAAATGTGGTGGTTCACTTCATAAGCATGCTGTAACCGAAATGTGAATGAATGCTAAACGTATTTCAGAGACAGAGACAGAGAGAGAGAGAGAGAGTGCAGCAGACAAAGAGAGTGCATGTCTTGGCACATTGTCTTTTATAGAGGCTTTTGAACAGCACATGTAAAGGCCACTTAGAGGAAACCGAAAATAATTATTAATTGTTTTGCAGAATCTAAATTAGATGCAAACTTAAGCAGCTAATATACTCTAATGCAAATTATTATTATTAGGGGCTTGACTAATATTAAAGGAGCACAAAGAAGGTTTTGTTTACATTTAGCTGGCTCCCAATAATCATCCCAATAATTGCAGTGGATTTAGCTTTATTTGAACCTATCAGCCCAGAAAGGTGCCTTGCACACATGTGACACTGCCTGGATCTGAAACATTTTCAGGGTTATCACCTTAAAGTGTAGGTATTTGATTTAGTTTGGTAGATTTTAAAGCAAATCCATACCCACAAAGACAATGATGCTAAACACTGCACCTCAGAACAGTTATGTAAACTTCTTCCTATATTATTTCTGTATTCATAAATGCCATCCAATGCTGTATTTAATTATTGAAGTTTATTCTTGTTTATACTTGCAATAAAAAAGTATATATAGGCTATATTAAAAAAAAACGGAAAAAAACCGGTCATGTAAACCAACAGCTCTTTATTAACGCACGTCTTAACCACACTTGTTGGGTGAAGCATCATGAAAACGAGAAAGTTATACAATAGCTGTAATGTACATAAAATGTGTTATGTTGCTTTTTAATAAGACCACAAAGGAAAAGGGCGGGGCGCGCCGAGCTGTGGCTGAACTCGGTCTCGGTCCGGAATCCGTCCAATCAGCGCGGCGCATGCAAATCGCAACCGAGCTCCGCACCGTCCTGCCCTGTCAGACCGGGGGTGACGTCATGCGCACATATTCTCCGGTAGTGCCGCGTCTGGCTGCAGCGAGTCAGACAGCGACCAGAAACGAGCTGCAAGGGAGGGGTGCGCACTCTAAAGGGGAATATCGCCACCGCCGGCTTTCCAGTCTCCGGGAATAACGTGTATTCCACGCTTCGGGATTGCACTGACATTTTTTTTAATCATCACACTTGTTTGGACACAAGGAGCAAGGACGCGCATTGAATTCGCACAAGTGGAGCTTTTTTAAAACCTGCCGTCCCCAGCTCTATCCTACCCTCCTCCTGTAAGTTTTCCCTCTTTGTTTCCAGACCCATCCAAGATGCCTAGTTCGCTGTTCGCCGACGAGGAGCGGAGCGGCAGCGGCGGGCAGGGGGACGCCCTGGATGACCAAAGAGCCCTGCAGATCGCTCTGGACCAGCTCTCGCTGCTAGGTCTGGATAACGATGAAAATTCGCTGTATGACAACGAGCCCAGGAAAAGGAGCGTGAACATGACCGAATGCGTTCCCGTTCCCAGCTCCGAACACGTTGCTGAAATCGTCGGCAGACAAGGTAATCATCATCATTATCCTCTTCAAAGAAATGCGTGCATGCTGTTATTGTAGCATGTGTAGTCATTTGCATGGGGAATGTAGGTTATAGCCTATTTTCAACTGCTCTGCCCTCCTTATGTCCGACCAAACAAAAGCAAGGGAGCGCTGACACAACCCAAGCATATCTACCTTTAATGTGTCATCACGTTAAATACACAACATTCCTGTGTATATCTAGAGCGAAGTGCCGTTTTCTTCAGGCAGCGGCTCTTTCTTTCTTTGTCTCAATGGACTTTGTTTACACTCCCCATGTAGCCTATTGGGAATAGACTTCCTTGACCAGGAAACACCATTATATAGCCTGGATCTAGGCGACAACACGTTCTGTAGGTTATCTACAGAAAGTAAGTTGTTGACAGTATAATTAGAGCGTCAGACTCTCTGGAAAATCTTGAATTCAGCATGCGTTTTTTTTGCTCTCCCTGTGCTATTTTTGACCCTGTATGTCAAGTAGCCGAGCATGTGGTTTGAATTATGCTGCACCAAAAAAAAAAAAAACAACCGAGAGAGAGAGAAGCAAAATTGTTGTCCCCTGAAGACTGTGCACTTGCACCCATCCTGCATCTTTTTGGTTTGTGCCCGATTGTGTTTGCTTTGTCTCATGTGAGCTTTTTTAATTTTTTCTCACAATTGTAGGTTGCAAGATTAAAGCCCTGCGAGCAAAGACCAATACGTATATCAAAACTCCAGTGCGAGGAGAGGAGCCGGTCTTTGTTGTGACAGGCAGGCGAGAGGATGTAGCCATGGCTCGGAGGGAAATCATCTCAGCAGCCGAGCACTTCTCCATGATCAGAGCCTCGCGGAACAAAAACAGCAGCCTGAACGGGAATGCCACGGCACCCGGCCCGCCCAACCTGCCTGGTCAGACCACCATTCAGGTGCGGGTGCCCTATCGGGTGGTGGGACTAGTGGTTGGCCCCAAGGGGGCCACCATCAAGCGCATCCAGCAGCAGACGCACACCTACATTGTCACGCCCAGTCGTGACAAAGAGCCCGTGTTTGAGGTGACCGGCATGCCGGAAAATGTTGACCGGGCCAGGGAGGAGATTGAAGCACACATCGCCATGCGCACCGGCGGCCTGATCGAGTTCACCGATGAGAATGACTTCCACGCCAATGGCACCGACGTGGGTTTCGATTTGCATGGGAATGCCAGCTTGTGGAGCAAGACCAACTCCAGCGTCACTCCCACTTCAGGTCGCAAGCCATTCTCCAATTATCGCAACGACAGCTCCAGCTCCTTAGGGAGCGCCTCTACCGATTCGTATTTTGGCGGCAACAATAGCAGCTCGAGGCTGGCCGATTATAGCCCGCCAAGCCCCGCCCTCAGCTACACTGCCTCCAGCAACAACAACAACAACAACAATGCCAGTGGATTTGTGTACGGTGGCGAGGTGATCTCACCCGATTCCGCTGACTTGGCCTTCGATCCGTCGCCGGGATTCGACCCTACTCCGGCACCGCCGGGCCTGATGTGGTCACAGTACGAGCGCGCCACCAACGGCACCTCGGCCTCGTCGCCTGTTTTCCCCACCAATGCTTCCATGAACGTCAACGGGCTGCAGCGCCGAGCCAACCAGCCCAGGCTGTCCCCGCCTTTGCACCAGAGCAATGGAGCGGCCGAGCATCCATTGGCGCGCCGGGTGCGCAGCGATCCGGGCGGAGGCACACTCAGCTTCCCTGGTTACTCGATGGGATCCCATCATTCCGGCGTTCCCTCCGACTCATCCATCTCTTCATCCTCCTCGTCGTCCTCTTCATCCTCATCTGGGACGAGCCGCAAGGGAAGTCGGGACTGCTCGGTGTGCTTCGAGAGTGAGGTGATCGCGGCTCTAGTGCCCTGCGGCCACAACCTGTTCTGCATGGAGTGTGCCAACCGCATCTGCGAGAGAAACGAGCCCAAATGCCCCGTCTGCCATGCTACAGTTACTCAGGCTATACGTATATTTTCCTAAAGGGCATCAACACGCCCTCCGTGACTTTGTGAGAGCCTAATAACGTGTGTTATTTTACATGTATATACATATGTATGTAGAGCTGCAGTATCCAAAAAGGGACGGCCATTGTTCATACTGTACTGTAGCTCGGGACAAATATTTTCAACATCTAATGCATGTTTTAAATATTCAAGCCTAGTAATCAATAGTTTTAGTCAGCTGTACACAAGCAAGTGTTAATGAAGTAAGGACAGCCGACGGTCTCACCCGAGGTACCTTAGACTGTTAGCATAAACGAGCCTTTCGATGCCGCTGATCGAATGTACTGGTAGCAGACCTGGAGTTTGGGGGAATCTGAACGGCTTCCTGTCTGACACACACACACACACACACACACACAGAGAGAGAGAGAGAGTCACAGCAGTGTGGAGATACTGCAGCTTACGCGATGGAACTCGTTTGAGGGAGAACAGCATCATATCCTATATATATATAAATATATATGTATAGATAAAGCAGAAATTCCACAAGTTTTAAATATTCATGATGACATTAATACAGATTGAAGTATTTTATTCTTTTTTGACTTGAAAGATTATATTTCGTATTGCAAAGATGTTTACAGATATTTTAATTTAAGTTCAGTGAACTTTTTTGTAGCTGGGTTCAAATATCTTTTTATTTTTTAGTATGGCCTCGCGGCAACGAACACTGTATTATTTTAATATCACTCGAAAAGCGGATGGCGATTGAGACCACGAAATGTGCATTTGCATCGGACAGTATTCTGTTGGGTTGGAGGGTTTCTAGGTTCAGCAAAAAAAAATGTCTTTTGAATCCGTTTCACCCAGCATATTTTCTATTCAGTAATATAAAGCATATTTTATTCTATATTATTACGAAATATGTTGAAATGTATAAAACTTAGTACGTTCAGACAAAAAGGAACCGTTTAAGCTTTCTAAAAATTTGTATGAATTAGATTCCAGTGGGTATCACAGAGTTCTGTTCTGTTGCGCCACTATAGGTTTAGGATTTCTATTTTAATACGTTTGTTTACCACTTGTTTATGTATATGTAGGTGAAGTTATTTGAGCGTCTATGTACTTTATTGAGCAAAGTTTAAAAACAAAGTATATTTTATTTTATGATAAAAGGCCTTTAACCTCATGGTCAAATACTAATATTATATTTGCTGAAACAAGATTTGAAAATGTATCAAGAGTTTTATTTTTCTGACATTTAAAGTTCTACATGATAAAGTAAAACTTAAGTAATGGTGCTACTTCATGTTTTTTTTTTTAAGTATTTCTATATAAGTCCAATAAAATGGTACATGAACGAGAAGTGTTGCTTCGCTTATTGTGAAAACATCTGTACTGTGTTTTTATGCTTGCTTGCAGCTTCAAATTCCTTTCTTAGAAAGCCTTTGAGAAAAAAAAAAAACTGCTTGCTTTCGTGATATAGCATCATATGTTGCATTGAGATCATATGTGGCCCATAAAACCACTGCAGTGATGAAAAAAATGTAAGATTGGCTTTTACTCATCTAGTGATGTCATCAATATGCCGTCTGATGGGTTAAAATACACTTATGGTTTTTCAAACTGTGTGAGACATCGGGGTCAGGGGTTACGTTGATGTCAGCTGTTTACAGTCATTGAGTAAGTGTGCATCTTTGTTTTCCTCATTTTCCAAGGCTGGTTTTTAACGTTCATTCCTTCCAGCAGCATTTTTTTGTGGAAAGACTGACTGAGAATATTCCCTGGTTGTAGATAATAAATGCACGGCAAACAGGCCTTAATGATCGGTTTAAAATGGAAACATCCCAATGCTGGCTTCACAAACCGGCCCTCATAAACCGTACTATTAGGAAACAATCCCAGCGCTCGCAGAAAAGAGCTGACAAGTGTTAGACCTAAATTCAGAACACATGCCCTTTGTTGGGTTCACAGCTTGACTTCTTAACAAGATGGGAATAAAAACAGGAAGCAAATATTTTGTCGGGCTGGTCCCAGGGTGGGTATATTTTGTATTATGTGTAAGGGAGAATGGAGCTGGTTGGCACAGGGTTGCTCTTTTGAGTCACAAGTTTTCCTTCATAGTGATGGGTTGGTTGGCACATGTAATATGTGACCCTGGACCACAAAACCATTCTTAATTCGCTGGGGAATGTTTTTAGCAATAGCCAAAAAAAAAAAAAAAAACATTGTATGGGTCAAAATTATCGATTTTTCTTTATTGCCAAAAATCATTACATTAAGTAAAAATCATGTTCCATTAAGATATTATGTAAATTTCCTACCATAAATATATGAAAACCTAATTTTTGATTAGTAATATGCATTGCTAAGAACTTCATTTGGACAAATTCAAAGGCGATTTTCTCAGTATTTAGATTGTTTTGCACCCTCAGATTCCAGATATTCAAATAGTTGGATCTCTGTCAAATATTGACTTATCATAACAAACCATACATCAATGGAAAGCATATTCATTTAGCTTTCAGATAATGTATAAATCTCAGTTTCAAGAAATTGGCCCTTATGACTGGTTTTGTGGTCCAGGGTCACATATTAAATTAAGGTTAATTAATAATTCATAGCTGATGAGCCTCCCTGTTGTTTATTTAAATGAAAGATGGGGTTAAACCATCATTTAAGACTGTAAAAAATGGGTTAGAATTAATCATATCATATAAATAATTAATCATACGATTCTGATTAATTATGTATACTTTTAATATATTGTTATCATAGATGTTAGTTTGTTTTGAAAGGGTTTTTCATTTTTATTATTAATTTTATTATCATCATAGGCGTTAGTTTGTTTTATAAGGGTTAGTTACTTCATAACTTGCAACCAACCTGCATTTTTATTTTATTTTTTACAAAAAGGGGTTAAATTAAGTTGGTCATATCATAAATTGGCGTACATCATAAATTACATCATCAATGTATTGTATTATTATGATTCATTGCATATTATTAATTTAGATATTTTAAGATAGGTTTTAGTACACTGGCAACCAACCAATCTGAATGGTAAAATGAATCATATCATATATAAATGTATCATATATTATTAATGTATATTGTTATGATTGGTGTAACATGATGTTTTCTCTAGCTTTTTAACATTGCTACCCAACCTAAAAAAATAAGGGGTTAAAATTAATAATGGTAAGTTTATCATATTATTATGTTTAATTATATATATTATTAATATATAATAATGATAGGAGTCAGTTTGGTTAAAAATAGTTTTCTTTAACTTTTTATTACTGCCAATCAACCTAAAAAAACTTTAAAAATTATTATATATTATTTATTAGATGTTATTACATATTATTTTAATAGATGTTAGTTTGGTTTAAAATGTTTTCTTTTGTAACTTGTTCCCTTTTTAACACTTTGTTTTTATCAAAAAGGTTTAGAATTAATCCTATTATAAATGTATTATATTATATGATTAATTATATTAATATATTATTATTAATATAGTATATTATTTATGTAATAGGTGTTAGCTTGGTTTAGAATCTAGTTTTCTTTAGCGTTTTAACATTGACAACCAAACTAAACAAATGAATCATATGATAAATGTATCACATTATTATGATTATGTGTATAATAGGTGTTAGGTAATTTAAAATAATATTTAATAGCCCTTTGCTCCCCTAGCTAATCAAACCGCTGGATCTAAGTAGGAAACTGAGATTGGGAGCAAATGTCTTGGGTGTCTGTCTCCCAGCAGCCTTAGCTGGATGTGACGGTGACGATTTGTAGGAAGGAGGTCATTATCTATTTTTAAATCGCCAACTTAAGCCATTAGATTTAGCAGCGTGTCTGTGTGCTCCAGACTGTCATTTGGCATGGCGCATCTGGCCAAAAAAACACACATGTTTATTATACAAGCTTGTGGCCCACAAAGAAGTATGAGAGGAAGGGATTGATCCATCTTTGTCTTCTCGCTCTGTGTCTCCTCCCTCTTTTCATACAGTCATCTTTAATTCATGAGACACAGTGGTTGTCATTGTGCACTGGAGTGGCTTGGCTCTCATTTGATTTGACTCCTGCCACCTGACAGTGCACTGCTGCTTGCTAACTAGCATCCAGGATTTCTGTCAGCGTGCACCATCTCACGTCCCCCGTGAGAGCACCGGACACAGCTATTCCTGCTAACAGCCCTTCATCATCAACATACCGTGCTGATGAGCCTATACATTCAGCGACTGTCAACTATAACAACTTAATTGTCCCGAAATTACCCCTTAAAGTCTCACAAAGCCTACGGAATCAAAAGAGCAATTGGTTACGACTATGAAAGTGATTAGCTGATGGGGAAAGTATTTAAATGGCTGCAAAAAGCCTCTGGGGATCGTACAACATTACCCGCGAAATGAAACTTCTGTGTTAACTGCCCAATGAAAACAATGAACAAATTTCTAACCGTGCACGTATAATGCACTGCGTCATGCTTGTATGGAAGCTGGTTTCCACAATGGGATAAAAAATAAAGATAATCATGACTTTTTATATAGCAATTCAGACCTTTTTTCTCAGAATTGCAAAGAAAAGTCTAAATGAGAACTCGACAGTTGTGAGAACAGAGTCTGAGAAAAGAAAGGAAGAAATGTGAACTTGGAATGGCAAGAAAAATGTCAAAACTCTTGAGTTTGTATATCACAATTCCAAACTTTTTTTTCCAATTCTCGCGATTTTGAGAACTTTTTCACAGAATTGCAAGATAGAAACTCAGAATTGCGGGATATAAGCACTGAATTGCAAAAAAGTCAGATTTGTGAGATATAAATTCACAGTTTCAAGAAAAAAGTGAGAATTTGGAGAAAAAAGTAAGAATTTCAAGATGCAAATGCACAAACTGTGAGATGTAATTGTAGAACTGCGAGAAAAATGTCTGAATTGTGAGAACTCAGTTCTGACAAGTATATATTTTTGAATGTTGTGATTCTTATACCTCACAATGTGCTTTTTTCAGAATTTCAAGATATAAATGCAGAATTGCAAAAAAAAAAAAAAGTCAGAATTGTGAGAAAATTCACAATTACAAGAAAATACTGATAATTCTGAGAAAAAAAGTAAGAATTGTGAAATGTAAACTCGCAATTGTAAGAAAAAAATCAGAATACAGAGGAAAAAGAATTGTGTAGATTTGTAAGATATGAAGAATTGGAATTTGAATTAAACTTTTTAGTTTATATCTCACAATTCTGTCTTTTTTTATTATTATTATTTTTTTACAATTCTGCACTTATATGTCACAATTCTGAGTTTAACAGTTCTGAACTTTTTCTCAGAAATGCAAGTTATAAACTCAGAATTGCGAGGTATAAATGCAGAATTGCAAATTCAAGTCAGAACTGTGAGATATAAATTTGCAACTGCAAAAAAATTCTGAGTTTATGAATTACAATTTTGACTTCCCCCCCCCAAGATTCTGCATTATATCTCGCAATTCTGAGTATATATCTTGCAATTCTGACTTTTTTCAGAAATTGGCAAAATATTGCATGTCTGTTTCCATTTACAGACAATGATATATGTAATTATTTGATATATATATATATATATATATATATATATATATATATATATATATAATATATATATATATATATATATATATATATATATATATATATATATGGAAAAACATATATGAGAACTATTTATAGGCAGGATGTGTTCTCTGAGTTCTATTTTTGTTGAATTTCAGCTGTTAATGCTAGTCAGTGTTCAGTTAGGCATACATAAATGTTAGTGTGATTCACAAGAGTCTTAGTTTGAGATGTGCAACATGCATTTTGGTCGTAGAAGGAGCACAGAACATCACCGCTTGCCAATTGATGGTTTTCTCTGGAAACAGTACTAGAAATACAGGCTTTTTGGAGTGTCTTAATTATGCTGGCTTGACAAAGCTAACATACTGTTATAGTACAATCTTAGTTTAGAATTTTTTTTTTTCTTTCAAAATCCCCAACCAGAGACCAAAACATCTAAATGCAACTCATCCCAGAACTGCCAAAGTATTCAAACTGCATGAGGCCTACAAAACCTTCAGATGTTAAACTAACCTTCAACTGTTCAAACATTCAGAGTTAGTATTGACAAACTTTTGTTTTTAACTCCTCAGTTCTGGCCCTATACCATTGTTTTCAAACATAGTAAAACATTGTAACAGTAAATTGTGCTGTTATAACAGTAAATGTCTAGCTTTAGTGGTGTGTAAAATAAAATGATAAAAATAAAGTAAATATGTTAGTGTTGCCATGTCAGTATTTCCTCTGCTAAAGGCACAAATGTACATGTAAAATACCATAGTACTTCTTTAAAATGTGAAATTTTAAAACATTTCTCAATTTGGTTTAATGGAAAACAAACAGCGGTATATGCACAGCTGGCTCTCGTGTTTATTGTTTACTGCAGGGATTATGATTTTATAATTGATTTATCTTTAAGTGCACTGCTCAAGTGTATAATGGTGGTGTAGCATAACTGTGACCTTACTAACACTGCAGACGTTCCTCACTCACCACCCTGAGCAGCAGCAATGATGCACTTACCATTGATTCCCCTCACGGGCAAATACAAATAGGCATATATCTGTTATTATAATACATAGTGCAAAAAGAAGCACTTTTCTTCTTTAAATCATCAGTCATTGAAGAAGAAGCCTTGTGTGAATTTCTAAATAATGAAAAGTATAACACAGGTAGAGTACAGCAGTTATTGAGCAACTTTCGATCTGATCTAAACTTACTCTATGCCTTAGGAAAAAAAAGCATTTAAAAAGCTTAATTTTGGTTATTTTGACTTATGAAGCAGAAATTATGAAATAATAAATCAAATACAGCAACTGGTCTCAGGGTTTTTCAATTCGTATTTCAAAGTGATTGAATTAGACCTCGAGTGGCTCGGTTCTTTGATGCTTTCCTCTTATCTGTTGGTTATCAATTATCTCTTTTTCAGTCATGCAGAAAGGCCTCTCAGACTCTCTTCCATTTATGCTCTTCATTTATTGTGTGTTTACTGGCGAGGCATTGCGTGCCCTTTTCCTGGCCTGGACTTTTACAAGCTAACGTATGTTTAGGCTTGTTCCATGGCAAAAGTAATTTCTGATTCATATGCTTCAGACAAGAAAAGCGGTGGTTGGCTGCACAGCTTGAATCCTGTAATTTGATGTCTGAGACCTGTCTTTAGGGATGCCAAGGTGTGCTGCACAACTCCTAGAGAAAGAAATGATGGTGTGTTTCTCATTGTTTTATGACAGGGGATTTTCAAGTTTGATTAGAATATAAAAAATGTTCTAAACGTTTGTACGTGTGAATCTTGTAGATTCAGCTTGTTGCATCAACTTGCATTTTGTCTTGGATTTCTTGTATTCATTTTGATAGCTTCAAGTGGTCATGCAAAATGTTGGTAATGCCTAGCATGCTCTTAAAAAAAATAATGTTCCTTTTTGGCAACTATGGTTCCATGAAGAACCTTTATCATCCATGGAACATTCTCATTGCACACAAGGTTCTTCATAATGAAAAGAGGTTATTTTAAGGACTTTTCACTGAAAGGTTGAAAATGGTTCTTCTATGGCATAAAATTTCCAAAAGGGGATTTTTGAAGTGATTGAAGATTTTGGGTTCCCCAAACTCTTTAGTGAAACTTTTTTCAGACCACGTGTAAAAAACATTTTTTCTATTATAGACAACCTTTTGTGCAATGAAAATAAAGATTCCAAAAGGGGGTTTTCACAGCAATGTCACAGAAGAACAATGTTGGGTTCCCCAAAGAACCTTTCAGTGAAAAGCTATTTTTTAAAAGAACAGTTTTTTTCTTTATTTGAAGAACATGAAATAAATCTCAAGAACCCTTTTCCACTATAAAGAACCTTTTGTGCAATGGAAAGTTTCTACATTCTTAAAGAATAAAGGTGCTTAAAATATTCTTCACAGTGATGCCATAGAGCAACCATTTTTGGTTCCACAAAGAACCATTCAGTTAAAGGTTCTTTAAAGAACCATCTCTTTCTTACCTTTTTATAATCTGAAGAACCTTCTTTCACCACAAAGAACCTTTTGTGAATCATAAATGTTCTTCAAATGTTAAAGGTTCTTTGTGGAACCATTTAGACAAAAATGTTCTTCTATGGCATCATGAAGCACCTTTATTTTTGTGTAAGGATGTTAGGTTCTTCATAGAACCAAAGATGCCAATAAAGAACCTTTATTTTTGTGCCGCATGCTTAGCATTGAGCTGTAATTTAGTAGTTAATTAGGTCTGTTAACTGTTTAGAGCAAAATAAGTAAATAGTGGTGTTATGTTCTGCTAGGTGGGTTTTGGAAATGTTTTTGTTATATACATTTTGGAGGTTACCATGATGGCGAATGATGAGGATTTTTGCTTAAAGGGGTCCTATTATGCTCTTTTACAAAGTCTTGATTTTGTTTTGGGTGTGTACTAGAACAGGCTCTCATGCTAGGTTGTTCGAAAAACACATTATTTTTCACATATTTTACATTATTATATAAACGGTTCGAATAGTTCCTGTAACAAATGAAGGCCCGCCTTCTGGAATACGAGATGTGCTGTGATAGGTTAGCTGGGCCAGAGTGTGCTGTGATTGGTTAGCTGGGTCAGTGTGTGTGGAATGATTGTGTGGAATGATTGATCGGCGCCTGGTCGGGAAATGTCCTGCCTCTCACCAAATCTGCCAGCTGTGAGCTTCAGTTTAAATATTGTGTCAAAATCAAATCAATTTGAGCGCGACTTAAACACGGATGATTTTAACCACTCTAAGCTCATCTGTCTTGGGAACACTAGCGTGTCTCCCACGTAGTGATAACACTCGGTGTCTTCTCTAGTGCAGCTCAACCAGGTCTCGTCCCATTTTTCGATCTTTGTGATATCACAAATCCCGGAAAATATTCGTTGTAGTCCAAACGAGTCGTTCGTTGTAGTTTTTGAAAAGTGATTTCTGTTAAATAAAATATCTCCTTTTGAATTGGACTTTGAGCTTTGTAACTTTGCAGATCTTTTTTATGCTCAAACAGCAACATTACAAACTATTAAAGTTGAAAAAGTGAAAAAGTATAATAGCACCCCTTTAATACGGGAAAGTCTAGGTAGTTCTAAGTGCATCTTTTGTTTAGTCTCCCCTTTGCTCAGTCTTGAAGAGAAAATATGAAAGTAGTTTAATCTAATAAACGAACAGTTTTAGTCATTATTGGTGGGTAAAACTGTTTTTGGAGGCCAAAACCTGGAAATGAATTCTAATTTTAGTGCTTTTGTTTCTATTGTTCTGCAGTCAATGTTTTTTTTTTTTTTAATGGATTTTGGTTGAATGTCTGAATTAAGGTGAACATGAGCTCAACATATTTTAACTTATTTTACCACATAAAATGCATCAGTAAAATCCACTTGTCATTTTTTAAAAAAAATATTTATTTATTTTTACATGCTTTAGAAAATTGGTTGCTAAACGGCTAAATGGGACTGCACAGTTTGTCAGGGACATTAAATGTCATCTTGCCAAACCCATCTACTCAGTTGCTTTTACAGCCTCATTGTGTTTATAATCATGCTCTTGCAAACTTTAAGGGAAAATGTCTTTTAAATAAAGACTTTAAGAGTTGTTGGAAACCTCATGGTGGTGATACTGAAGTCAAGCGACCAGTTTGTTTATAGCCTACATTTAGCTTTTTACCACTGGTGAGTAGATTTGGGAAGATTATCTTAACACTTTTGTTGTTCATAGTGCTCTTTTTTTTTTTTTTCCAAAAGCCAATGTAAAAATCCTACTGGATTTTTTTTTTCAAGGGAACCTAGGTGATGCGAACTTGTAAAAAATAAAATACATAATAACTGCAGTGTTTTATTGTCAACAAAAATGCAGGGTGGGACTTGGTTCTGTGCATAAGTTGTTGATTGGATTTTGAGTTGTGGATGTTGCACTCAAAATTGGAGACACGAAATTATTGGAGAAGCCAGTCACTTTCACCAGATCTAGTTATGACACTAATATATATATATATATATATATATATATATATATATATATATATATATATATATATATATATATATATATATATATATGAATTATTCATAGTAAGATCTCTAACATTTTAGATTTAGAAGATAGAGGGGTGAATTTTAATTTCATGCCAACTTTAAAGAAGTCTTATTACTGCAGTGCAATTGAAACTGTCTGACTGTATGCTTGATACACCATGATATTAAAATGTAGAATAGACATCCTAGCCCTCTGCAGAGAGTTTGATTGCCCTAAATCTAGAGGAAAAAGAGTTTTGCTAATTACTATTTGACTATTTCTTTGTCAGCGTGGTCTGTTGTTCTCCAAATGAATTTTGTTTGCTCTGTGAATACCAATTCAGGATATGGCTGTTCATGTGGTTTTCCTCCTGATCAGATGCTAGAAGACAACAGCGTTTCCACAACGCAGAGGCTGGAAGTCTGTTTTTGGTGGCCAAGAGTAAGTAATTGTTCACAAGATGAAGCTGGCCATTCATAAATTCCCTCTTGAGAGCTTTATATAAATGTTTTATCACACAAAAACATAATGCATAATATGCGTCGGCTCCCTTAAAAAACACAAAGAGCGTATTCCTGCAATATAGAAAGTGCCAGGACCCATTTGGAAACAGATGAACCTTCCATTAGGTCATATGAAACCCTTCCATTTCCTTGAATTAGTGTGATGCAATTGCATGACAGAGGGCATTGTGGGTCAATAAAAGAAGACGACTTGCACTCATCCTATAATCAGCACAAGGCATCTCTGGACAGATAAGCCCATGCACTCCGCAGCAAAGTGCTTCCCAGGAAATATGATTAGACCGCGTCGCTCGCAGCGGAGAGGTTGCTTTATTTGAGGTCTTATGTAATGCCGTATGCTCATCAGCTGTGGAGAAGAGGGGCATTAATAACCAGGAATGAGATGCAGGAACAAGACAAAAGAAGCTAATGAAATAAGACTAGCTGCTGGGTGCATTTTTCATGGGCGAACCCCTTTGTTTCTCTTGCTGAAGGATTTTTATGTAAAAAGTGTAATTAGGTAGGCATCATAACTTTCTAGATTAGTAATTACTGCCTTGTTTCTCCAGAGGACTTGGAAATTAAGATGGGGGGGGGGGTCTTTTGTTTTGTTACATTTTGCCTAAAGCTACTGAAACTCTTTCTAAGCTTTTCATCTGAGCCAATGACAAAATACAGTATACTATTTTAAGTCTCATACACTGCTTTTGCAGGACTTGTGGTTTTCGGGTGCTGACCGGTGTATGTTCTGACTGAGTTGAGTTGTTTGGTTAAATAAAGGTGCGCAGAGACTTCAGGTTGTAATACAAATGTCATTGTTTTAAATAAGTATTGGAGCACTTACGAGAACCAAATGGTGAGATTTCGTTTGGTAATACAGAGTGAAATTTAAAACATCGGCACATAAGCAGTAGTAATTGCTGAGATGTTTCGCATGTCTTATCAAGCTCTCTTCAGTATCAGTCTCTGCTCCAGTTTAGGATCACAGAATAAGTGCTATCAGTATGTTATATTTCTTATATTACTTATTGTTTAGCTTAATCCAAAACTATTTAAAACTGAGATTAATGAAAGCAGATTATTTATACAGACTTATTGCAGTTCAGCAAGTTTTGGAACATCAATTAGCACAGAAATATTTTCCGTTTTTTTCTCTGTCATACCCAGTGCCAGCTATTGAAAGTTTGCAGGGTTTTTCCTACATTGAAAATTTTTTGGCGGCCGCCAAAGCGATTTTTTGTCCCGCCAAAGCCTTATTTGATGTGTAATTGGGTTTTGTGAGTGAAGCAGGCTACAGACGAAGTGAGAGAACGAGCACAGCGCCCCTCCCCCGCGCGCGCACTCTCCGTCTTCAGTTCTGTCTTTGCTCTCTCCCTTGCATCAAAATCAACTGATCCTAAAGGTCGGGAGAACGAATCCATGTTTCACGTGGTGCATTCGGATAATATTTTTGCAAAAAAAAGTTGCCTTATCTTCTCTTACAACTTGTGACAAGCATTCCGCACATGCAGCTGACATAACTTTAAATAAACGATAGAAAAAAAATCTATCCAGTTATGAAGTGTGTGTGTGTTGACAAATCTTTCGCGATGTCCTAACAGCCAGGATTCCCACACAACACGTCCGCTAAAGTCCGATTCGCGACCTAATGACTCCTTTGAGTCGATTCATTAAAATGAATGGTTAAAGCAGTTGGTCTGCCTGTCAGTGTCTGAATTGGTGTATAACAAATCATTACTACTTAGAAGAACATACACATCTGAAATGAGAAAGTAAGTGTGCTTACCCCATTTAGCGTTTAGAGTGTTTAGTAAAATTTAGCCTTAATAATCCACAGTATGTATAGGCCTATGACAATGTGTAGTAAATTATCTATAAAATCATTTAGTTTAAAGTTAGACTGGAGTGAGATGAAACTAGATCAAAGCACAAAGCAAGCTGTTGCTACCTAGCTGCTAATTTTATTAAATTTTATATGGTAAAAATTACACTATTACACCTTTTAACGCTATGTTTTTAATGCTAATTTTTAACTGATATGATTATACTAAAATAATTATCAGGTCTATCAAAAAAGGATTTTATCTTTCAAAACTATGAAAGCCAGTCGTGGAAAAAATCACAGCTTTTTTTGCAAAGAGGGCAAGAAAGGATGACAGTGAGAGTGACAGGAAATATCCATGTCTGATAATTGCATAATTTGTAAATACATAAATTTTGATACATTTGACATTTCAAATATAGGCTACTTTGGTATCGATGATGTTTACATGAAGCCTAAAATAAGTTGTAATTGCTTTCTTTTACTATCTAGCCTGACAGTGATCGTTTTTTCATGAATAAATAGGATAAGAAAAAAATCACAAACTGTTTCTTTTTATTTATTTTAAATTTTACATTTATTGTCAATATTGGGCTTGCGGATCATGTGGGTACTAGGATACTCTTTGCTGTGTGTGGATGACCGTGTCGGTCAGCCACCACCGAAGACCAATTTTGACCCAGGAAAAACCCTGGTTTGCATATGCATACTTAACTAATTAAATAATGAACATTACTTTTTTGCTTGTAGTTGTATTGTGTCATATGGATAATAGTTTATAGAGGATATTTTACTTTCATGTTGAACTTCTGTGTTGCACTTTGGAGCCTGAAAGACATTGATCACAATCCACTATCAGTGTATGAAAAAGAGAGTAGATTTTGTGTGTGGAAGAAAAATGTGTTTGGACATTTTTACTTTTTTATTAATGAACACTGCTTTGGAAAGATGCACTAAAACAGTTATATTGTGAAATATTATAACAAATTTCAAATAGCTGTTTTTAATTTGAATATATTTTAAAATGTAATTTATTCCTGTGATGATAAAGCTGAATTTTCAGCATCATTACTCCTCAGAGTCACATGATCCTCCAGAAATCATTCTAATATGCTGATTTCCTGCTCAAGAAACATTTCTGATTATTATCAATGTTGAGAACAGTTGTGCAGCTTCATATTTTTTGGAAACCATGATGCATTTTTCCAGACTTCAGACTTTTGAACAGCAGTGTATGTGTTGTGAAAAATGCAAAACAATAATCACCTTAATATCTTTCGATAAATTAGCGTGATGTATTATAAAAATATCCTGTTACTTTCTAAACTCAATGTAACAAACCACCATTAATTCAAACTAAACTACAAAAACAACATCTGATCACATAAGAATAAAATGCATAAGGCGTCCACCACTTTTCATCAGATAACAAGATAATACAGAGTATGCTTACTGTGCTATAACCCTTTATTTATCTGACCATAAATGAACACAATGCATGTAAATCCGGTGCTATTGCTGAGCTGAGATGACAATCCCCTGCTCAAACTCATGACAGAAATCAGTGTGTTTGATATCTCATCCTAAATGCTCATATTAATCTCCTTCATAATGACATGATGCTGATTAGCAATCAGATAAAAGCCTGCGCTCCAGTAAAGACTTTCATCCCAACACACACTGATTACATTAACTCATTGTTAAGGGATTATGTGCAGATTACGGAGTTACTATATAAAGTCAACTGTGCTTAGTTTTGTTTTTGCAGTATGAGCATTACACTAGAAAGGTGCCCAGATCAGTGCAGATAATTTCTTGGTTCATTGCCTCTCAGATGTGCTATAATGTCCTGGCTTTTTACCTCTTTAATTTGTTGTGGTAATTAGTGCTGTTTGCTAAAGTATCACTGTTATTATTGCTCATTATTATTGTTAGTAATTTGAACAAACAACTCACCCTAAATATAATAATTTCAGGGTGTAACTTACCCTGCACTTTATACTGAATTACATTTATATATGGGACAAGATATTTATATATAGCTGTGATGAATGCTGAGACAGTACATTGCTGAGCAGTAAAGAACAGATGATGATCTAACACAATACAGACAGAGAGAGAGATAAAGTAAGTATCTGCTGATATGAGACAGGCAGGCTGTGGAAGTGTCGGGACAGTAAGTTTGTTGGTGTGTGTGTGTGTGTGTGTGCCATTCACACCTCCAGCTGTCTGCACATCAAATGCAGGCCTGTGTGTGTCTGTGCATCCTGTCGCCGGCTTCCTCTCACTGCTGTCTGTGGCTCATCACAGCAGCACCACACATTCACTAACCCATGCAAATAAGAGCTACAGCTGACTAATTCACTTGTGTGGAAGCTTAATTCTCCCTCAGAATAAAAAAAATTAATAAAAAGATAATGTGACTTTTAATCTTATTACAAGTTCTGAACTCTGCAATGAAAAGTTGCAATTACTTTTTTACATATTTTAATTCGGTGGCGGAGGCTCCTTTTTTATCGCACAATAAAAACTTTTTTTTATAAACAATTGCAAGTTTATATTTAAAAAATCTGAGTTTATGTGCCACAATTTTGAAAAGAAATCAATTAATAAATTCTGGAGGGGGAGGGGGTGTCAGAATTGTGAGACATAAACTCAAAATAATAAATTAATTAATTAATATATAAAAATCTGAATCGTGAGATAAAAAGCACAGAAGATAAGTATAGAGCCAAGCAATAATAAAATATATAAATACAACCATTTTGAGATTAAACTCACATTATCAAATTAAATTTCGAGGATAAAGTCTTTGTGTTTCGAGAAAAAAAATAATTTCAAGAAAAAAAGTCGACATAAAATGTCGAAAATAAACATTAAATTACATGGAAAAAGTCATGTTTCGAAAAAAACTGAAAAAAAAATTGAAAATAAAATGTTGAGAACAAACTAATTAAATTATTAGAAAAACTGGCTATAACTTGAACGTTGATGGTTGTATACGCCTCCATCCATAGAATGAAACAACTGTAGCCATTAATGGCAATGCCGTATGGTTTTAGTTTAGGACAGTGGGAAAAAGTGAAAAAAAACAATATATGCTGTTTATGCTATAAGTGCACATAGCCATAGATGCTATTTATACTAGGTGAAAATAGTGATATATTCTGTTTACACTAAGTGACAACGGATCAGTTACATATGCAAATAAACAGTTAATGCATTTTTTAGCAAAATGCTATTTACACTAAGTGAAAATAGCATTTTTTTTTACATTATGTAAAAGCAGATCTTTGCAATAAGTGTAAACAGTAATTATATGCTATTTATACATATTAATAGTGACAGATGCTATTTGCACCTAAGTATTGTTGTACATTAACAGGAAGCAATAATAATATACAGTATAAATGATTTTATTTATTTATTAATGATTTTAATTATTAAGTAGATGCTGCCATTTTGGGACAACAAAGCCCTCCCTATAGCCTGCCTACCCCTAAACCTACCCAATTATACCATCATTATTATACACTGGTTAGTCAGTTGATTTCCACTTTCTGATGTGATATGTGATGAGAAAAGGAAGTAGAGTGAGTTTGGCAAACGGAGGATTCGAAATCAGGTCGATTGCATCTTATGCCACGAGCATTATTCATTACGACCTAGGCTACTGCAGATGGTTTACAACTGTCCAAAAAGTAAAAACGAACATAACATGAACGTGTTTTCATTTTATTTGCAAGTTATTTTTTCCTTGAAACACAAGTACGATTTTATTTGTAACATTTTATTTAAACTTTTTTACTCAAAATTTAACATTCTTTCTCAAATCACTATGACTTTATTCTCTATATTATATTTTTATTTTATTTTATTTTTATATTATATTATATAATATATTTTATTTTGTGTCTGAGTTTGTGTCTCACAATTCTGAAAAAATAAAATAAAAATCATTCTGAAAAAAGTCAGAATTATGAGATATAAACTCACAATTGGATTTTCTGGAAAAAAAAGTCAAAAATAGTTTTATTAATTATTTAATTAATTTATTTAATTCCATGGCAGAAACAAGCTCCTTTTTTAATCTCATAATTCTGATTCTTTTTTCTTACTTTCTTTTTTATATTGCAATTACAAGTTTATGTCTCTTAATTATTTATTTTCTTCTCAGAAATACTAACTTTGACTGAGAAGATGAATTTGCTGGTAAAAATTTTAATGTCTTATTATAAGCTTAAATTGTGATGGTTCCTAAGAAAAAGGAAAATTGAGTAACTGGCCCATTTTGTCTGAACACTGTTGTGTTGATGTACACATTTGATATTTAAATAGTTAGCATTTTAAATCCTATATAGAGACCTGACTTTACACGAAAACATCACTTAGGGAAATTGAGCATTATGTGCAGAGACATTTTAATGCTGCTCTTGATTTGTGAAAAGCTGCTCAATATACCTGATTTCACCCCATTACTTAGCTGAAAATGAGCTTATTAAAAAAAGACACTATTGGTTCAATGAATGCAAATAAATCTCTTTGGTTAATAAAGAAATATTTAATCCATCAAAGCAGCTTTTTTTTTTTTTTCAAACCATTAACCCTTTGGGTCCTCGTCCGCCTGCTACATCATTGCTTTATGACACAGAAGAGGGGAGAGCTTCATTAATCACGTGTAGCCCTGACTGAGCTTTCCTCCGATCAATTTCTAGCCCTTGGTGTCATTTACATTTTTCTGTTATGCTTTCATAACATCTGTAACATCGAGGACAGAGTAAAGGTTAACAGCTGGCTTAATTTGTCAGGGTTTATGGCAGGACGCTGCAATTTTTTTTTGTTTTTACTTGTAAGATATATAATTTAAAAAGGAATTTTTTTTGAAGTGTATTTAAAAAACTGTTTTAAGTTTAAACTATTTTTCTGTTTTTGTACTGTGGCTCATTATATTGTTTGTCAGTACATTAAGTCAATGACAGGCACATAAAAAAACACAGGTAAATATAATGATTAAGTTCAAATTAACACGTGAATTGATATGTGAGCTGACAGCTGGTACCAGGATGTATTTACTGATAACACATCTTCATGTCATCTCTAGTAACTGAAGCATAAAAGTCTCTGATCTGCCTCACTAATTAGAGGACACAAACATCTAGTGTTAATAAGCCTCTCACTGCATTTGTTAGTATGTAAGGAAGAGAAAGCACAAATGCCGTCTGATCATCCCGCTTTCAGCTCCTGACCTTCACGTCACTAGCACTCTTGAAGGAGGATGAATAATTCAGCTCTGATAATTAGTTTACTCAAATGACTTTTCCTTCTCCCATTTGAGGCTCCGGCTTTTCATTTACCTGTGAATTAGCCTCAAAAACGAAAGGTCACCTTGGGTAATGGAAGTATTTACTCCAAATACTTTATCTCAGTCTCTCTTGTCAAACTTACTCCTAAAAATAAAGGTTTCAAAAGGGGGTTTCACAGCCATGCTGTAGAAGAACCATGTTGGGTTCCTTAAAGTTTTCAGTGAACAGTTCTTCAAAGAATCATTTTTAGTAAGTTTATATCTTGCAATTCTGAGAAAAAATAGTGAGAAAACTGCAAATAAAAAAAGTGAATTATGAGATATACAATAAATTGTGAGAAAAATGTCAGAAAAAAAGTCTCAATATATCATTTTGGTTATTCAATAGTCATATATTTGTATATTATATATTTAAAATTCATATATTTGTAGATTTTTCATCAGTTTTGCCTTCATTTCAATGATGATTTAATTAGTTTGAGATGGATTTAATGCTTGTGCTGTGCTGAAAATTCTTTTCCTAATTTGGTGTTCCCAGTCCAAAATGGCGTGCCTTTTAAAGTTTCATGTAAATCACCAAATCTTGGATTCAAAATTTTTGTTACCTTGTTTTCTTTAGTAAGCACAGGTTTTGTGTTTCCTGTTGGAACTGATTGGTCATTATTCTGAGCTTATACACCTCAGTTTTTGAGCAAAAAAAGTATTGTGGATAATTCATGCAAATTCACTTATAAACTGAGGCTACGTTTACATGACAATGATGTAGTCAAAAACTTTTTTCCCTTGCGTTTTTAAAAAGTTTCACATATACACATCTTGAAAACGTCATATAAACGGTCTCTGAGGTGCATGAGCTCAGAAAAATGATACATATAATGATACCTATATTGCTATGATAAGTTCCAAAAAGAAATACAAAACCTGTGCTAAGTGAAAAGCAACAAGTTGCTAAAAACGCAAATTCAGAATGAGGAATTTCTTTTGAAGGACAGTCATTTCTGAAAGGGAACATCACAAGTGTTAGGAGGTGGGCAAACAATCCCCAAAAAGTACAAATATTATTCTTAATTTTATTCCTCTTATCTTTTATTTAATTCAAAACACTGCTGAAAACAACTGTTAGAATTAACTATAAGTGAACAAATTTTTCCATTCAGCTGTGGCAAATGCTTCTCAATCTCAATACCTTCAAGAAGTCAGATATCCTCTCCATCATCCGTTTTCTCCTCCAACTCTGATCCCACCTTCCCCCTTTCCTCTCTGCATTAAAACACACCAATGGTTTCCCTTTGATGTGATGGTGCTATTTGCTTGACAATAGCCGCTCATCCTGAGCAATCTCTTGTGTTTATGGCTCTTTGTGTGAAATCCAGCAAACTCCTACAGTTCGGCCCCCTGCTCGAGTCTTCATTCACAAGCTCTCAGATTCACCCTGTTTGTACATTCATGACCTGAGAAGTCAGATTATGCAGCGTGAAGTTTGAATTGATCTCTCTGTGTGTCGTTTCTGAAAATGGTTTACAACTGTAATAAAACCTCTGTAAACATAGACTTACAAATAAAACTGCTCATGCCTTAAGGGATATAAATGCTGTAAGGTGCATGCAATGGTTAGTGTGCAATTATAATTACATTTCTCACTGGTGTTGCCATGTGGTTGCTAAGCTGTTATGAGTTGTTTGTGCTTTCTGGTGGTTACTTGAACCAATAAGCACCCAAAACATCAAACTCCAACATTCTTAAAAATAAAGGTTCAGTATTTTTTATTTATTCTCACAATAAAGAACATTTTGTGGAACAAAAAGTTTTCATCGATGTTAAAGGTTCTTCATGGAACCATTAGATGCCAATAAAGAACGTTTGTTTTTATGAGTGTGTAAACCATTAGTGATAATATGACTTCTACCCTTATAAATGTACCATATTAATGGTTTTCCTAACTTTAAGGGGTTAGTTGAAACTGGTCACTGTATTCTGAAATGGCTTATTCCCTTCTTTAGCATAAACTCATGTAATTTTTCCTTGTTTTATTAGCTGCTGGCAAAAACTGTAAGTTTAACTGCTTTAAAACATTTCAAGAAGCTCCATTCAAGTTTAAGACTTTAGCAATAACTCTTATGACATATGAAACTCTTCCTTTTTGATTATTAGCCAGTTGACAAACTGAATAATAAACGTATACACCATACTATGAAATTTTTATGTACCATCTATGCTGCAATTAATATGAGTCTTATGTCTGGATGTGATGAAGATCTAAGATATGACATAATGGAACATTCTGGAAGAAGAATGATGTAAAGTATTGTAAAATTGATTCAGACAATAATTGTGTTTGGATTTCTTAATGGCTCCATATTGTTTAAATTAATTATTGTTTGTCACAAGCCAGGAACAAAAAGAGAGCTGCTGCATATGAACCACTAAATGGTTTGTTCAAATAACTCAAAAGAATCACTGAATCATTTCATGGAACTTCTCATTGAAATTAACTGCCTGAAAAAACCAATTCGCTAAAATTAATCAGAATCCCAATGCTTAATATAAGTGAGTGGACATTTTAGGTGAGCAGTTTATTATTTCATTTGGACAAAAAAGTAGGTTGTTATGTGAAAACATCTGATCTAAAAATATATATTTAGTAGTATTTCTAATTAGTGTTTTTTATTAGTTAGTCCCCAATTCCTAGTGTAGAAGCTGTATTTGAGTTACACATACTTCCTGCATGTGTTTATTACATACTTGCACTCAACACTCAGAATCCCACTGCAACATGTGCTTATTGATTTTGCCCTTTTTTTCTTTTACATAAGCCAGGCTGACTCGCAGCTCCAGGCAGACCGGCTGATGTAAATATAGATCGAAAAGTTCCCGGCATCCGCGCCAGAGAAAGCGCACCATTGAGTCCTGACAGCAACCTTTTCTGAGTTCTGCCTAGTGCACTTATAGAACTGACATCCATGGGTTCATAAACAATCGGTGCCAAGTCTGAAGTCGAGCTGAAGTTGGAGGCATGAAAGGTGACATTTGGTGAGCGCCAGCAGCGAGATTGGAGCTTGGTGGAGGAGTTTGGAGGACTCAGGAGAACTTCAGAGAAGATGGAGGCCTTCAGCGGTGCAGGGCAGTGGAACTGGAGGGGAAGGATGAACAGAACAGACTCTTCCTCATGCCTCCCGTGACTGATCTGCTCCGTTCTCCACTCGTTGAAACTTTACTTCTGTTGTGTTGACTCCACAGCTTGCCATAAACTGTGGCATATGCACCATGGAAAACAAACATTTTTGTCTAACAATTGCCTGACAACCTGTATCACATTCATGTCTAAGAATTAAAATGATTTTAATTCTAATTCTAAGAATTTGCACTTTATTTTAATATGTATTTTGCAAGTTTTTTTTTTTTTTTTTTTTACTTGTGTGGATGAACACCACAAAGCGAATGAACTAAATTAATTTTATTGTAGGTTTGAACGGAGGACCACTCTCAGGAGTATACTAATTTGCTGGAGTCTATCCCATGTGGTCCGGAGAATAAACCTAATATTGCAGAACATATAGCTCAATCTGCTTTTAGACAGGTGTGTAACAAAAAGTCTACAGGCCCGGATGGCATTTCAGCCTATTTGCTAAAGACTTTCGCAAAGAAACTGACTCCAGCTTTGTGGCCTGTTTTCCAATAATCTGTAGGTACACATACTGTCCCCGGTCTGTGGAAAAAATCTGTCATCATGTTTCAAAGTAATCTTGTACAATGGACAATAATGACTACAGACCAATATCGTTAACGTCTGTTGTGATAAATTGTTTGGAAAAAAGTCTGGTTTCCTTGCTTAGATCTGACATTGACCCACTGGAGGATCCTCTACAGTTTGCTTATAGGTACAGCAAAGGTACTGATGATGCTGTTAACAGTATTTCACATTTGATTTTAAAACATCTAGAGGACAGCGAAGCCTATGCTCGTCAGCTTTTTGTAGATTTTACCTCTGCTTTTAATATGGTTCAACCCCATCTCATGATCCAGAAAACGAGTCAGATGAATGTTAACCCTTTCTTGATCAAATGGTATTACTCTTTCCTAACCAGCCGTACTCAGGTTGTGAAGATCAATAACATCCTATCAGATCCAAAAATTACGCACACAGGTGCTCCTCAGGGTTGTGTGAGCTCGCCTGTGTTTTTTATGCTCTACACTAATGACTGCTCTAAGCTCACGTATGGGGAATTATATCTTCAAATTCTCAGATGACAAAGCGATCTTGAGCCTACTGTCCAAAGACAGTAATTCATCTTTTTATCATTCTGAGATAAAAAATAAAATAAAAAAATGTCACCAGTGTGATGCCAATTCATTGACTTTAATGTAAAAAAAAAAAAAAACAGGAGGAGATTGTTTTTGACCTCAGAGCAGTCGGTGTTCGGTGTTCACAGTACTGCTGTTATTTACAACACTCAAATCAAATAGGTGTGTTCCTACAATACCAAGATATTTATATTGACAACATGTTTACATGGCAGACTCATGTTGACAATTTATGTGCCAAACTTCAACAAAGATTGTACTTTTTGAAGAGACTCCGTCTTTATGGTGTCAATAAAAAAATCATGACTGTGTTTTACCAGGCTGTTCTGGAGTCTCTAATTAGGCACGGGATCCAAGCTTGGTATGGCAATCTCTCTGTACAATTAAAAAACCGACATTCTCAGATTGTCTGGATGGCCTGGATTGTCTGGATTCTATTAGAATTTTGAATGGTTAGGACAATGGCCAGTGACTTGGTTCTGGTTAGTAGTCATCATTTAAATCTGTGCATTGTCTTACATGATTTTATTCTTATTTATTGCTGGTATTGTTATTTATTACTGGTTTTATGGGTTAGGAAGTTATGTAATAATGGTTGTTCCATTGTGCACTATGATTTTTGATATACTGTCTGCATGCTTTGCCCCCCTGTTTAGCATGCTTAGTATGTTTCATGTGTGATTTATGTGCTTTGTTTATTTATATGTGTATATGAAGCATACACTAAGCCCAAGAAAAATTTCTCCTAAGGGGACAATAAAGTATATTGTATCTTATACTACAGGGCTGTTTATTGATTTGATCTTATTTAATTAGGACTCATTTTTGTTTTTATTTTTTTTTTTGTTTTGCGCATGGTGAATGTAGTTCCAGGCAGCTCTCTTGACCGCATTACAGTTCCATATCACTTCGCATAGTAAAACTGTAATAACGGAAATTACAATACTAACAAAAACAACAACATAACAGACGATTTTCTGAAAGTAAATACACATGACATTTCTCATTAGCGAGGTAATAACAGCGCTGTTTAGAGATGCACAGAGGTAGCCTAATTCACAAAAGCTCTCTCTCTCTCTTTCGTTCTCTTTCTCTGTGTCTCTGTCTCTCTCACTCTTTTTCTAATAACTTCATTAATAACTGCATTAGAATGCTATCAACGGCTCAAGCATCCATTACCAGTTTTAAAATGATGTTTTGGAACTAGCTAAAGAAGAGTCAATTACTCTTACGTATCGCATATCTTAGATATGTAGATTCAATAATTTTTAACCCACTAAAGCCTGCTGTATCATATGTAATATTTAAGATTAAAATAAAAACAAAATGTTCAAGAACAGAAAACTTTTGTTGAAAGTTTCCATCTTAAAAATAAATTATCTGGCTCCATTTGGAAGACTTGTGGTAAATTTTTTGCATTCTTGGAAATTAAAAGGGGTCATATGATGCAATAAAAAAATTTCCTTTCTCTTTGGAGTGTTACAAGCTCTTGGTGAATAAAGAAGATCTGTAAAGTTGCAAAGACTAAAGTTACAAATCCAAAGAGATATTCTTTATAAAAGTTAAGACTCTGCCACACAGCCCTAAAACGTCTCATTCAAACACGCCCCCACATATCTGCGTCACTATGTGGAAGTATTTGTGTAATAACCCCCAAATGTTCACACAAATAAAGAAGGTGTGGTTTCAGTAACCGCAGTTAGTGTTGAAGGAGCCATGTCAGGGAGATGCTGTGTGTATCTAAATGAAAGCAAAAGCACTTTATTTGGCCTTCCGAAAGTAGATGCATTTAGGAAGCTTTAAGATTACTTACAACAGAACAGCAACGCATTTTATGAACGACCGTTTCGTGAACCTAGGACAGGAGGTAATTCTGACTTTGCTAGGACAATCTGGCGGTTCTGTTATTAAAGTATTTGCTATTGACTGTCCAAATGTGGAGTTTTGCGCGTCATGTGTGTGTGTGTGTGTGAGAGAGAGACAGAGAGAGACAGGGTCACACAGTGGAGTCAGCTGTCTTAACCCTCCGTGGCTTGTGTACTGCAAACACTTCATCACTGTGTCTGTCACACAACTCTGTTCCCCTTTTGGGCTTGAACTGATGGTAAAACTAAGGACATTATAAACTGTCTTTACATTTATTTTGAAAGATGAAGCTCGCAGTTATGGAAAGTGGGCGTTATATTTCCGACAAATGCTTGTGGTATTCGGCCAAACACAATGCACTGGGTCAGTTGGCCAATCAGAGCAGACTGCGCTTGTCAGAAGGAGGGACTTTGTAGAAAACAACATGTTTGAGAGAGGTGGGGCAATCACAAGCCAGCTACAGTTTGATCAGTTGAACGTGGTTTTCTCTGCCGGTGTTTCAGGACCAGAGTATTTAAGCGGAGTGGAGCGGCAAAAAATTCCCCTCCACGCTCCGAGCATTTAATAATCACTGTGCTCTAGCTCCGCTCCAGGTTCACAATATACCGCTCCTGCTCCACTCCGCGCTCACTGATACCAGAAATATTGCACCACCTTCGCTCCGTGGCTTAAGTATTTCAGTATGTTTGAAATGTTATGTTCATAACGTAGCAGATATATATATATATATATATATATATATATATATATATATATATAATATATATATATATATATATAAATAAAATAGGCCTAACAGGAGAGTTTCAAAGTGGCTTAGGCCATAGTGTGAAAACTTTTTTTCCTACCACATGCCAAACTTATAGCATTGTTGTCAGCATTAAAAGGTATTGCTGCTTTTTGCTGTGCAAATTTTGTTTGTGATGAAAATAACAGTACATTTTTGTCAGCAAGCCCGTCGGATCCTGATGGGGCTGGAGTAATATTAATCTAGCAAAAACTTAAAGCGTTCGATCAACATGTGAGCAACAGAAATAGATCAATTCCTAATTGCCTTAGTGATGCCTAATCTAAATTAGCCAAACACTGTAGTATATGAGTTTGACACAAGTTTGATATAACATACGAAAACTAAGTTTTACTTAGCAAACATCTGCAGAATGGATTTAAACATGCTAAAGAAGAGCCTTATGAGAAGCTTAAATATCAACTGAAGATCAGTGAAAATGCTATATTCTCACTCATAAACTCCTCCACTTTCCAACACACCTGTTAAAATGTCTAGCGCTGAATTTTTCAACTGCTACTTTAAATAGTCTCATACCTGAAACTGAAATAATACAGTGAATGCTTCTGTTCTGCTGCCAGTGATGTTTTGCAGTCCAGTCCGCAGGCTGTTGTTCTAGGGCTTTAGTGTGAGAGAGCTAATGAGTTCACTGCTAGAGTGGTCTTAATCAATTATTAACGGCGCTCCAAGTATCAGTGTCATAACTCCCCTCAGCTTCAGCTTCCAGTTCCTACCGAGCTCATCTGCTGCCACATGACGGAAGAAAGACTCACCTTTCCTGTATTCCCCTCATGTCGCTCTCAACTCACTATCCCTTCCTTACTCTGTCCTTTGGCTTTTCACTTCCTGTCCCTTTCCTTACATTGCATTTGCATTTTCCTATCCTTTCCTTTCTAGTGCCATCTTTCATCTTCCTTTATTTTTCCTTTCCTTTCCACACATCTCACTTCCTTTTTTCATTCCCAGCTTTACATCACTTCCTGTCATCTTTCATTTCCTTTCCTGTGCTTACAAATCACTCCCTTTCTCTTCATCTTACTCTTTTGTTACACTTCCATTCCTTTCCTATTGTCCTCTCACATCTCACTTCTTTTCCTTACCTGTCCTACTCACACAACTTCCTTTCTTTGCCTTTTCTTTCCTGTTCTTCCTCTCATACCTCCTTTTCCTTTCCTTTCCTTTCCTTTCCTTTCCTTTCCTTTCCTTTCCTTTCCTTTCCTTTCCTTTCCTTTCCTTTCCTTTCCTTAAAAGAGACATATTATGCCCCTTTTTACAATATGTAACACAAGTCTCTGGTGTGTCCAGAGTGTGTCTGTGAAGTTTCAGCTCAAAATACCACTCTGATAATTTATTATATCATTTTGAAAATGCCTATTTTGAGTGGAAGCAGAAACCCGCTATTTTTCGGGCCTGTGTCTTTAAATGAAAATGAGCTGCTGCTCAACGCCTCCTTTTCTAGAATAGACCAGCAGCATTACAGCTTGGACCTGCTAAAAAAAACATCTGTTTTGTTTCTGATTATCATGTTTATCGCGCTGAAATCATGCGTTTTAAACAATATTAGTTTAAACTTCTGAAATGGTTTTCTGAGTGCACACAGACAAAAAGTGGCTGTCACAGCATGTGAGTACTAAACTAAGTTCTCATTCACACACAAGTTTACGTTAACAACACACACGAGTTACAAAAACAATCGGTTATGTCTGTCAAGGTAAACAGCTGGGAAATAAATCACACGTTTATTTTTTAGTGTGGCAGCAGCAATACACAGTAAATAAATCAATAAATCCATTGCTCTGTTGTCTCCTCTGAGGCTGGGACTCTAAACAGTGTTCTGTGCTCATCAGTGCAGCCAAAGGCAGAGCAGTTAGCATGTTTTTCTCGAACTTTCGCCATGGCATTAGAACTGGTACACAGTAGTTGCTTGCAAAATCAAAATGACAGAGCAGTGGGTGGAATCTTACAGATTAAGGGGCGGTAATATTATAATGAGATCCCTTTGCAACATCACTGGGGAGCGAAATCAGACACGCTCGTTATAAAGTTACTGGGTTAATCTTTGTCATGTTTCCTTGGTTGGTAGATGCACTGAGGACCTGATTATAGCACTTAAAACCTGGAAAAGTCAGATTTTCATGATATGTCACCTTTAAATGATTTTCTTCCAGTTCCTTTCACCTTTCATTTTTTTCCATCTTTTCCATCACTTCTATCCCTGTTGTTCTGTCATGTCTCTCTCCCCTTTCTTTTATTTCCATTCCTGCTCTTACATTTTACTTCCTTTTCTCATTTTGCATATTCCTTCCTTCCTCTCATTTTCACTTCCATTCCTTTCTTGTCCTTACCTCTTTTCCTCTTTGACCTCTCTTTTTTTACATTCACATGTTTTTTTCTTAACTTTTCTTTCGTCTTCATCTCAGGCCTCACTTCCTTTGCTTTATTTCTATTACATCTCACCTTCTTTCCTCTCAATTCCACCCCCTTCCCCCAAAATTATCATATTTCAGCACACTTGGAGTCCAATAAAACGATTGATACAGATGATGTGTGGGCTGAGTGATATGCTTCTCTGGTGTGAAAGAGAGGAGGAGAGGGAGAGAGAGGGAGCGTGTGTGGTATGCAATTAGAGGGGGCTTTTTCAGCGCATTTCTGCCCTTTCAGAGAATATGATATCACTCACAGAGAATTTCCTGCTGTCTGTATTTTTGGACACAATGTACCCAGGAGAGCAGGCAGACTGCAAGAAACACTGAGGATTTGGGCTTCCTTTGGAGAAGAGCATTTCAATGTCGCATCAACACGTCTGGCCACATACACAATCCAGATTCACATGGGCTTTGATGAACAGACTGACGGGTCGGATACACTGCAGTGCATCCTGGGAGATGGTATACTCATGAAATCAGTACACAGCCCTCTGAGTTAGAGTCTAAAACATGCTTAGTCTCTAGGAAAGACTATATCATTTTCTTTTTCACTTGTTATATTACTCAAATTTCTTTCTATATTTTTATTGTTTTGATAGGGTGCTTTATTATATTTTAAATTATTTAAATATTTGAAGATGACAATATATATAATTTTTATATATATATATATATATATATATATATATATATATATATATATATTTATATATATATATATATATATATATATATATATATAAATAGATTTTTCTATTCATTTCAAACCTGCAAATCTATTTACATTAAAATCGATTTCCACTGTGAAAAAATAAAGATATTTTCATTAGTGGTCTCATATTTTTATATACATATGCTGGAAACAAAAACAAACCAGAACTGAACAGAACAGTGCTTTGCACTTTTTTTTTTTTTTTTTTTTTTTTTTTTTTTTTAGTATTTTAACATTTTAAACTTTCATTTTAATTGTCTGCCTCAGACTGTATAGTTTATTTCTCCTGTGAATACAGAGTTCTCTTTTTTTTTCCTCTCTCTTAATGTCACTCTTTGACCTCCCATTATGTGAGTGCATTGAATATGGAAATATGAAGTCCACCCACTCATGTTTCTAGCTCTCTGGTCTGTGTGCTCTCAGCTGGGTTTTATAAAACTGCAGTTGGACTTCACAGCAGTGCAAGCAGGTGCCACTAGAAACAAAGAACAAATAATGTTTTTCCCCCTCCACCTAGCATTTGCTTTCTCTCATTCAGATACACACCTGCCATTTCTAGACCATGTACAGTATGTATAAAATGGGATTTTCATGGGGATACTGAAGTCTTTCAGTATGAAAACATGCATCGTTAAATCTATTGTCTGCCTTACTGACCATGTGGGATGCAACCAAACTATCACTTATTTGATTGACCTCACAAAAAGTACTATGGTCACACCATAAATAAAGCATATTTATATAATATAATATAATATAATATAATATAATATAATATAATATAATATATTATAATATAATATAATATAATATAATATAATATATGTTATAATATAATATAATATGTTATAATATAATATAATATAATATAATTAGTGCAGTCAAACAATTGATCGTGATTAATCACATCAAAAATAAAAGTTCTTGTTTGCATAATGTGTGTGTACTATGTATATTTATTTTGTATATATAAATACAAACACATGCATGTATATATTTAAGAAAAATATGTTATGCTTATATGTTAAATATATTTATATATAATATAAAATATAAGAATATGAATACATACATGTAATATGTAAATATTTTCAAAAGATATACTGTATGTGTTTGTATTTATATATACATAATAAATATACACAGTATACATACATTTATAATGTAAACAAAAACTTTTATTTCGGATGCGATTAATCATATGACAGCACTAAATATAATATAATATAATATAATATAATATAATATAATATAATATAATATAATATAATATAATATAATATAATATAATATAATATATGATATGTTATTTCAGTTTCAAAATATTGTCAAACCTTTCCTTAGGATAAAAATTGAGAGAAAATATAAAAACAAGGGCGCAATGGCATGTTATGTTATCCTATAAAGGAGTTCAGTCATAACGCTTCTCAAGCTCAATTGGTATATTTCCCAAGTGTGCCCTTTTGCACCGATCCAAGTCCAATTCCATAAATACTCATGTATTAATAACGAGCACAATCTGAAGAATGGGAAACTGATCCAAGATCAGTAGTGTTCGGAGTGAGTCGGTGTACAAGATGCCCAGACATGATTAAGAGGGCAGGTGGCTGCATAGCTGAGCTAGTGACAGCCTCCTCGCGCACATATTCATTTACACTGCAGCGACTTTTGGCAAGAGACAAATAACTTACAACAATCATAGAGAACAAACACTCGAGTGAGATGTTTTTCTGGTCTGAACTGGTTAAGGATGGTTCCTTTGGTCTAAAGAGTGAGGGCAAGTCTTGCTACATCAACATTCCCTCCCATCACTTATACAGGGAAAAACCTTCTTCAACGCAATGGAGGTACTTGGCCTTAAAGTCTCACTAGGGATGGGTAAAGTGGCAATTCATTCAGCGGGGCATGTTTTCCTGATACCTTACCAGGAATCACAGCGCCTGGGATGCAGATGAGATTCTGACCCACTTAAGTCTACAATCCCCTGTTACGATTGGACTAGAGCTGTTTTACCACTACTGTGAAAATCTATGGGTGTGACTGACTAGAGAAAGTCCAATGCAAATTCTGTTAGATGGAAAAACAGGTACTTCTCAGCCCAACGGGAGTAACACATCTCATCAGATCTGATTTCCAACCAGATTAAAAGTCAGAACAGTCTATTCAGCATTTGCCTCTGTATAAAAAATGTAAATAGCAGTATTTTTATTGGATTTCAAAGGGATTCAAACGTCACCACAATTCATGACTTCTTTTTGCCCATCTGTCTGGTTGATGCCCATTTCTTGTCAACACGCACATGCACACAGGCGCACACGCACGCAAGCACGCACGCACGCAAGCACACACACACACACACACACACACACACACACACACACACACACACACACACACACACACACACACACACACACACACACACTTTCTAGCAGCTTGTTGGGCCTGATGAGCAGCTGGTGGCAGGAATGCACATGATGACTTGGCACATTCCCAGTGATGTTGATGCACTAAAATTAACAGCTTATTGTTGAGCTAGGCATTCACCAGAGGGGAACACCCTGGTCATATGAAATGTGTATTGTGTATCAAGGCTGGACAGAATAATGTGTGTTTGTTTGTTTCACAGAGCAAGATTGCTTTTAAAACCTTGCCAGTTTTGGGTGCAATCCTTTGTCTGAGTTTTAGTTATGACATTACACTTTCTTTTTCTTTTTCTTTTATCTTATTTTTCTATTTTTTGTTAAGCTGCTTTGGAACTGTGTGTGATGCAAAATGTACTACATAAATACAGTGAACTGAAATGGAATCAAATCAGACTTTAAAAGAAAGGCTTAAAGATATAACGACAAAGACTGTACACCAAATAATCTCTTGAGTACACTTCTTGCCAAACAATTGTTCAATTATGAACTATTATTATGTACACCCATATAAAAGACTATCCACTGATTTCAATACAGTCTACTACACTACTGTTTAAAAGTCTGGGTCAGTGCAGTTTTTTACTGTTTTTGAAAAATATCTTTTATGCTCACTAAGGCTGCATTTATTTGATAAAAACAGTAATATTGTGAAATATTATTGTGTTTTAAAATAACTTTTTTTCTGTGAATATATTGAAAAATGTATTATGCCTTTAATGCAAATCTAAATTTTCAGCATCATAACTCCAATTTTCAGTGTCACATGATCCTTCACATTTCATTCATATATGCTGATTTTCTGCTCAAGAAACATTTCATATTATCAATGTTAAAAAAAACAAATGTCAGTAAATAAAACAATAAATAGGCTGAAAAATCCCACAGACTTACAATAACGAGGCCAGAATATCATAGTGACTTTGTGGACAGGCTCTTTTTACTCAGGTGTCTAGTATAACACTCTATAGCAAATGCACAGCAACATACTAACATTTAACACCTTAAAAACACCTGGCCTTCACCCAGAACACTGATGTATTTTTACAAAACATACAAATTTGGTTGAACAGTGGCATACTGCTATAGTTTCAAATGACATCAGTTATCAAGATGCAACTTCAGTATAATCAGTGCTCAAAGAAAGACATGAAACAGTGTTCAGCTGCTGTTATTTGGCACATTTCTGAGAGAAATTCAGAAAGAAAAGTGATTGTGAAAAGTGGGTGATAATTACCAGAATGGAATCTGTTGTTTAGTGAGAAGTTGAAAAGCAAGAGATTTATGACATATTTTCTTATAAAGAAAAATCACACCAGAGCAAGCTACTGCATTTTGATACTATTTGAAATAAAGTGCAACATGAATCATTCATATGGAGACCAGGAATATGTATTAAATAAACAGGGTCCATATTTTGATTTCATGTTGATTGAAAAGTTTTTTTTTTCTGTACTTTTTGAGAAGGCATGGTTTTTCTCCTCTCTTCGGTCAAACTCTGGAAGGCACAGAATTTGTACGGAAGTTTTGTAAGAACATCACCCACCTCCAGTCTGAACTCCTTCAAAAGACATGCATCTTACAAACAACAGAAAATGACCTCAGATCAGTGAAACAGCACTACAGATTCACATATAAGTACTTTAAAGCACGACTAAAGCGGCGAAGAAATGTTCAGATCGCTTTCTGCCCAGACCGGATGACTTCGGGCTTCACTCCCACGTACAAACAAAATATCACAAGGTAAAGAAGCCAGAACAGAGACTGACCTGAACCCTGATGCCTGCATGTATGTGTGTGTGTGTGCATGCTTGAGAACTCACACACTGCCTCGTTTAATCGAGACACACTCCACTGAGGAATGCCGCCCCATCTAAAAAGCACATCACTCACTTCCTCTAAGCCATTTAAGAGTGTCACCTGAGTCTCGATCGCTCTACGGGCCCACCTCCATCACTTTGATCTCTGCTTTAGCTAATGCCTTTAATACATAAGAAATATTGCAGGTTATTAAATGTTTTATGAACAGACGGGTCACTCTCCTCCAGCCTCATATGAACTTCATTAGTGCAGTTTATTCTCAAGAACACGTGCGTGAACAGACGTTAAAGTGCACTAATGAAATCAAACTTTTGACTGCTCTTTATGACAGAAGTGCTTGTATCCGAACAGTCCCAGGTGTCTTCACGGTGCTAAATTATGACCTATTTGGGGCCAAAGGCAGTGTGCAACCATTGACTTATGGAAAAGCCATATTTGCGCAGTGTGGGCCGAAATAATTAGGCTTTTAAAGCTGACACGGACCATTCGGGGTCTCGTCACCCCACTCATACTCACACTTTGATCAGCAGCATTAAACAGATGACTTATGATTCGGAGATTCCCAGAATCCACTCTTCACTTAACATGACGCGACAGAGGAAATATTTACATTCACAACCTTGTTGCCGGATTTCACAGCCCTCTTAACTGCGAGGAAGTCTTTAATTGTCTTTGAATGCCATGCCATAATGTGGTTTTACTTAAACACAGCACTGGATTGCATGGAACTGCTCTTTGTGGTGACCATCACAGATGTGATGGCGGTTTTGGTTGGTGAAGCAATGCAATGCAACAGGTTTTATGAGACTGCATAAGAGTGAAACTCTTTGTGTAAGATTTTGAGCACTTATGAGTATGTTTGATACAGAAAAAGAGAGTACCTGGCAACGTTTCGAAATTTAGAGAGCTGTCTATAAAGGCAGCCTTTGTAGACATTACAAGCATGCTTGAAACAGGTTAAATATAGGCAGTAGGCAGCATAATACATTCTTTGGTTAAATTCTAAATTTCAAGAGAAGGCAATTCCAAAATGCAGTGCAACAAGCTCAGTGATAAAAATGAGAGAATGTTGATTATAAATATACTCAATGCATTAAACACTAATACTCATTAATAAATAAACACATAATAAATATAAATAAAATAAAAATAAACTTTAAAATAACTTATATACGTGTGTTATGTAAACAAATAATGAGTAAATTTGTTTCAATATTTTTGTAAAAAAAAAAAATCTAATTTTTATTAAAACATTTAAAATTTGTAAAATATTTATCAAAATATAAAAAAATACTATTTTAAAAATATTTGCATAAATACCACACATATTGTGTATTTTAAATAAAAATAAAATATATATTTTTAAAAATCATATGTTTTAATACTTAATAGAATATTTCTTAATTATAAATGTAAATAAACTCAATAGGAATAAATATCTTTTTTTTTTTTTAAAGTATCAACATATTTTATGCTCAAGTATCAAGTCAGTTCATTATGCACATCACATAATCTGGGCTCACCAGATTTTCTACAGATCCTTTTTGACATGTCTGAGTTTGTGTGTGTTTTGTATATGTGCAGGTGTGACAACACCTTACAGCTGTGTCAGTAAACTAAAAGAAGTGAAAGTGAAAGTGACATACAGCCAAGTATGATGACCCCTACTCAGAATTTGTGCTCTGCATTTATCCCATCCAAAGTGCACACACACAGCAGTGAAAAAACACACACACCATGAACACACACCCGGAGCAGTGGTCAGCCATTTATGCTGCGGCGCCCGGGGAGCAGTTAGGGGTTTTGTGCCTTGCTCAAGGGCACCTCAGTCATGATATTGCCGGCCCGAGACTCGAACCCACAACCCTAGAGTTAGAAGTCAAACTCTCTAACCACTAGGCCACGACTTCCCCACAGAAGTGTGCGTAACAAGCCCAAACATGTTTCCCAGTGTCCTCCAGTGTGTCCGTACCCACCCGTGTGTGTATAGAGTGGGACCAGTGAGGTCAAGTGTCGTCCTCTCCTTGGCCTACAGTATTCTCCAGCCACATGGGATATTGTTGAGGGAGCGTGTGTGCTTACAGTAGGGCCTGGGAGAATGATAAGAAACTTGGCTCGGTGGTAGACGTGGTGGTGCAGCCTGGGTGGGGGCCGCTGATGTCTATAAATAAACCTATCTGGGTTGGCTGTGAATCCGTACAGTTGGCTCTAAGTGGATGATGTCATTCTTGGCTGGCCAGGAACAGGGTCACAGCACATCTGCACCAGCAGCGGAGGAAAGTCCAGGACACAAACCCTGACTGGAATGCAAAACATGACTATCATGCTCAGTATTCATGTCTTGTTTTCTAATATAAATATATACTTGAGAATCAAAACAACATTGGTTATGTTTGTTTTCTGGAAAGAAAAAAATAAATTAAAAAAATTACATGAGCTTTTACTTAAAACTATGTTGTAATAAAAGCAATTATATTTTCCCTTTGAATTAGGTTTATTTTTTGTAAATCCATTGGCAGATGCTTTTCGTTGTTTTAAGCATAAACTCACTTAATTTTGATATATATATATTCAGAAAACAATACTTAATATCTTGTGTCAGTTTGCTTCTCAATTAAATGTATCTTGATTTAAAAACGTTTAGGTATTTGTACTGAAAAACAGGACAAACATACTAAGATCTTTTTTTTAGTGTGGAGGTTGAATTGACAATGTTATTGCAAAACGGGCCATGAGTCTGCAAGTGCAAAATACAGAAAACCAAAATTAAGGTCATGCATAAGAGAGTGATACAGAAATGATTACTCACTTGGCATTGTTCTGCTTTAGTGGTGTCAAAGTCACGACCCGTGAGCAGCATGCATCCTGTGCAGGTGTCCAATCCGGCCTGTGGGATGATTTGAGGAAAAACGGTAAATATGAATAATAAACAAAAACCCATTTACTAGACCATTTTATTTTTATTATTGCCTTGTAAAAGTATTTTCCTCACTTATTGTTGATTATGCATTCATATATATATATATATATGAAATTATAGAATATATACATACACACACATACTTGCTTTTTAATAGTTTATATTTTATAAAACTCAACTAAACTAATGGCACAACTAAACAAATTGCAAATCTCTAATGGGAGGAAAGACAACATGGACAGGTATGAAGAAAAATATTAGGAATATAAGTGAATTACACAAGTCTCGACTGAATAATTATTGGATATAAATATATTAGTCATAATTTGATGCTACAGGCCTATAATTAACATTAACAGTCGGACAGTTTCTTTTTTTAGGTCTAATTTTGTGCTAATGTTTAGTTTCAGATGGCTTATTAAAGCTGAAGTTCTCCAGCAGTGAGCGGTTTTCATTTTCTTGTCAGTACTGTTGTGTTGTGCTTGCACTCTCGATTCTTTAACGAATAACAAAATAGCTCACATAAGGTGATGTTTTGTCTAATTTGGCTTGCAACTGAGGCTACATTTTTTCCCTTGTGTTTTTAAAAAAGTTTCACGAATACACAACATTTTCAAAATCATTCTCGTTTACACATATCCACGAAAACGTTGTCGTGTATAAGTGAAACGTTTTAAAAATGCAAGGGAAAAACTTTATGTGCATTTTTGTTTGCTCTAGCCTTTAAAATCGACATGTACTGCGCATGTCTACATACCGAACACGTACTACGCACGCGCATGACGTCACTGTTTTCAAAGATTCCCATATTTGGTGTTTACACGGAAACAATAATGGTGGCGTTTTCTTGCACTTGCACTTTATAACCAGTTTTCAAAAACATGCATTTTCAGTCCCCAAAACGCTGTTGTCGTGTTAACAAACAGACAAAACGCATAAAATTTTTCCCGTTTTTGGCTGAAAACGTTGTCGTGTAAATGGCCCCTGAGTTTGACAGACTACTCTGCTGTCACATAATAAAAAAGTGTTGAGAATTGTGAAACAGGAGATTGTGATTATATATTGTGTAACAAAATAGTTAAAGATCTGAGAAGGAAATGTATGTACACACAAAAGGTTAATGTCGGTTCTTATGCTTAGCCACTAGAAGTCCAAAGGCAATCATTGACAGCAAATAAGCGTTCATTAACAACTTTATCATCTCAGCAAAGGTTGTTTATAACCAAAATGATAATAATATATACAAATATAACAACAACAACAACAACAAAAAACCCTCTGGAAGAACAAGACTCCTGGAAGTTTTGTTTTCTTGTTTTAAGCATGAATACCAATGTTTAAAAAATCAGTGGGCTAATATGGTAAGAAAAATGAACTTACCAAGATATTTTCTAAAAACAAGCCTTATTATCTGCTTCTCAGGTAAACTAATCTTGCTTATATATATATATATATATATATATATATATCTATATATATATATATATATATATATAATATATATATATAATTATTATTTTTTTTTAACACAAAACAAGCCAAAAATAAGCAGTACGAAAATTCCTTTTTTGAATTAAAGAGACAACGACTTGCATATTTGTGTGGGAGAAGAACTGGGATGAAAAGCAACTTTGCTCTTTGTTGCTTTTCCTCCTGATCAGAGTCCAACAAATTCCCTTTGTAAGTTTAAGAGTACGACATCTCTCACACAGAGACGAACAAATAACAGCGCTGCAATTACTACAACATTCTGTCAGATCTCTTGAGAATCAAATAAGAATTACAAATAAAGGCTAAAAATACCACTACTATAATAATAATATGCATTTGAATTATTGAATATTATAGATTTTAACCAAACAACCAGTGCCAGGAGGTAATGCATTGTAGCGTCTCACTTTTCAGTTTTCTGCAATCATTTATTCTAATTGGTTATTTGTGGCATTCTGCGATAGATATTTTTGACACGCTCTCAGTTCCAAATATCCACTTATGCTTGTATCACAGTCTCTTCCTACACTACCATTCAAAATTTTGTTAATCATTAAGATCTTTTTTTTTTTAATTTATGCTCACCAATGCTGCATTTATTTGATCAAAAATATGGTAAAAATAGTAATATTGTGAAATTTTATTGAAATTTAAAATATCTTTTTCTATTTGAATATGTTTTAAAATGTAATTTATTTCTGTGATGCAAAGCTTAATTTTCAGTGTCAAATGATCCTTCAGAAATCATTCAAATATGCTGATCAAGAAACATTTCTTATTATCATCAGTTGAAAAAAGTCGTGCTGCTTAATATTTTTGTGGAAAGTGTGACACATTTACATTTACACAAAGAAAGAACATATGTGAGAGCATCTGCTTACAGGAAAAACTCCTCAAAAAAGTGGCTACATGCCACCCGACTAACCAGTTTATTAAAGATAGATGCTGTGCGTACAGACTCAAATCAATATGCGTCCAGTAGTCAGGCCTGACGCTGCACACTGCTCAATAAATATCGAATGATGATCATTTGTTTGCAGCAGCGGTCGGATAAAGACATGCTGGCAGATACACAAACTCAATGTGATTGGACCGACTGTCGAGGTCCTCCTCTCTCCACACATGCTGATGTTGTTGTTTCAAGAAGCCAAGAGGGTTGTTTTTGTGATTTCTTTTCTCTCTTTGTTTTCCCTCTTGAAAACAAGCTCCACCTTTCTCCCTCCTTGCTCAAAATGCTGTGCATGTTGACAGGTTGAACAGAAGGTAAGTGGTCTCTCCTCGTGCAGCACTGATTACTTCACCAGCTTTCACCCAAGTCATTTACTTACCCCCAGCCTTATGCGATCCTTTATTTACCTCAAACAAATCCTGCTGATTCCAATCATTAGCTGCTACTTAAATATATTATATTCCAAGGTCAGAAGATGCCAATCACGCTCTCACCGACTTGAAGCAACTGGAATATACATCATATATATTTCATACAGCATCGGATCATAAACAGTGTAGAAGCAAAATCAGTCTGAACAGAGCGTGAGGGTAAAGCCTGTATCGAGAAGTTTCTGAAATGTCACATCTGCAGCTGTCTTATAGTTTGCCTCTCAAACTCATGCCCTGTCTGCAGTAATCGCAGTTTGAATATGTCACTGACCTGGAGTGATGTTCTTGTGATGTGGAAGCCACTTCTGAAGTTTAAGATGCATTAGAGGCACTATAAAAGCATGCTGGGGAAAATGGAGGCTAATTGACAAGAGCAGAGAAGCGTCCATTACTGCAGGTCAGAGAGAGTCTGTAGATAAAACACACAAATATCTGGTCATGTGGCAACAACTGACACAACTAACTGACATGAAAAAGAATATAGTGCATGAAAGAGATAATGATGCTTGCTTTGAAACAGCCGTTATGCCATTTAAAGACATAAAGGGCACAAACCTACTTACAATATGTCGTTGTATTTGCTGATGTGAAAGTTGGCTTGAAATGGAAGTGCATGTTGACTTAAATATATTTGTCATACTATTTATTTCTTAGGGTGTAAAACTTTATTTAGAGTACTTAAAGGCACAGCTCACCTGAAAATTTAAAATTTGTCATCCTTTAGTCATTCCAAACCAGAAGAAAAAAATTCCAAGCCATTAATTTCCAATGAAAGCAAAAAGGGGCAATGATGCTGTCAAACTTCAGAAAAGCAAGATAAACAGTGAAAGTATATTCTAGTACATACCATAGTATATGTTCACTATTTCAGGTTTTCTGAAGTAGTATGACAGTTTTGCGTGATAAACAAAAAGAAATTTAAGTTGTTTATTATTGAAAAGTTGGTTATCAAGCCTAATGTGGCTGTCTAATTGTACTTTGATTTAGGAGCTATAATAAAGGATGATAAATTTGTCATTTTAGGCTGAACAATTCCTTTAAACGGACATGTTATGGTTAAAATGCTTACGGACACCTTTTCCTATTGATGCATTATTAAAGATGATCAAAAGGGACAGTAAAGTAAAATGTTACAAAAAAAAATTAGATCAAATAGATGTTGTCCTTTTGATCTTTCATCAAAGATTCTTGCAAAAATGCATCATGGTTTTCCCAAAAATATAAAGCAGCACAACTTTTTTGGTAAAGAATAATTATTTTAAAATAATTTTTTGCTTTTATTATTTATTTTTGTTTGATTTTTTTAGGATCATGTGACTCTGAAGACTGGAGTAATGATGCTGAAAATGACATTTTAAAATATTTTAAAATAGTAATGACTTATTTTAATAGCCTACTACTATATTTGATCAAATCAATGCAGCAATGCTAAGCATAAGAGACTTTAAAAAAAAAAAAAAAAAAAAAAAAACATTACAAACTTTTAAAAAGTTGTGTATCTTCAGTGTATGTCCCATCTAGTTACTGTAAAGAATCACATTTTTGTTACATCCGATTACTATTCACAATGGACCAACATCAGAAGAAACATTCAGAATTAGGTAATGTGTTGCAAGTTGTTAATTATGCTAACTATACCCAGCATTACTCACTCAAAATGAAAAAAAAAATTAAATAATAAATAAATAAATCATTGCTTTAGGTTTTGTTTTGTTTTTGTTTTTTTACCCAAAAGCATGGCTGAAATGTCTGAATGGACAAAATCCTACTTCATTTGTTTTAACAGGCAAATAAAAGGCCATCTAAACACAGGAAAGAGACAATAAAAGACGAGCAGCACTGTTGCTGGAGTGTTTGTGGATGGTAGGAAGAGGTACTGTAGTTAAGCAACTTTGATGTGAACCAAAGCCAGAGGGTTAAAGCTGCACTACAGTCTACAAACAGACCCATTTGGCCCCACACCTGCAAGTTGTTAAATATTACAGCCGTCCCATTTATGAAGACCCACCCTACTTGTTAATGCTGTGTACTGAGGCATATCTGGGTAAGAGCACACTGGGCTCTGCTTTTATTTGTGCCCTCTGCTCTAAGGTCTTTGTAAAGTTACCCATTTGAGGCACCACCTGAGTATATCCACCTTTAAGGGATTTAGTTTGCATCCAGTTTTTTTTGGTCACATTAATATTTATGATTTCTAGTTTTCTTGGGTCATTTTAATTAAATTTTTCAATCATTATCTTTGATCAAATTCTGAATTAAAAAAAAATCATTTTGTTCATTTGTCACGTGACAGATGCAAAATGTGCAAATCTAACACAACTAACACAAAGTCCGGTCTCTGATGAGTTTTGAACTGATTCTGTTTTGAAAAACTGTAAATAATTTCTTAAATGAATTGGAATAAAAAGGTAATTGTACTTTTAGCATCACTTGGTGCAATTTTCTAGATCAGCAGCTGACAACTAAAATTGTGTGGGGCTTATATGAAATAAGTCAATGCAGTTAGCCAGATAATCATATATTTCAGTAAAGCAAAATAAACGTTTTTTTGCTGACATCCAGGATGCCCCTAATCAAATGCTGTAATTAAATGTGAAAATCTGAAGTAGAAATACTGAAATAGTATTTTCTTTCAAAATAGAAAATCATTTTTACAGCGTAGTGATAGGCTGCTAAAACAATGTTTTGTATATTTACACAAAATCACTTTCTTTCAGGTACACAACAGTGTTCATTTTGACAGCAAATTTTGATTACATTTTAGTCTTTTTACTAAAATGCCATTTAGTTTTAGTCATATTATAGTCATCTGAATTGTTTTTAGTTTTAGTCTAGTTTTAGTTTACTAAATATCATAAGATTTTAGTCGACTAAATCTACAATAAATTTAGTCAGCTAAAATCTAATAGGTTTAGTTACAGTGTAATGCATTTAGTAAGCATTTCTCTACAATTTCCAAACTCATTATAGGTTTGATATGTAAAGTGTTATCATTATAGACACCAATTTAGCTGCAGTGACACACAACATGCTTTTATGTTAAAATGAAATAAAACCACTACTCATAAAGAACAAAACCATGGTCTTCTTTTTAATGAAATACCAATGGTTATATTGGCTAATTATGCATTCTTTATAGCAATTTGTTTACCATATTCTTCATTCTTTCAAGCAGACAAATTTATTTTTATAAATTAATTTAAACTAACTTTTAGGACAACTAAAGTGATTCAGTCAAGAGCAGTGAGTGATTTTCTGTCTTTTTTCTTTTGCTTGACTAACATCAATGACTCTACAGCAACAGCAACAAAATTAGGCTGCTACCCCTTTAAAACTGAATGCAATGTACTAATACACGTTCTTCCTACTGTTAAAGTTCACTTAAGACGTTTTAAAAATATTCACTTAAGAAGATTTATCTATATGTCTTCCCTTCTCTTACTCCCAAATATTGACATTTTTTAACGTTTTATGAGATATGCATCAAGTGTATGTTAGCTTATGTCCTGCCCTTCATATGCACCCATCTAACCTCCTAACCACTGAGCAGATTCGTTCTGAATTAATCTCTTCCCAAATAGTCCCTCCCTAGCATTTTCGTCTTGTTTTTATTTGTTGACGAAAATTTCAATATTTCTTCGTCATATTTTTTGTCATTCAAAACGAGTTTTCATTTGTTATCGTCTGGTTTTCGTAGGTGAAAAAAATGTTGACAAAAATTATTCGTCAACGAAATTAACACTGGTACACAAACATTTGAAGAGCTTGATGAAAGTTCAAAATGTGCTCAGTGTGAAAAGTCTAAAGTCAAAAATTTCTGGAATGATTAATGTTGTTCTTTTGCTGTGAATAGACCCTTTACACCTCACAACCCCGTGTAAACAGTCAACCTCGTTCACAGAGTTTGACATGAACTGAATGCACACTGACAGCGATTGTACACCTATAATTTGATGGATAAAACAAGAACACTCCTCAACAGTAGATGCAAACCTCCCCCACATTCTACCACAAAGCAAAGCATTATGCTAAGCAGCAGCAGTCTCTTCCCTCAGCTGGAGACGAGCTCTTGGGAAGGAGGGCCACATGATGCTTGCTGGTTCATGAACAATGTCTTGGCTTCAGTTTGCATCCCGCTGGGCTGGGAATCAGCAGGCCTGCTGTGCGCTTGGGATGGAAGATTCTGGATCTTCAGCACAGGGCCTTTTAGATGGGCTGATGCCATCAAACACATCCTCCTTCTTTCATACATGATTCATTCAACTGTTCAAATGCTTTTTTATTTTTTAAGGATATACTTCAGAATCCTCAGAAAATAATAATTACCAATGTAAAGATGTAATACTATTTAATAATACAGTAAATATATATATATATACTGTACAAAACTGGTGTTCACTTTCAATTTATATATATTTTAAATATATAAGTTCATTCCAGTTCAATCCAATTTTATTTGTATAGCATTTTTCACAATACAGCATGTGTTGTTTTTAAGTTTAAAAAAAAATTGTTGGTAGATAAATAAATTGTAATAATTTTATCTTATTACTTAATCTGCCAGGTCTCTGGGTTATTTTTTATGGAGCCCCACACATGGCATGCAGGAAAAAAATAGTATGCTAAATCGTGTGCACGATTTACTATTTTGTTCCCTCGATTTATAAATTGTGCACACAATTTCCTTCTTCGTTCCCTTGATTTATAAATTCAAGAATGTTTGTAAAACAACAAAACATTTTGTGTTTCCGAGTTAATATTTTAAATTTTCTGCCTATTAACTTTACTATAAACACAGTTTGCACAAACAAGGCCTTGCATAGTAAAAAATCTTAATTGGATTTAGACAACTGGTTGATCCTCTGGATCAGGGGTTTTCAACTTTTTAAAACGTGAATTTTTTTTTATTATTATTATTTTTTTTATTCATTCGTTAATTGTATTAACGTATGTGTACCAACTCACGAACCCCCTGCAATTCCCTCACGAAACACCAGGGGTTTGAGAACCCCACTTTGGGAAACCCTGCTCTGGATGATCTGAATAAAGGTTTATTCTATTGTCCACCTCTACCACTTGTTCTACAGAGTGGATGGCCCTTGTTTGCCATTAAAAATAAGTCACTCTCCTTCTTAAACCCCCTTCAGTGTCCATGCAAACTCGCATAAGCTAAAGAGGAGATCTGACTCATGATGGCAGGGTAGAACAAAACCAGGCTTAATGATTCAAATGTCCAAGAAAGCCCTTGTGAGCCCCAGGAGTGAGGGTGGAAAGGGTTGTCTTGGAACAGATTGATGAGGCTGCTTAGGGGACCTCAATGAGCCAGAGGAACGAGGTGAAAAGCCCACGCATAATCATCACACAATGCCACTCACAAGCATTTCCATAATCTACCACTTGCTGATCGTCACTGATGTAAGACTAAAAAATGCTGGGTTAAATACAACCCAACACTGGGTAAAATATGGACAAACCCAGTGATTGAGTTGTTTTGAGTCAGCGGTTGGGTTACTACCCAGAAGGTTGGGTTAAACATTTCACCCAACTGTTGGTTGGAATCAACCCAATTGCTGGGTTTGTCCATATTTAACCCAGCATTTTTTTAGAGTCTATGTTCTTTGTGATGTTCAATGCATTCTAATGATCTTCTCTAAAATGAAGAATGTTATTGAATCAAGATGTTCAGTGCCATTGACTGTCTGTGTAAAAGTGTTTCTTCAACTATGGTCTCTTTTTGCCCTGTAGACTCTCTTAAAATGAACATTTCATACTTTGATTTATCTACCAACAACGTTTAGCAAAGTAGATTCATGCATGCAGAGAACAATTCTGTCATTTGTTTTCCCCTGAATCAATACATGTAATTGCCACCGCATCAATATTATGTTTTGTGTTTGAGAGCATATGGTGGAAATGACATTTTAATCATTTTTGGAATCAGAAGTTTGACTCTTCACTCTAAAAACTTTTATGGGCTCCTATGGTTTTATGAACTTTTAACTTCCATGGAAACTTTCAATGCAAAAGTTCTTTATAGTGAAAAATGTTCTTCAGATTATTAAAATGTTCATTAGAATAAGATGAAAATAAAAAGGTTCTTATAAGAACTGTTCACTGGCAGGTGGGTTTTGAGAACACAAAATGGTTCTTCTATGCGAAAGGTTAATTTTTAAGTGCTGTTAAAGCTAATTTCATAATGATTGATTGGAAATAAAACAATAAAAAAATATCCTGTTCACAAAATATATTATTGTTATTTATTTATTTATTTTTTTTTTTTTTTGTCACACATCACATTTCATATCTCAAGTATGCTCTTCATTGACTTTTTTTGCTTGGAAAACAAATACTCTAACATTTGAAAGAAAAAACAAAAAACTTTTTTATGGGTATAACAGTAGTGGATACAGTAGTTTTCATTTTCACACTTTAAATGTGGAATGGTCTGTGTTTATTTTATTCTTTTTATTCTATTTTTATGATAGATTTTAAGAGTTTAAGACTGAAAACCGAGGTCTGGGACAAGAGTCAAACAACACAATCCCAAAATACATAAAAAGAACACTCTAAATGTAGCAAAATAAATAATAAAGGCCTGGAAAAAAATCCCAGTTTTAAGTGACCTTCATATAGCAAAAAGCTACTAAGCTAATAAGTTGAAGAAACACCAAAAGTTTTAAAGTAAATGGAAGTAGTGTGCATAAATATAATTGCTTGTCACTTCTGTTTTCAAAAATAAAAACAGTATGCTGCATAGCTTTGTTTTTTCTCCACCTAGTTCAGAAAACTAAGAGGACTAGTTAAAGAAATGGACTGGAAAACAAAACAAAACCCCCTCCTCTTTTGACTCTTGAATTGCTATTGTTAACTGATGTCACACGCTGCTGACCTCGGGGACAAAACTTATCAATCATGTCGTGTCTATCAACATACTTTTAAATTCTAAAACAGATATTAGTGGCTGTTCCTACTCTGGTTTGACCACCCATCCTTTTGTAGCCAGTTGATAATGGGCCGTACAAGCACTACAATAGCATTAGCATAGTTTAGACCTTTATGTAAGCTGAATAATTTGACAGATTTAAAATTTGCAGTCAGTTGAGAGGACCCTCAATGGACTCTCTCCCTCAGCACTTCTCAAAAATCCCTCCAGTCAAGAATAATCATAGGACAGCCGGCAATTAGAAATGGCACCATTACCTTTAACGGCCGAGTATGAATTAAAATAAAATGAAATGCAGACATTACACGAAAGAACAAAAGCACTGAGCTAATAAATAAAAATGGAGGGAAAAAGAACAAAAGGTAATAAATGAGTGTCGTCAGCATTAGGAAATTACCGGAAGGCAGAGATGCACCGTTATTTAACCCCAACATGTGTTTTAATGGAGACATAATTGTAGATATTAGTATTAGCTGGACGAGACACATCTGAAAACCAGATCTCAATAATGGCATGATTAATTTTAGGGTTCTCACATTTCTGACCAATGACTTTCCAGGCATATGTAATGGCTTGGAAGTTAGAAACTCATAACTAGAAAATAACCGCCACATTTGAAATAGAAAATCACAGGTAAACAAAGGTTATATAGATATCTATGAAACACTATGAGCAAACATGGATTCAGTGAATCTACGAGCAGATGAACTAAAATAGCTAAAATTGTTGTCTGCTTAATGAAATTCATGACTTCATAATCACACAAAACCTGCAATAATTGCAAAAAAACAAACGAAACAAAACAAATAAAACATTTACCTCAAAGGCTGAATATTTAAAGAATAATACAACATGATCTGTGATCTGATACACAATCAAGTCTAATGAGTTGGTTCTTTTAATGAATCATCCAAAAGACTTGCTTTAAATCAGTCTAATCCTTCACTGAAATAACTTACAGAACTAATGAATCAGCATAAGAGTCACTTACAGAAATGAAAAGTGTTAGATGATGTGGAAATCATAAAAGAGGTTTTGTCTAGCGAACCTTTTGAGAATTCATTTGAGACCTCACTAAGAGTTCAAACAAGAATGTATATCCAAGATGGCAGACTACATGTAATAATTTATCAACAAATTATGAAGCACTACAACTAACCACAGTGTGTTTAGCATTTAGAGAGGTGTTTTTTTGTACAGGGACGAACAATGATATGCAAACCCATTAGCACTAACTTGCAGGCATCTCCCGGGGGGATAATTTCATTAGTCTGGCTATAAAGAGGATTAATTGTCATAAGAGGAATGCACTGCCTTTTGTTAGCCAAATAGCACCTCTGCACATACGTTACAAGTTCAAACCGCAGCCTACAGAAGCCACAGACTGGGAAAAAAAAAAAAGAGATCAATCATCACTAATGAGCTGACACCCTTTATTTGTACACAAGAAATGCAACTGATTGTTTTGATTTCTATGCATTCATCAATGGTGCCTGACAATCTGTCTGTGATAGGAGGTTGGATCTAGAGAGAAAATGCCTAGAATAAATAAATATATATATGTGTAAATACACCAAATATAAACTTAAATAATATAGAAACCACACATACATACATACATACATATATACATATATATACATATATATACATATATATATATATATATATATATATGTATACATACTCATGTAGCTTGAGGGGAGTGTTATCAGAGATCTGGGTCAATAAATTAAAGATGATGCGTTATCTAAGAGAAAAGTGGCAGAATTTTTCTAAACTAAGTTGCTTTCATCTTCATCTTGGGTCTGCTTCTTCGAGCTTGATATCACTTCTGCCCCATTCGTGACTGACCACATTTGCATGCAAGATGCAATATTTTTTTTAATCTATCCTGCATCCTATTTTTTGGGACTGAAATAGTACTTTGACGGATCAACACTGAATGGTCATTCAAAGTGCAAAGACACAGCCCCATGCCAATTGTGCAATTTTTTTTAGCTGTATCAGGATCCAATAAATATATAAATGCAAATAAAAAAATAAACAAATAAATAAATAAATGTAAAAATGGCCTAGTCCAAACTGGCGCTCAACAATTTCTGACCATCTTCAGGGCATTTCTGAGTTTATATTATGCAGAATACATTAATAACATTAGTCAAGCATAGTAAAAATAAGTATTTAAAATGATATTTTCCTTTATTTTGCTATATAAACTTTCATTGTATGCTCAATGAAATGCTACCACTAAGCAGACGAGTGAAAAATTAATAGTGTTTGTGAGGAAACTCACGGGGACTCTGCTTAGTGTTTCAAATCATTTTGCAAATGGGGCAATATGCTTATAGGCCAGATGAAATATTTATTTTCCAATCGCAAAAGACAAATTTAGACTGAGGCAATAGTTTCCCCTGGCAGATTTTCCCTCTACAGCGATAAAACATCTGTGTCAGCACTGGAAACAATGTTGAACAGAGACACATCACATGGACAGACGGGAAGTGCAGAAACCAAATGAAGCATGCAGTAACAGATAGATTTAGGAAATACATTTTGAATTGATTGCTACTGTTGAGATGTGCAAACACATTAACGGTTTGCTTTGTTCTGGTTACTTGAGAAGCAAAATTGTGTAAGAGAATGAGACGGACAACACGTTTAGGCTCCACTCTGGGTTTCGTCTCACAACCAGAGACACGATATGTGCTTGGTGTCATCTTTGATTTGAATTTCCAGTTTCCCACACCTGCTGTTCATCCTCTTTCCCATCACTACAAACTCATCATGACAGCTTCCCTTGTCTGGGGCAAAGCAGACTAACTCAACAGATGTTCCACAGCGCTTGGCTGGTGTTTCTCCTTCGCCAATGCATCTGATTAAAGAAGGAAATGACTAGACTTTCAAGATTTAGGCTAGGGTTGTCAGTTAGTTAAACAAATTAATCAAATCAATTATATACAGTAATATGACAATCAACTTACTGGATCACTTGGAAATATATCAGTATTCGCTGAGAAGAAGAAAATTAAATTAAAATGCTTTAGTCTTTTTCCCCCACTGCCCACCAAAACACTGAAAACTGAAGTAGTTGACTGAAACCGGAGGGGTTTTTTGAGGACGTTGCCTGGTGCTGCTGATTTAAGTTACAATGTGATCACTGAAAGCCGATTGTTGAGCAAAGTGACATGGTGACCTTAGTTTGTTCCTTTTTTAATCCTCTTGTAACTGTGTGAGAACAGACAGACGGCCGACATTAATGATGTATCCGCTTGGGCTTAAAACAGCTTGTGTTCATTAATTGATCAACTATTATGTAATCATGGAGAATCTTTAATGTAGTGCACAAAGAGGAAGTGTACATTGGCGAATAAAAGATTTATAATTAGCCACAAGGAACTGCGATTTCAAAAGGAAAATGCACTCTGATCATTTGTTAATACAATAATTGCAAAGCGAATATATTTCTAAACAATAATTATAAATAATATCATTATCACTACGGTCCACAGCAATCTGTTTTACACTTGAGTTAGTCAAATCTGTCTGAGGTAGAATGAGAAAAAAATTCTGTATTTAAAAAAAAATGAATAACACTAAAAACTGTTAACCCTTCTAATAACTTCTGCTTTAAAATTTACAGGTGAAAAAGCTTCAGTTTAATATCAGTGCATTGCCTGGGTTGACTGAATTTAAATGGTAATTGGCATCAGCTACGCTACTGGCATCTCAGTGTGCATGCTAATGCACATAACAGCACATCCACTGACAGTTAGTATAACAGGTAGAATAAATTCTCAATTTCTATCCTAATTAATCCAGGAAAACTACAGGGAATGCTAAAATGCAGCACATGATCCCAGATCGAAAGCTGTCTTAAAGCCTATTCATTGGGACATACTGCATTAGTTGGGTCATAAGAAGTCTTTGAAATTTGAAATTTGTAACTAACTAAATAAATAACAAACATAACACACCAGTTCTTGCACATTTTGAGATAAACATCATAACCTGCAGTTCAATGAGAGCCTATACCAGGGGTCAGCAACCTATGGCACAAGTACCAACATTGGCATGCAGGAAAACGTACATTTTAGGGTAAACATTCATCATAGTCACACAGCTATAAATACCATTCAATTTTGAGACTTACCCTGTGCTAGGATGCACAGATTTACTGTGTGACCCTAATGAACACCACTGTATGTGTGTGTGAATGTCGACACTGTCATTATGATTAGTAGCAGTGGTACTTCTAGCTCTTCTAGCACCTCCTTCATGCCATCTTCATCAAATGTATTGGAAATCATCATATCTGTTTTTTGAATGGTGAAAATTAAACCCTTTCTGCAGAACAATGCTCTGCTGTCTTTTGAATGGTGAAAATTAAACCCTTAATGTAAGCTTAACGATTGATAATTAAGTATAGTGGAAAATTAAACAGTTTAAGTTAATTAATTGGGGAAGTCGTGGCCTAGTGGTTAGAGAGTTTAACTCCTAACCCTAAGGTTGTGGGTTCGAGTCTCGGGCCGGCAATACCACGACTGAGGTGCCCTTGAGCAATGCACCGAACCCCCAACTGCTCCCCAGGTGCCGCAGCATAAATGGCTGCCCACTGCTCCAGGTGTGTGTTCACTGCTGTGTGTGTGTGCACTTTGGATGGGTTGCTGCTGTGTTTAGAAACTGTTTTTTTCTGTCAGATGGTAAATGTTGAGTCTTTTTCCTCTTTTGAATTGCAAGCGATTTAAGTTGGTCGTACAGATCACTTTTATTGTATTTTAATTTATCGTCCTCCTGGCCCAAACAGCTCCTTCTTAAATGATTTTTGTGATTTTATTTATCATCTATTATTAAGTTCACTAAAATTGTGATTGTTGGTGACTTCAACATTCATATGTAATGTTTCTGATAAAAAACTGATTTTATAAATATTACTTTTAATAATACTTTTAGAGTCTTTTAATCTCATCAAATACTGGTCCTACTTATATAAGATGACTTACTTTAGATCTTGTTTTCAGTTGTGGTTTAAATATTGGTTCTGTTTTGTCTGAAGATATTTTTATTTCAGATCATAATTGCATCTCATTTGACTTATTTTGTAATTTAGATTCACCATCCTGTAGTGGAGTAATTAATTCTCGCATCCTGAATAACCTTTCTGCAGAACAATGCTCTGCTGTCTTTGATAATTAAAAAGTAGTGAGTAAATAAATAGTAGTGTTGATGTTCAAGTACAATCTTTTAATAAGCATTGCCTTTCAGTCTTGGATGAAGTTACTACTGTGAAATCCAGAGCAGCTCATCTGATAAATTCCACCCCTTGAATCAATGATAGTATCCGCTCTTTTAAACGTATTTGTCGTAAAACTGAGCATCTAAAGAAATCTAGTGGACTGCTAGTTCACTATTAGCATTTAAAGGTGACATATCATGAAAATCTGACTTTTCCAGGTTTTAAGTGCTATAATCAGGTCCCTGGTGCATCTACTAACCAAGGAAACGTGAAAAAGATTCACCAAGTAACTTTGTTTTGGTAAGCCTATTTCTGCAAGCATCTGAGAAAACCAGCGGTCATATTTCTCCCTTTGTGATGTGACAAAGGGATCTCATTATAATATTACCGCCGCTTAATCTGTACATTTTGATTTTGCAAGAGACAACGGTGTACCAGTTCTAATGCCATGGGGAAAGTTCAAGAAAAACATGCTAACTGTTCTGCCTTTGGCTGCACAGAGGAGCACATAACACTATTTAGAGTCCCATCCTCAGAGGAGACAACAGAGCAATGGATTTATTGATTTATTTACTGTATATTGCTGCTGCAACACAGATCTAAAATAAACATGCAATTTATTTACCTTCACAGACATAACCGACTGTTTTTGCAACTCGTGTGTTTTTAGGGTAAACTTCTGTGTCAAAGAGAACTTAGTTTAGTACTCAAATGCTGTGAGTCGTTTTCTGTCTGTGTGCTTCGGATGTTCGCACTCAGAAAACCGTATATCATAAGTTTAAACTCACATGGTTTAAACTGCATGATTTCAGTATGATAAACATGATAATCAGTACCAAAACAGATGTTTTTTAGCAGGTCTGAGCTGTAATGACACAGCTCTATTCTGGAAAAGGAGGCGGAGAGCAGCAGCTCATTTGCATTTAAAGACACAGGCCCGAAAAACAGCGTGTTTCTGCTTCCACTCTGCTTCCACTCAAAATAGGCATTTTCAAAATTATATATCGTATTGACCCGAATATAAGACAACCCTGATTATAGGACGACCCCCCTTTTTCCAGATGTACCTTTTGGAAAAATCCTTTTTGAAAACCAAATCTTGTGTTTTACTTAGAAGAAAAAAAAAATTCTTAAATAATTTTCATATTGCATATTTTTCCTATTTTAATTTTTGTTTTGAAAGTATGGTAAATACTGGTAAAATGTACACTTTTAGATATACCATAAAAATAACAGGTAGCCCATCTGAATTATAGGCCTATAACATTTAGTCTATCCATCTCATAGTAGCCTACCAATAAAAATTTTACAGTAGAAGTGAAACCTTTTTGTAGTCTTCAAATATGGGTACTGTCTTATGTTTTAAAATGACTTACATAGGAAATTTGTTGCCATCACACTAACATGACAGTCAAGACTCATGCCACTGTAAGCTTTTCTTTTTCTTTTGTTTTCACTCGTGATCTTTACAACACACATTACATTACGTATTTCATGGCACACTCGTTTTACGTGTATTTGGCTCCACCTATTGATGTGGTTGTATTACTGACCTGTCAAGGTATACACCCTGAATATAAGACAACCGCTTTTTTTCACATGTATTTCCAAGAAGAAAAAAAAAGAAAAAAAAACATTGTCTTATATTTGGGTCAATACGGTAATAAATTATCTGTGGGGTATTTTGAGCTGAAACTTCACAGACACATTCTGGGGACACCAGAGACTTATATTACATATTGTAAAAAGGGGCTTAATATGTCTTCTTTAAAATAACTTTAATGGATTTTAATAACAAGGTTAAGGATGCCAGAATTAAGTATTTCTCTAATTTAATATCTAGCCGCAGCAGACATAATCCCAAACATTGTCTCTCCTCCATCACCTGTGGTTCAAATCTCCTCAGTTGATGAGTGCAACAGTTTACTCCTTTTTTTCATGGATAAGATAAACAATGTATGAAATAATATTACTCTTTCTCCTTCACTTCAAATAACTTGTGTCTCCAGGCCAGGAACCCTGGAGAATTTTTTCCCGATAACAATTGATGATCTCACAAGATTAGTTCTATGAAAAGTTCTTCTAGTCCTCTCAATGTGGTACCCACTGCCTTGTTTAAAAATGTTATTGACACGATTGGTCCCTGTGCGTTACCTATTAACCAATGTGTTACCAATGTGTTTGATAAATGCCAATCTGGCTTTTGTCGTATGCACTCAACTGAATCCGCACTTCTTAGAGTTTTAAACAATTTGTTAATGCAAGATGATGCAGGAGAATGCCCTGTACTTGTTTTATTGGATCTCACTGCTGCTTTTGATACAACTGATCACTGTATATTAGTTGAGAGGCTTAGACAGCAGGTTGGTATCTCTGGAACAGACTTGAGTTGGTTTTCATCATACATATCAGACAGGTCTTTCTCCGTAAGTGTTCAAAATGATACCTCATCAACAGCACCTGTGTCCTTTGGTGTTCCCCAGGGTTCCGTTTTGGTCCCATTGCTTTTTGCTTTGTATTTGCTGCCTCTTGGGCAACTGATAAGTAATTTTGAAGGCATTTCCTATCATTGCTATGCAGATGATATTCAACTATATATTTCTTTTAAGTCTCATGAAATTACAAAATTGTCTACTCTTTTAGATTGAATAGATTCTATTAAAGTTTGGATAGCAAATAATTACTTACAGTTAAATCCTGAAAAAACAGAAGTACTTATCTCGGCTCCTGCTGGTGTTCTCCCAAATGTGATGGAAAGTCTTGGTTCTTTATCATATTCTGTTAAATCAATCCTTCGTAATTTAGTTGTTCATATGGGACAAGCCTTCAGTCTTGATTAACATGTGAATTACTTGGATGCGTAACTGTTTTTATCAGTTGAGAAACATCGCAAAATTGAGGCCAGTTGTGTCCACAGCGGAGATGGAAATGACTATACATGCATTTATTTTCTCCCACCTTGATTATTGCAACTATTTGCAACCAAATTTTGTTGTAAAGCACTTTGTGACACTTGCTCTTGAAAGGTGTTATAAAAATAAATATTACTTACTTACTATCTAATGATTCGTTAAGGAAACATGATGTAGAGATGAAGAATAATGTACAAGCTACTAATACTCTTTGTAATGTGTCAAGAAGCAAGACCTTAGACTGAATTAAGTGTAATCAATTGGAAATAAGTTAAATTGAGTGAACTTGAAACACTTGACACTTGACCGAAATAAAAATGGTTTATTTATCTTTGAACTAAAGTCAAGCCTTTGATTATAGAGTATTATAAGATTCACTTTTGTGATGAAAACTGAATGGGAAAAGAAGCACAACCAAACTATGGAAAAAATCATTAATGTGACTCTGTGGGCTGTAGTTATTTTTAATCGATCCTTATAACAGCCTCTATTCACTTAAAAAAGTTCTAAAAACTGTCTTGACTTTGAGTGTCTGTAAAAGGGAGATGTTTCCCTTTGATTTTTCTAAGAACTGGACCTATAAATTTGAAATAGAGCTGCCAAAAACAGGAAATTGTTACTTTTGGCTTCCTTTGACGTTCTATTGGAACAGTCTGAAAAGTCCAGTTATGATGTCCACTCTGAGAGCGCTACTAAATTTACCAACAGACCTCCTTTCTGACCTTTTCAGTCGTGATGAACAGAGTGCTTTGTGATTTTATCAGACTTTCAGCTGAAGAGGTGAATCGAGTCAGGTTATAAATATGTCTAGCTACAGCCTCCAGTCACTGAGGACATCCACTTATGAGAGATGATTTCATTCTCAGTTGAGCGGCAGAGGTCCAGAAAATGGGAATATTTTGAAAAACTGTGTTATTAATACAAAACAGATATACAAAACATATTCTGTCAAAAGGTCACAGCCTGCTGACTTTACAGCCGTGATGGTAATATCAATGCTTTTCACACTGTCTGCACTTTTAGTCAGACATGTTTCTAAAACTAATTCAACTAGCAGGTTTTCAAAGCAAGTAAAAAAAAATGCTTTCAAATGCACACAGGCTCTTAGCTTCCATCCTTGACAGACATTTTACAGAGTTTTTGCTAAACTGCTTAAAAGCACAACCACAAAAATTACCACAGAACTGATTCCGCACCCGTCTCGACAAATAATTTGTGTTATAAACACCACAAAGCTGGTATTTCAGTCAGGGCTGCTATACGGAAAGCACTTTTTTCAAGGCCAATGCGATAAATGAACAGGGTTCATAAACTGGATATTTAAGCAACATCCTCCACAGTCGTTCACACTTACTGCAGACAAAACTGACATGTACTACTCAAAAGTTTTAATTGGCTTCTGCTCAATTTACGGCCGTCAGACAGTCTATTATTGTGATCAAGCATTTCAGATTAACCCACTCCTAAAAAGAAAAAAAATACACTTTGGTCAGAGAGTCTCCCTGTTTAAGTAGGAGTGCTTTGTTTTGAATAAGTTGCAATGTGGGCTACAATTTATGCTGCAAATGCAAAGTTTGGCTGTAGTCTACCTAAGCAATGAAACAGACATGTTCTGATGAGTCATCTTTCTTCCCGTTTTCTTAATTCATTCAGTACTAGATTAAATATGGGTTCACTTGCAGTGAGAATAAACATGGTTTGTGTCGACCTCAGTGTGTTTTGTGCGGTGAATTATTAGCTGCCCAAATTCCACCATCAAAGATCAAGAACTAAATGCTGAATTTAAAAACAAAAGCCTGTTGAGCTTTTATGATAATCATAAGTTGGTACCACAAATAGCATAATTTTTATTGTTTGATTTTAAGAGCTCTGTTGTTCATTTTTGTGCGATAAGCAATTTCTATACTGTGGTCACTGCTTTACCACTCCATTGTAAAATCTTGGTTCTGGAGCAAAACCAGTTGAGACCAATGTAAGTATAAGAAAGCCAGTATAAGTTTGGGATGATTGCCAAAAAATAAGCCAAACCATTTTGACATTTATTCCTCTTGTGGTTTTTGTCACATTAAATTTTTTCCCTCATTTATATTTACATGAGCTTTGGCCATACCATTTGCTAATCATTTAAGAGACCCATTTAGATTTCATGAGCCTTTCTGAATGCCTCAGTTTTACTGTCTAATTTGCCAGCCACATCCTTCTTAATGAAGTACATTAGGATTGCATTTAATTAAACCACTGCAGCGGCCTTAATTCAATTTCATCTCAGAGTGTAGTCCAATCAGATCAATTATACTTCGGAAAAAAACACGGCCACAAGCAAGATCTGCATGACATGACAGACATTGTTCACCTCCGCATGTTCAGGCTATTAGAAGGACAGTTAAATTAAGATGCAGAGCTTTTAGATTTTCATGGAAACTTTCAGTCATATTATAAATATGAGATAAAAGAGACACAGAGGTGATGTGAGGACATGATGTCCTGAAAGATAATCAGCTTTTTACAGTAAAACATAATGCATGTGTACTGCAATTCTATTTTTAATTGATATATTACTACACATTAATATATATATATATATATATATATATATATATATATATATATATATATATATATATATATATATATATATACACTTGTAAAACCATAATATAACATACTTAATGTATATTATATACTTAAGGTATATTTTATATATATTATTTTTATTATTAAATAAATGAAATATTCAATTAATTTATATTAAATTTTAATATTTTTTTTTCTTTTTTCTTTTTTTCTCAGTAGTTAAACAACATAACCTATCCATTAGTAAAGAACCTCTCCAAATGATGAGCACCCTGCTAGTTATCTGCTGGCTTGATGTAAATTACAGTCCCTGCTGTTGCTCACTTTCCATTGTGTAGGAGCTTCTGCTGTGCCGCTGGCAAAAAAGTAATTACGATCCTCCAGTAGGCAGCAAAAGCACTGAGATATTATATCTGGCCAGAAATTTGGCACACTTGCACTTGGCATTCTCAGATACTAATTAGGGCCATAGTAGGACCGTGATCTTAGACATAGCCTTTGATACTTATTTGCTTCCTTCAATTGGTCTATTATTTAACGTTTGAGTTTTCCTTTTTTTTGCCAGGACATATTGAAATAAGCCTGCTGACCACAAATAAAGCCGATTGCTAAAAGAACACTGAATGACTGCTCTGCATCCTAACTAGGATAATAAAAGACCATTCTGGATGCATTATCCAATCTCTCTGGAGAAACACAAGGCAAACAAGCCTCACTGGTGATAGATGATTGAGATTCAAACCTATAACCTTGTGGGTTTTGCAAATGAAATATAAACCTTACAAAGAAAAAACTTTACATTTCCATAATTCCCTGTGTGACGTTTGACATTTGATGGTTTTTCATTGAAAGAACTGTTTATTGTTAGCTCCTTCTTTGGTCACACTTTATTTTAGGAACCAGTTCTCACTATTAACTAAGATTAACTATGACTTTTGCATCAATAAACCTAAATTGCTGCTTATTAATAGTTAGTTGTTGCGTTTAGGTATGGGGTCGGATTAAGGGATCTGAAATATGGTCATGCAGAATTAGGCTGCATTAATATGTGCTTTACCTACTAATAATCAGAAAATATGCTAGTAATATTAATGTTAATAAGCAGCTAGATAATAGTGAGAATTGGTCGCTAAATGTGTTACCTTTTCTTTTTTTAACTTATGTTAATCTTACATAAAGTTATTCTTTATTGCTTTATTTTGCCATGATGGGGTTTTGTATTGCACCTTCTATATTTACCTCAGCTTGTGGAAAAGGTACCTGTGATGAGCTTTGATCCATGATCATATGGGTTTCATATTTTCTTATTAAACCTAAAATAGATTTTAGTGCTTCGGTAGGTATATTAATATTATATCAGTCAATGAAAAATATGGTTTTTAACTGTATATTTCAGTTCAGTCTTAAAATGTTGCTACTGTATTTTTACGGTAAAGTTCTGGCAACCCAGATGCCATTTTTACTGTAAACTTGACAGATTTTTTTATATGACAGGAAAGCCACACTCAACACATCCTGTCAACAGGTGTCAAGCAGATGTCATGGACAGTTCTGGAATACAAAGCCATTTTCTCCCCAGCGGGGCTCAGATCTCCACAACCTCCCATGGAGGAGAGCTGGGAGCGGGCCATTGTCCTCCTCCCTGAAGAACAACAAAGCACTCCACCATCCAGCTGAGAGTGCTGGAAACCATTATATGACAGTAGCATTTGATGGCCAAGTAGAGATGGAAAATATATAAGATGTTCATATGTGACGCAAGCACAGGATGTTCTGCATCTGTAATGTATTTCTTGTGGTTGGTGAGTTATGTTACATTCTAGCCATGCTATTATTGATCCATGTTTTACCATAAAATAATGACAGCTGGGTTGCCAGAACCTTACCGTAAAGCAACATTTTAGGCTTTACAAAAAAAGTTTGGGTTTTACAGTAAAAAAAATGTTAGTAAAATCTGATTAGTATCTTTTTAATGCACTGACAACCACTAAAACACACAGGTGGTAATAAGAAAACCATATGATGAATCACAGTTCACCACAAGTAGCTTTACCACAAACTAGGGGTGGGCACTATACCTGTATGAAAGTGACTACCGCTATTATGTTGTTCCATGATATGGATTTTGCTATACTGTGGATACCATTATATATTCATGAATTCAAATTCTGCATTTATATAGTTTTGTTCAATTTGGTACGCTTTGCAAATTTGAACACAAATTACGATAAAGAGTCGAGGCTGAATGCTTTTGTTCTCTGTGTGCAATGCTGTACCATACAGGCATTAGTAATCAAACATACAGAGCATCATAACCAAACTAATAGAGCACAAATCGCCTACTCCAGTGGTTCCCAAACTGAGGGATCGTGTAGAGTCAACAGATTATTTTGCAAAATAATCCTCCGCATGGTGGTAAAGACTACACTGCATAATTTTCCCGCTTATCATGCGGCCACTTGCCTGATAAGTAAACAATTAAATACAAAATATTAATTTAACATTTTAATGACCTCAACAGCGGCGCGACATGACAAATCCATGATAGTAAACTGATGCCTTTGTTGATGCCAAGTTCTATTTCTGACGAACTCCAGTGCTCTGACACAAAATATTCATAACTAAGAGAAATGTGAAAAAATTGTTTCCTCAAAAATATTAAGCAGCACAAATATTTACAACATTGATAATTTCAGGTCTATGTCCAATCCCTCACTTTTTCTAGTTATATAAGATTAAAATAATTTGCCTGTAATTTTTTTTTTCTCATATCGCATTATCAATATCTCCTGGACAGTGTAAAATATCGTGATATGAATTTTAGATCATATCACCCACCCCTACCACAAACTGAGGCAAATACCAATTTATAGATGGCATACAGTGTCATTCACACAGATACAAATGTAACACACAACACTAAAATAATGCAATAAACATTCATTTAACAACATAAGATGTAACATAAAACCCTGATGTACATAACTAAAAATAACTAATAAGAAACAGGTCACATTTAATGTTTTTTTCTTTTACAAAGAGAATTCTGAGAATTTCAATTTACAATTTGAACTGTAAATTATAAAATGACTTGCTCTTTTTAATTTCCAAAAACTGTGAATTTAACAATATTTTACTTGAAAACCTGCATGAAATGTTTTCCCCCATATATTAAGCAAGGAAACTGTCTTATACTGTTAAAATTATGATAAATTTTAGTGAAGGTTTAGATCCTCCCTGGATTACAGTTATGGTGCAGTTAGCATTACATTTTTTGAAATGTTAAAAACCATGTCTCTTATCTGCTGCACTTAATAATAAATGTTCTTAAATGATTTTCAAGCACTTCAGTTTCAGCCAAATTTCCTCTATCCAAATCTAATTTTTAAGTATTTTAATTAATTTTTTTTCCAGATATCTGAATTGCCTTCCCATTATGTGATTATTAATTCAAGGATTATTTGCTAGCCTAAACACTCAAAGTTATGTTTTGTCATGAACTGATAAAAATTAAATTAATTGCAAAGGTTAAATGTCTACATTAAGTCTACTTGTAAACGCTAAACACTCCAAATTAGATTCATTTTTGATTAGTCATAGCTTAACTAATTAATCCTGTTCAAACTGGCCAAATATGAATTTTATTTTTTTAGACATTTTCAGCATCCACTCAAGGTAATCAAACTTCAAATGGCTTACTTTTAGTCATCTCAGCATATTAAGATAGGAAAGAAATCATATTTTCTGAAAACATACACAGATTAAAAGCCTCATAGTTTTGTGGCTCAGGTTGAAGAAAAGATGCAAACGTCTTTTGTCAAAAGGGAGAATGAAAGAGAAAGAGAACAGAAAAGCAAAAGAGCCTAAGACATGTCTAATTGTAAATGACTGGTTTGAGAGCATATCCACCCTCAGAGTGAAATCTGCTCCTCCGCCTCGGTCCCCTGGTCCCCTGCACACAGAGGATTAGCCCAGAGCTAATGCGGATCTAGTGAGTCACAGCTGCATGTTGTGTATGCGTGCGTTTGAAGGGACAATCAAAATTATCATAGAACACCACCAATCCTCCTTCACCCACAAACGCTGAAGCCTCTAGAATACCTTACAATAAGTCATATTGAGGATTTGCCGGCTTCATCCTATTCACAAGTGTTTTTTGTTTCTTTTTCCTCCCCTCCTCTCCTACAACAATTGGCCCATTTTCATTAAATGTCATTTCATAAAAAAAAAAAAAAAAGGTACTCAACTTCACATTTTCCCATTCTAAAACTACCACAAATCTGAAAAGTAAACTTATAGTAATAAACTCTAACCCTAAAGAAATTAAATATTTCAATTTCGTCACAGCACATTATAAAATTCAGGCATATATAATTGTAATTCTAATGCTTAAATACTAATTTGGTGAGAAAGTCAATTTATATTACAGAGTTGAAAAGCCAGTGTGCATACATGACTAATAATGGCAAAAACTAGCACAATCCTCAGCCAAAATTTTTGTAATGCCAAAAAGAAGGGGGAAAAAAAAATCTCTCTCTCTCTAGTTTTAAATTTTTTAAATAAACTATAATTATAATCATTAAATAAAAATATATATATATTTTAAATTATTTAACTACATATTCAATTATATTATATTATTATAAAAAGCATTTTTAAGACTGAAAAACAGTAAAGCAGGGTTGAAACAGATGTCAGATCAATCAGAATAATATTACATATTTAAAAATGTATATTAAATATAATTTTGAAATATTATACAATATTTTTTTTCACTATTTAGACTATATAGCATAATAATAATAATAATAATAATAATAATAATAATAATAATAATAATAATAATAATAATAAAAATACTATGTAACCCAATGGAATATAATGGTGAACAATATAATTTCAGTTTGTTTGCATTATACATGAAACAGATCTACCAGAACAGTGACAGAGTTCAGTATGCTGTTAATTATAACAGTAGTAAGTCAAGGGGACACATACAGCACAGTTTCTAGAGCCAATTATATTGCGTAATCTGAAGCACCTCCTCATTACTAGCTCTTTAAAGGCTCCAATGGAAAAATACTTGCCCTGTAGAGACCCTAACAACTTCTCGTCCGTGTTAAAAGAATCTCTTCTTGTAAAGAATTTTGTCACTTCATGGTTTAATTTACACAACCGAATATGACAGCATCCCCAGTCCTGACAAATGTAAGGATATTTTCTGTTGAAATACAGTAAAACCACCTTTCTCTTGAGTACTTTGATTTATATCTTCCTGCCAGGATGATTAGGTGGACTACAGTACCAGAATCCACTTGTCGTCACCTTGAGGTTCAAACTGCACAACTGCACATATTTTTGGCTTCGAAAAATAGTATAAGAACCCTGTCTCCTTCAGGAAACGCTCTGTGTGTTTGCCAGCTCTGAGTTGCCCAAACGCTACCTAGTAGCAATTTTCTGCCTGACAACAAATTTATTTTGTTCATGGTCTAAACTTTCAGACCGTTTCCTTTTTAGAAAACATCACATGAATATAAAAGTACACTCAAATCCCTCTGTATTAATTCAAATTATGATTGTATCAATGCAAACCTCCCTTACAGAGCAAGAAACATTTTGTGGCCTAGCAGTCAGTGCATATGTGTCCTGCAAATTAAGTTGTGGTGCTCATGTGCGAGACTCTACTTTGCATAATTTCCTGTCATCTCTCCACTTTGTAAGCCACAAAATTGCAAAAGAGATGATTTAAGCATTTGGGTCAATCTATAAAACAGGTGCCTTTTCCAGTTGCAGAGGGAGATTTATGAAACACATATTGTGTATCATATATCATATTTAATAGTAAACTGAAATATGTCCATCTTAGGCTTAACAAATAGGCCTTTTATATACGTAACATAATTAAATCATTATACATACATATATATATATACTATATATATATATATATATATATATATATATATATATATTTTTATTTTTTTTTATTTCCCTAAAAAATTCAATCATTAAACTTGTCAAAAGTGAGAGTAAAGACATTTATAATGTTATATATTTTTAGTATAAATATTTAATATGCTGTCCTTTTGAACTTTCAGTTAATTAAATAATCCTAAAAAAGTATGAAGCAGCACAACTGTCTGTTTTCAACAAATAATAAATGTTTCATGAAGCAAATCAGCATATTAGAATAATTTCTGAAGGGTCATGTAACACTGAATTTGTTCCTGTTGTCACAGCAATAAATATAATTCAGACTGTATATCTTGTTTTCATTAAAACAGACATATTTGCTAATATAGCACGGCAAAATACAGAAAGGACATCTTTATGAACAAAGACAAAGAGGGGGAAATATAAGAATTAATAAAATAATGTGTATTATACAAAATAAAAGTTAACATTAGCTATTAATTTTTTAAAGCATTTTATTTAACGAATTTAGGGACAAAATCCACCTGTTTTATAGAATGAATCATCTTTTTGAGATCTTATGTAAGAGTTTTCTACTGATGTTAGTTGACAATCACAATGTAGCAACAACAGCAAACAGCTCAACCCAACGTCAACTCAAGAACCCAGAGTCTGGCTCTCCAAAATCTTCAATAACTGCAGACATGGGCCATAAAGAGCAGAGTGTTGAGGCTTTAATAAAATGTCCCAGTGATTCAGTTGCCTCAGCTGGAAGGCCTGACACCTATAACTGCACTTCCGCACCACGGCGCTAAAAGAGAAAAGTCACTTCGCTAGACCTGGGAATGTCTTAACGAGGACAGTCTGACATTTGAAGACACCACCAGCAGCCAACCTCTGCTCAAATGAGAATTACAGAGCGCCGTGCCTGAAGAGATAGCAGAAAGAGCAGGGTAAGCAAGTTTGGATAAGATTAGGGGTAAATACGCATACCCATGTGACCCAGTGTTCATTTGATTCAGAAAGCAGCCCACATCTCAACGTCGGCGAGCTCTGTCTCATCAAAATGTGCTGCTGTGACTGAAATCATTCACTCATTGACTATTCCCTGTATAGTGAATGCCACATATTGCACTATATGGTGGAAAAAAGAGTTTGCTGATGTAAAATGTAATACTAAAGAGAAGAGCACTTTAAAAATTCATAAATTATTCAAATAATGATGAACAATAAATATGTAGATTGTGTATGGTATGAAATAATGCATGGTATGCATGTTTAATATATGCATGTATTTTCAAATGTACTGTATATCATGTTAAATATAAGAATATTTGTTCATAATGATTTCAAATACTGATAAAACAGTCAACTATATAAAGAATTATACATTATTTAGTATTTATTTAGTATTATTTTATGTTTCACGCTGAATGCAAACCTTTCAATTGAGATAAGATCTTACCTATAAATTAACTCTTAACATTGATTAGACCTACAGATACCTGAATCATCCACCAAACTGTAATTTCCAATTCAACTGTTAATAAGTCAGTTTTTTTTTTTTAAACTTAGCATTAAGATTAGTTAATGGGGGAAAAAATCCATAACTCATTAGTGCTAGTATAATTTTGGCTAATGCATTAATGCATTAGTAAGTGTACAGTGGTTGTACACAATAAATTAAAGTGCATTATGGATATAGAAAAGTGAATCGCACAGGGCATTAAATTGTTCACTAAAAAAGCAAATTGGGAGTGATATATGAGAATTCATAATAGCACCATAGAAGTGCCTCCTACCATCCTAAATTGTTCACAAAACTGAACTGTTTCTGTATTTCACCATTATGACAAAAGCCAAACACTGATGAACACTCTTTCACAAACTCCCTTTCCTTTCATACCATGTCTTTCTCTTTCCATCTTAAGTGTCTGTCTCTGCTTTGCTCTTACCCTAATGTGTCACACTTGTCCTCTCTCTAATCTTCGTCTGTCTTGGAAGCGCCCGCAGGGATGTACTATAACCATTAAAAGTCTCTGAAGAGCTGCTTCACTCTCTCCAAGTGTTTGTGAGGGCGTCCACATATGCGTGTTTTCAGAGGTTAGCTGTAAATTGTGAGTGTCTGCGAGCTTAATCAAATCGAACTCTTGTCTCCATCCTTCTGTCTCTATCTTTGAGTGTTCGCTGACATGGTTATCAGTCGTGATGGTTTAGTCCTTCAGGTGCTCTCGCACTCTCTAGCTGATTGCCTCACCAGCAAGGACTAGTTGAAATAGCGGCCTGTGATTGAGCTCTTGAATAAATTTTCTGGGTTATGTGCCATTGAATTGAACGGGAATCCTGACAGATAGCAAGTATATTAAAATTCTATTATCAGGCTGTTCAAACGAAAAGCTTTTTTTTTTTTAAGTCTTAAATCATTATTAATATAATATAATACAAATAATAATGAATTAAACTAGTATATCAAATTTTACACTATCTTTAAGCAGTATGAACTATATGCTTATAAACTACATTATTGCCCAGCAATAAAAATGTACTATATACTGTATGTAAACTAAATACTTAATCTAAATTAGCAATTAAAAGTTGTTAGATATTAGATTATTAGTGATGTATCATCTTTAAATGCGATTATAAGGAGTGAAGATATTAAGATATTAGAAATGTCAACACTGTGATTTTCTGTAAAGTTGCTTTGAAATAATATGTATGTGAAAAGTGCTATACAAATCGATTTTATTATTTTATTATATACTATATAGAAATTTTGAGCTGTTTGTTTGTTTGTTTCAATTGTCGCAAAATGTAACTATATTATCACCCCAGCTCTTTATATCCAGCTTCATACATACAGTATACTTGCATAGGGCAATATATACCATATAGCTAATCTCAACTGCGTCATTGCTTATATCGCTGCAAACTGTAATGATATTATCGTCCAGCCCCAATGTGCTAAATGTGACAATAAGATGAGAGAAAAAAAAAAAAGATATTATAAAACATCATGACTTTCTGTAAAGCTGCTTTGAATGTGTATTGTGAAAAGTGCTAGGCCTGTATGAATACATTTGATTATTTTAGTAAATTATATTTTCAAAACATTGTGATAAAGATACAAAGTGCTTTCAGCTTTCCTGCTATGCTTCCTCCACTTCTGTTTCACTGTAAATGCGTCGCCTGTTCACTGAGGGACGAGTCCAAATTATTGTTTGAGGTAAACGACAGCATGGCACAGATGGCGCCCATAGACATTAAGTCGAAAATAAACCACAATATTCCTTTAAGTATGTTGTGAACCACAGGCTCGTCTCCATTAATTAAGTGTGGTGTATCCTCACATACTGACCAACCCTTCTCTTGGCATGACCCTTCGAACTCCGAAAGCATGGGAAGAAGTTAGCCTTTGCTCAAGACTAATGCTCCTCTTAGTATTCAGCTTCTAATCAATTGTAGTGCATTTGTCGGCCGAACAAAGAGCAGACTGCAGTTTTGATATTCAACAGACTCGGTTGCTGAGGAGTATCAATACTTGCAGGTTTTCTCCCACCCTTCCCCCTATTCTCATGTGTATGAGAAGATGCAGAAGACCCTGTGTTCCCACTGGCCGTGAGCGCAAGCACGAAGGACCTGGGGTCAGAGGTCACAGAGTCCTATGGTGTGACATCATGAAAGAGCTCAAAGGTCACAAGGTCATGTGAGGTGAGGAGGGGACACAACAATGACAAAGTGACATGGGACGGGCACAGAATTCCATCACATGACGACAACCATCCAAATGAAACAATGTGAAGAGATGGATCTGGGTTGATGCGATTAACACTCATGATTCTTTGCTTGAGCTTAGCTGAGTGAATTAGAAGTATTTGCATCTTGCAGACAATTTTTTGCACCCAGAGCAAAAACATAAGAGAATAATAAATAAAAAAGAGACATATCAGACAAATGTTGACATTGAGCTACAAATGTGGTAGGATAGATAAAAGAACGACTTAAGAGAATGTGGATGGATGGATGGACGGATGGATGGATGGATGGATGGATGGATGGACATTACTACAGAAAGATAGATGGAAATAGATAGAACAACAGAACGACAGACAGAAAGGAAGACAGAAAGATAGAATGATAGACAGAAAGATAGGGTCTGTCCAAATACCCACATTTGCGGTCTTGGACACTTCAGAGCATGTGCATGCAACAGGAAGTAAGTGTGCAAGATAGTCCCAGGCAGTGTTGGGGGTAATGCATTACAAGTAACATGCGTTACGTAATAAGATTACTTTTTTCAAGTAACTAGTAAAGTAACGCATTACTTTTTAATTTACAAGAAAATATCTGAGTTACTTTTTTCAAAAAAGTAACGCCAGTTACTTTGTTTTCCCATTTATTGACTCACAAGTCTCCTGTCCCCGTAATAAGAGAAATCGGAAATACAGAGGCATTGTGTGCACTGTGTGAATGATGTTACTGTAGTTTTAGACTAAATGTGAATGTGCATTAATTCATCCCACTTGCAAAAAAAACTGATTTAGTATTCATCAAAATGAATTAAAACAGGGAAATGCATACTCAGAATATGATGCAAACCTATAATAATTAAATATGTTAAATAACACAAATGTATCTAATCCCATTTTATTAACCAATGTCTTTGTTGCTGACCTTTGATGATCCCGTTTAACCATATTAATAAGCAAAAATTACTTTAGATAAACTGACAATTGTGCTTCATTTTTTTTAATTGCTGAAGAGTGTTGAACCTTCTTCTCCTGTGTTCTACTGTACAGACGTGAATTTATTTTTCCTTCATCCTGAGGTTTATTCATTACACTTTTTGGTGTGAAAGGGCGTTTTCATTTGCTATGAATAGAACTTCTTATATTAAAAACAATCAAGCCCTGCTCATATTTAAAAAACAACGCGAAAGTAACATGTAATGCATTACTTTCCATAAAAAGTAACTAAGTAACATAATTAGTTACTTTTTTAGGGAGTAACACAATATTGTAATGCATTAATTTTAAAAGTAACTTTCCCCAAGACTGGTCCCAGTCTGGCACAATGTCCTTAAGGCACATTAAATCCACTAATACCTCCCCAAAGCAGTATTCGAGGCTAAGTGTAACCCATCATGCATCATGTTCTGGAAATAAATCTTCAGACTTTTTGCCAAGATCTTGTAGAAAACTTTCACTTGTGACAGATGGATGGATGGATGGACGGACAGACAGACTTGACTTGATTTTAGACTTGACTTGATTTGATAATTTAGATAATTAAGTGAGAATAACATTAGTGCACTAACTTGACCGATTACTCTCTCGAACAGATTCATTCCAGTTTGCTTCATGCTCTTTATTTATTTATGTATTTTTCAGATGTGTATGAAGAGCAATACTACAAATGAACAATGGCATATGAATCATATAAACACAAAACCACTTCAACTGAGAACAGAAACTCATCGACTCACTCGTGTGGATTGGGACATTAATGGATGTCACTTGACTTTGTTGAATTTTTTAATCTGATTAAAAAAAAAAGAATAATAAAAATAATGTCTCTGGTTCTGAGAGCTGGAGATAACAGCCTGCAATTTATGACTAATTGCTGGTAATTACAAAAACTTAAATTTTCCCACTTCCAGTGATGGAATGGAATGACTGTAGTGGAATCCGTAGTAAAGCAGAAATTATATTCCATATTGAAATACTGAAATCTCTTTCTGCCTAATGAGATCCAATAATGGATTGTTTTTCTCAAAGGTCAAATTTGAAGCAGGTTTTGCCAAATATGTAAGGATTCATAAATGTTTCTGAATTCTGTGGGACTAAGAACTAGGAAAAATGTTCTGTTCTATATTCAACTATAGAAAAAAATGAAAACAGTTATTCACAAAGATCAATCAGAATACCTGCTACCTTTTCACTTTGAATATGGTTTTATCTGCACAAACGTCAAAATGAGCAACATTTATTACAAAATGTTTGTATTCATATTAAAATTGAAAAAAGTATGTTTCTGTTGAAAGCGCAAATTAATGAATGTTATTGTTATGACTGTTTTGCTACTTACGAGCATTTAAATTAATGTTCAACCAAACATAAAAATTTGCCATCAGTTTCTCACCCTCATGTTGTTCCTTTATATTTTCTTTCTTTCATGAAACTCAAAAGAAGATGTAAGGAAGAATTTCCAGGCCTCTGCCTTACAAATAACAACACTGCATGTAATTTTTACAGGTAAGCTACAAAACAAGATCATCATAAAAGTAGAGTGAATGCATTTCATAATTCACTACAATCATTACTCACTAATAATCTTCACCTCTGACACAGCTCTTGTATTGAATTGAAAAATTGTGCTTTTAATTGAGATGAGCGCAAATTAAAATTGTGATTCTGCAAAGTAACTGCATGACTTCAGAAGACTTGATTATATCGCATTGTATGGAGACTTTGTGGTGTTTTTTTTTCTTCTTCTTTTTTGAGCTCTTAAGTATAAATCACAATTCACTTCATAACAATTGTAAAACAGAAGCTTTGACATTTTTCAAAACATCATCTTTTGTGTTTCACAGAATAAAAATAAAATATACTAATAATAGTGATGCCAATTTAGAACAACATGAGAATGAGTAAATGACTCATATATATTATTCTCATAAAATATTCATTTTCAGGTAAACCATTCCTTCAGTTGCACATTATAAATCATTTAAAGACACTACACAAAATGTCAAGTGAGACATCATTTTCCCTAATCAAAAATGCTGTTGGCCAGTGTTGAGTCTGGGCTCGCAGTCAGACTCTTTGTCTCTTTAAATAAATGCTAAGAAATGAGAAAGAGCGAGACACTCATGTGCTCCATCTGTGTGGCGTCTAGCGCCTACATATGACACATGCCATCATTCTATCTGTGACTCATCAGCCTCACAGGAAAAGCACTTTAACATCCACCATGCTTTCACTCCACTGTCACTGTGTCAAACTGTGTTTTCTTTCTTATGGAGTGTTACATAGCCCATTTTGCATTTTTTTTTCTTTTTTAAATTCAACCAACAAGGAGAGGGCATTACCAACAGGTAAAAAGTGTATGTGCATTCAGTGTAATGAGTCCTTGATTTCATATAACACAACTGGATCATTCCTGTTCATGCTGAATCTGGTATGATATGCTTTTGCTTAAATGTGGTATAAAAGCATAGGTAAAGGTAAACCAGACTCTGGTTAAGTTCAAACACTTAAATGCATTATTATATTGTGACTTTTCACACAATGACAAGAAAATGAACTGGTTGGTAGTAAAGAGAGATACATTTAGCATTGTTTAATGTGCAACTGAGAGAAATATTACATGAGAATGTCAACTTGATGTTGATGTTTTGATATTATCAGCTCAATCATGGAGACATAAAAATAAACAACTTTGGAAACATTTCTTCTGCATTATTTTGTAACTGCTTAAATCTATGTAACCTGCCTCAGCTTTGTACATTTTATATTGTACTTTATTTTATTTATAAGTAAGAAATGCCAATGAGATTTGAGAGCTATGGATGAGGGGAAGATCATTTGTACAATAACTTAAATTTGTTCTTTCCATCTGATTTTAACAAAATAAATAAACATCTACCATCCCAAAGAGTGCTAAAAAATAGTGATATTTCACTCTCTAGAGATTCTAAAGATACATCAATATTGCAGCCTGCCAAAAAGCCTGCTGGCCTTTCATTCAGAACACACAGGTCGGGATTGACCTTTTGCTCGGAAGGTTTTGAACCGACGCACTGCTTTTACAGTGAAACCGATGTGTGTGCTCACAAAGTTTCTCAAGGTGAAACTACAAAATGCATCTCTAGGAGAACAGGTTGGATGTGGATGGTAATGACTACAATACAAGGGTGTAATTTCACACAGAAGTGTGTGTGTACTTATATATGCATCTCAGTCACTGAAGCAGTGGGTGTGTGTGTGATATCTCTAAATATGCATCAGACAGCACATATGCGTCATCTTCTGTGCCAAATGACCATCCCCGTCTCTTGCAGGCTGTGACGCTCATTTAAACCCTCTGGCTTTAATGAGTAATACCAGTTTTAAGGATAAAATCACAGTGGATCTTAAAAAGTTAGTCACAGTGGATCTTAAAAAGAGTTCATTCATGGGCATTTCTGATCTGGTTTGTCTTTGTAATTGCTCATCACAACAACATGCTCTCCCTCTAAAAAGACTGTATTTATGACAAAGCTTCCTTGTTTTCACATTTTTTTTTACTAACAGAAACCTTGAGCATCTATATGTAATAATAAATTAACTAACCATGATTAATTTTGTGATTACAGAAATGTCAAAAACTGTCAATAAAAACAAACACTGAGGAAATAAATAAATAATAAAAGACATTAATAGATGGATAATGCATTAAATAGTAAAAACTGTTTAATAACAAATACATTTTATAAAATAATATGATATTAAAATAATATATAGTATTAGTAAAAGTTAATGCATAGACAGATGTTCATTGTATACACTGTTCATGTATACATATGTAAAAACAAAATATATATATATATATTATATATATATATATTGATAATATTTTTATTATATAGGTATGTTATAAACTATAAAAAATATGCAATATAAATCTAATACAATATAAGCAATACAATATAATATAATATAATAAATAAGTGCAATAATATAAATTATTGCTCAGAGATTGCTCTTTCATAGCTCAGGACACTATAGAGTTCTGCTTCACAGTATCAGCTTTATATTGGATGTTTCTTGTCCTAAAATTATAAGGAAGGACAATAGCAACAAACGAGACAATATTGTCAGTAAAGATTGCAGACTTTGGCCAATATGAGCACAGAGAGGCATTATTCTCACTGATCTCTTCTGAAGCTCTGCAGGACACATGTTTGATTCCTGAGATCTCTTTCTCCAGAGATCAATCTGGGTAGCAAGAGAATTCTCATTTTCTTTTTTAAGGAGAAACAACTGAGACATTAGAGATCAGATTTGTGATACATCTTTCCTACTGGATTGTCAACCGAATGTGTTTCTCCAAGTGCACCGCCATGCATTTAAATGATTCAGTTGCCCTTGTGCGTCAGTGCTGGTGAGGATAAAGCTCTCATCCTCTCATACAGATGGGCGCCAGCTCTCTGTTTTAACCCTTCTCTGTGTGTCTGTCTATATCAGAGACAGAGCAAAAAGAGAGCTGGAGAAAGCTTCCAGCCTCATTTCACAGCCCACGCAAATAGACACGCCAACCTTTCCTTTCAAATGCGACCCTCTTCACTTCAACCTGTCCGATACCTATGCACACGTCCCGTGAATGGAGAGATCCTGCACACTACTTGTTGATCTAGAAAGATGACAGGAGAGGAGATGATTGCATGTCGATGGAAGTGCCTGTGGGGACTTATATAGAGATGTAATATTCATTTTATAATTAGCATGCAGAGGACATGTAGATTTCAGCAGATGCTGGTTAGTACTGACCTATTTTATGTGGAATTGGGGCAGATACACACACACACCTGGCTATACTTGGTCACAGGTGCCATGTGGCCTGTTCTGAGCTCAGCAATGTAATGTGCTGAATACTGCTTATGCTCGTGATGGATGAATCTAGCATGAAACATACACAAACAAAACAGACTGATTAGATAACATGAACACAGTCGCATATACGTCACATGATGTGGGATTGTGGAGGCTGTGATTCTGTGCTGTAGACAAAATATGACGTCACCCTATTACAAATCTCTTTCAATAACACTGATTAACTCTGTTTCTGGGAATTTTGGATTATTACATTATTAATTTCAGAGGATGTTTCAGCATTGAAATTGGCAATTTCAGATTGTCTGATTATTATTTATTCAGATTTTTTATTTTTTTATATGCAGTGATTAACTGACAATGTGTGGTAATTTCAGGATTGTTTGTTTGTTAATTTTTAGACCATTTTCTATACTGCAGTGATTAACTTTTACTATTATTGTCATTTTAAGATTATTTGATTATTTATTAACTTAAGACTTTTTTATATTGGACTTTTTTATATTGCTGTTATTAGTTGTATTTTTTTATTATTATTAGACAATTTTGGATTCCTGTATTATTTATTAGCTATATTGTAGGGATGAACTGACTACTATTGGCAATATAAAATCTTTTTTTTTTTTTCAATATTGCAGTTATTTACTTTGACAATTACTGTCGATTTAAGATAATTTTACATTATTAATTACAAAACATTTTTTCCCTATATTTCACTGATTAACTTTGACGATTATTGGCAATTTTTTGATTATTTAATTATTTATTAATTTCAGAGCATTTTTTCTATAACACAATGATTAACTTTGAACTTTTACTGGCAATTTTGGATTATTTGATTATTTATTATTTTTGATCTACAGGCAATCTTTCTATATCAATCTGATTAACTTGGAATATTATTGGCAACAACAAGATATTCAAGTATTTTTTCTTTTTTGACATATATCTTTATATATAGTACTGATTAACTGATTTCTTTTTACAGTAAAGTTGCATTTTCTAACATCAATTAACATTAGTTAACATGAACTACAACTGAACAATACCTCCAGAACACTTATTAATCTTAGCTAAAGTTACATTTCCTAACACATTTTAAAAAAAAATCTGTTAATGCATCATAGACTAACATGAAGAAATTATGAGTATTTTTATAACTAATATTAATGAATGCTCTATATATTGCTGATTGTTAGTTCATGTTATCTAATGCGTTAACTCAACCAATGCTAACAAATAGGACTATTGTAAAGTGTTACCCTTATATGATCTGTTTCAGATTTTCCATAGTAAATCTGTTGCCTTTGTCCTGATCATCAAGTACTCAGCGTGCACTGCCTGAAATGCTGCTGTAAGGCGAGTGGTGATTTTGCGGGTATCGCACGTTTGCCGTGAGCAATGGGAATACAGTGCCACAGAGCAGGCAAGCTGGTGACTAGAGCACGGCAGATGGAGCAGAGACACAGAACGAGAGAGGGATGAGGTGTGAGGCTATGCTCATTTCTGAACAGCAGATATGCCAGTGGCAGGGTGGAGCCAAAACTAACACCAGGCAAATTGGACAACCAACGCCATTTTGGCTCTGAACCAGGTAATGCAGCATGGGTGCCATGAAACAGAGGGACCAGTGACTGTTTTTGTCTTGTTTTCCAGTAAAAAAATCTAAACATCAATAAAAGAAGATACATTAAATTATATACATGAAAAATCAATTAATTATATTTGCACAATGAAACATTGCATTGCAGACAAATGCATGCATTTATAAATAAATGAATACACCGATGAATAAATGAATGAGATTGTGGGAGTCTGAATGAATCGGAGGCAGACAGTCTACAGGGGTCCATGAGGAGTTCATGCTTTCATTCTCATCTCTGGTGTGTGTTCAGAGGGAAAATGGCTGTGGGAGGGTCTGATGTCTCAGACTGTGCGTGAGCAGCATGATTACCTGTAGCTGACTGCTGTGTGTGCAGAAGACTTCTGCAGATAGCTCAGCCTACTGGATTCTGGATACAAGATTCAACATATATATACATATGCGTACACACACACAAGTTCTTGGAAAAAATTAGACTCTTACGCTCAACAAGGCTGCATTTATTTGATCAAAAATACAGTTAAAAAAAACTAATCTTGTAAAATTTTTATTAAAGTTTAAAATCACTGTTTTCTATTTTAATCCCTTTTAAAATGTAATTATTTCTGTGATTTCAAAGCTGAATTTTTAGCATCATTGGTCCAGTCTTTAGTGTCACATGATCCTTCAGAAATCATTCTAATATGCTGATTTGGAGGTGTTTTTCAGTCAAAATGTTCTATATTGCAGCAATTCATTGACTATTATTGCCAATTTTGGATTATTATTTATTCTTATATTATTGCTTGATTATTTATTAATTTCAGACCATTTTTCTGTATTACAGTGATTAATATAGACTATTGTTGGGAATTTTGGATTTTTTGGATTTTTTGATTAAAAAAAAAAAAATAAAATAAAAATTTTACTGATGCAAAACATTTCAACAGTACCGTGTAAAGCATCATAAAGAAATCTGTGGTTTTCACAGCTAAAAGCATCACACATAAAACCAACTACTAATTCTTGTCTGGGGCAGCAAATGTGCCTAGAATGTCATTGTAGCACCTTCAAAAAATATCTGCATGATGCCCTGTGTGTGTGTTAAGCCTGTGGCGGTCAACCCAGAAGGTGTCTGGATCCGCGCTGCATCCAACCTGCTCCTGCTGCTTTTTCTCTTCCCCATTTACTCGTTTCAACACTCATTTGCAGATCTTCCTGCCTTTCACCCCCTGCGTTTCTCCCTCTGACCTCTGTTGTTCTACATGCAGGTGTCTGTTTGGCAGAGAGCGTCTCTGATGGGGCACTAGCGTGCAGGGGTTACCTCTGTCATTGCTTTGATTAAATTCAGCCTACTTGCTCCACCTGTTCGCCCACCTGTCAGCTTCTCTTATGACTGTGCCATCTCATGCATTACTGTCAGCGCACCTCTAAAAGAGCCCTAATGCAGAGCGACAGCACAAACCTCACCTTGAGAGAGCGGCTCCTGGGTTCTCTTTAAAAGAAAGGCAGGTAAAATTTCCTCTAAAGACTAGATGTATAATGCATCATAAAGTAAAGAGTTTTTAAAAAAAAAAAAAAACAACAACAACAAAAACTTTTTACTAAGCAAATAAGACCTGAACATGAGTTATTAGTTTACATGTAGCAGAGGCTCATGATTCCTGACTGAAGTGTATTGACAGAACTTTTCTTATCGTGACGTACTGTACATCTAAATGAAACTGGTTATCTAAAAAACCCCACCTTGCACTCACAGTCGGATGTAAGAATGGGCTGGAGTTTAAGCAGATGAAATGATGGGAGAAGTCTGGCATACGTCACCACTGAGAAGTGTGTGCTAAATATGAAAAGGTGAGAGGGAAAAACTTTGACAAATTCTGTAACCTTGTGCCACAGTTTTCCAGCCCTTCTTGAAAAAGTTAATTATTTTTTTTTTCAATTGCTGACTCTCAGAAACCAACTACAGCCTTAATCAATAAAATCAAAGTCCATCCATGTACATAATACATAATTTTCTGTCATAACTTGGCTTGTGTATAAAGATTTGGCCATTAGGTCTGCCATTTAATTTGTTACAACACAAATAAAAATGAGGAAGACAATTTTTTTTTTAATTGCTGTCCAAAGGTGATGCAGCTATTTTCGCTGACAGAGCAAAAATAGACAAAGCAGCGGAAAACGGCAGAGCTAGTTTGATATTGCTTAAATAAATAACTGCAGCTACAATTATTTATAAAGCACTTTGAAAAGCTTTATGGTACATTATACTCTATAGTTTAAAAGTTTGGAGTTCACAAGATTATTTTTAAAGACATAATACTTTTATTCCACAACACTGCAGTAAATTGACCAGAAATGACAGTAAAGACATTCATGGTATTACAAAAGAAATAAAATAAATAATAATAATAATAATAATAAAAATTATGTTCTTTTGAATTTTCTATTCATCAAAGAATCCTAAAAATCACAGTTTCCACACAAATATTAAGCAGCACAACCATTTTCAACATTTATAATAACAAGAAATGTTTCTTGAGTAGCAAATCAGCATATTAGAATTATTTCTGAAAGATCATGTAACACCGAAAGCTGGATTAATGATGCTGAAAATTCTGCTTTGAGCATAGGAAAAAATTACATTTCACAATATATTCAAACAGAAAACAGTCATTTTAAATTGTAATAGTATTTCACAATATTATTGTTTTTACTGTATGTCTGCTCAAGTAAATCCAGCATTTGAACAGTTTTGTATGTACAGCCTTCAAAGCAAGTGCAATCATTGTGTTTACAAAACACCACAAGTCTACAGCAATTGATCTTATGGGTTTTACTATACAAACAGCGAACTTACAGCAGGTAATTAAGTATTATGTGGTCACTGAACGTGGGCCTTCTGTTTGCAGAATAAGTGCCGCAATGCACTGATCTTCTAAGGATCTTCTCTTATCTTTATTCACAGAAAACATGCCTTTACTTCTCAAACAGTGGGGGAAAGACAATTTGGCATGTAAAGACTCTAGATGCTCTTTGCTGCTGAGTGCAATCCCTCAGGCCGAGGACATCCCACTGTTCAGAGCTCAAGAGAGGAAATACAGACAGCTATACACAAACACAGCCATGCGCTCAGACTCAGTCATGCATACATCAGTGTTTTTGTGCCATCTACAGCGTTCTTTACCTCACACACCCTCATATTTAAAGCTTGCTTTGATGCTGATTCATCCACCCTCAGTCTAGCATGATGGGGAATCATATTTTACATACTGTATACCAAAAAGTAATTGAACAGTCTGCATTCACACCAGGAATCAGAGACAACATCTCACTTATTTACTGTTCTCAAAGCGGCCTTTCACTCTCCACCATAGGGTTCAAATGTCAAATAAATGCTTGATCGAGAAAAAGTGTCATCTCTCACGAGAGACAGCTGTTTTTTAGTGGAATTTGCATATGGACCCCTTTTGAAAAGAAATATTCCTTCATATTCATAATTGATACGTCTGAAAGTGGAGCGCGGCAGCCATAACATTCCATAATGGATGTTTTCCATTACTCTTTGACAGACGGAATCCTCCTTAACACGTTTAACAGATTAAATAAGCAAAAACTACAAGAAGTGAATGCTTGTGGAGGGTTTCAGGTGAAATATTCACCACATGCTGGATGGAAACTGTTAGAGTGATGTGGTTAAACTGTGACAGATCAGTTCAGATAGAAAGAAAATGCTCTTATACGTATCTGCTATACGACCGTCTCTTATATTATAATTGCTGCTTGCACAATGGTTTAGTTCAACAAAGTGCTATGTGTGTAACAGCAGGTTTGTAATGAGACACATCATAATTATATATTGCAATTATATATATCATTGCAACTCTGTAAACCATCGAATGTCTGCAATTAAGTACATTTCAGACAAAGATGATGAAAGACTATGAAAACGTGTGCAGTTGTACGAGAATTAAATGGAAATGATAGCAGCATTTTCTAATTTCTAGCACTGGCATTTTGGCTACAATTTATAACATTCAGCATGACATAGCATTAAAGTCAATACAGCATCATCATTCACTTTAATTGCATGTTGACTTTAAATTCCTTGGCTGGCTGGCTATACTATGTTATTGCACACACAGAACTGAAAGGAAGATGAGTGTGTGCTTTATTCATCATTATTGATTTGTGTCACATCACTTTGATTTCACTAAGTGTATCTGTGATAAAAACACATTGACCATTGAAGTGGATGTTTATTAAAGAAGGGAAAAAGTGGGTCTGGAAGATATTCTGGTCGAAGACACATAAATAAGCTAAGAGAAAGACTACATGAAGAGTTCTGTAGACACATTTGCTGCAGCTTTGCTCCTTGTATCCTCACATAACCAACAATGTGAACAGAAGACAGATGTGTATGGAGCCTTTGATTTATATGTATTATGCGTGTAGCTCGATTGGTGGTCATATCGTTTTCCACTGTGCCGCATGTTTAAAAGTTGATATCATTCTTTTGATGTGCTGCCAAACAGTACGCTTTCATCCGAATGTTTATCCTGGAATCGCCTTTGTATGCAGTTCAAATGAGGTGGAATTAGAAATGCATATCGCATCGCCAGCAAAATATGTTTCTTAAGAATATTCCCTTTCAATGAGTCATAATGCAAGTATTCGCATCTTCCCCTTAAAACAAGAGCAAAGAAGGAGAGCGCAGGATAACCTTGTTCCTTGGATGATTCAGTCCAAGTCTCTGAATCTGACAACAAACAAAAAAATGCAGCTGCAAAACTTTCCATATGGCTGGGGCCTTTATCTTTACAAATGTGTCAGACTTTTTTCACCCTTGAGGGCAGCTTGCAATAAAGTTTTCATGACCATTTTCCACCCTTAATATCTTTCACACCACACATACAGTGTAAGCGCAACATCTGCAAACAAAACTGCAGGTCTGTACAGAAAATAAAGCTATCTTTTGTTTAAAATACATTACATTACATCTGAATGGTAATGCATACAGAACTGAACTCAAACCCTTAAGTGTAGCTATAAACTGCTGGATTCAGTGTTTTTTGTGTGCCTTTTGCAAAAGGTTACAGTATATTTTTTATTATACATCATGTTTTTCTTCATGATTTCATAGTTTTAAAAATTCCTTCAAAAGGAGCACAGTAAAACTGATTCTGTGAGCGCTTCACTCAGTCAGGCTGTACTGGGAAAGAAGGTTTGCCCTTGAAGTCTGGGGCATCCGGCACTATCAGTGAAGAAAGTAGGCTAAAGGCTGGATTGGGCATAGAGAAGTTGGATCATGTCACGGTGTGATGGATGTGCTGTGGTCCAGAGGAAAACGTGTTAAAAGTATCGACCAGCATGGAACAGCATTAGCGTGTGTACTACAAAATGGCTTAAAACCAGAAATGTTGCCTGTTATCCCCCCCTAAAAAACCATTTTCTTTAAGTGTTCAGAATTTCCCTGAAACAAATTAAACAATTAAAACAAAATTAAACATAATATAAAATTCATTTGCTTCACCTCTGAAACAACTTTCCTTTTGCCTGACATCACAAATCCCACTTCACTTCAAATATAGTTTACTGAAAAAAAAAAAAAAAATTAAATTATTATATATATATATATATATATATATATATATATTATATATATATATATATATATTACTTTAAAAAAATGTAATGTAATTAAGTTTAATTTAAATTAAATTGCTCCACCTCTAAAATATTGTATCTTTTGCCTGACATCACCAAGTACAGTTTTGATATAAATCTATTCATATTTCTGTATTTTTATTTCAAATTTTATATACTTTTATTTCTCACCTTTATGCACTCTTAATGTACATTCTTAGTCTTACTGTGCATGATTCAAATGAATGTTATTCACTGAATAAATAAATTATTAAATGATTTGCTTTAAATCACTCTTTTTCTTTCTTTTTATGTTTTGTATATCTACGTATATTTCTGTATTTTAATTTCTTTATATGTATTTTTTTTTACTCTGTTCTTAATATATGCAACAGTAGGAGAAAAAGATAATTTTGCAGTTCCTGTATAATGACTAATTTTGCAAATCCTCTCCTTCAACCCCCTGACTCCTTTCCAGTAAGTATCGTCCACTTTTAATGATCCGGTCAGTTACTAATGGATAAAGTCCAACCCACACTGCTTTTTCTCACCGAATACCCGGTTTCACCCAGAATTGTGATTGGATTAAGATGCAAAATTCTGTAAATACATTTTGACAAACAACATTGTAAAACCAAATTAAATTAGTTTATTTCATTCAAACTGCATTGCATTTTTTTCTGTTCTGTTAACTCATTAGGGTTTACAGTGAAAAAAAACAATAAATAAAAAAAAATCAGGCTTGTCCAACACAAAATGAGATAAGTGATAAAATGACTTCTGAGGCAGTAGTTATAAAGACGACCTTAACATTGACTCTGTGTGTCTAGTGAGGCAGTGCACTCTCCTCTTCACACAGTACAATCCTCCACCTCAAGCTAATGGGAACATTAATGAACCAAGAAATGTAGTCCAGACAGTTCTATTAAACTTATTCTCTTCCAAGTGTTCATAATCTGAACGGTCCGTCCACTGTAGACTGATCATGTACAGTACAACAACGACTAAAATCACTGGATTGTATTCTCATCTCTCACTCACTCTACATCTTCAAAGTAACTTTTTGTGCAGCATATAGGTTAGTTAGTGTCCTGTAATTCAATTAGAATGTCTTTAACTTTGGACTTTTTAAATGTTAAACATGATTTAATTAGTATTTCTAGGTATTTGAATTGTAGAGTTGCAGCATGAATACATTTTTCAGGGTTTGGTAGATGATGAAATGTACAATATCAATGTATTGAGAGCTGTTAAAGTGGAAATCTTTTTATGTACGCTAATGTTCAAAAGTGTGGGTTCAGTAATATATAAATATTTTTTATACAAGTGCCTCATTTTTATTCCACCCCATATCCTGAAAAGTCAGTCTTGCAGAATTGACTCAAAATGAGCTCCTAAAACTTACTGCCAGACTCTGGAAGATAAATTCTCCAAAAAGTGGTACAAGAAGATGTGGTGCTGGTATTTTTGGAGTTAATTTCTTTTTATATTTAATTTGGTTCTATACAAAATTAGTCTTAATGTATTTCTTAATATTTCAGCATGTTATTCTTATTAAGTGAGGGTCGTTTTTTAGGAGTTTTTACCCAAGCAAAGTCTTTGAGAACCTGAGACCTTGTAATTCTGGAGACTCCAGGAAGGTTGCAGTTCTGGAAAATGGTGGTGCTGGAGACTTAATGCTTCCTGCTGGTTTTACACCTAATTCTTCACATTGACTCTTAAATCTTTTGCAGTTAATGTGTCTTTTCTTCTCCACCTGTTTTTCTGACCCCACTGACCCAGTAAGCATTTTGCTGTCCAATGGTCATGTCTTAACTTTGCAATTTCTGTATTGCATTAGTTTTTAATATTTCTCATAGGGATTTAATAATTTTGACTTTTCGGTCTGAGTTAAAGCTCTTTTTTGGCTTATTTTAGCTGTAAAAGAAAACATGCCTAATAATTCTGAACACTTGAATATGAGAAGTTTTTCACTTCCAGCCTTCATGGACAATTATATATCACTTATAAATAATTAAAAACAAAACGAATAGTAGTTATTAAGATTGATGTGGTTTGGAATTGGTAAAAAGTGCTTGAGAAAAAAAAATCATCAGAATATCAACATGCCTAATAATTATGCATGCGGTGTAAAGTATTAATATTGTATTAAACTGCTATTAATATTTAATGTTTATTCATCTACTTTTTAAAAACTATATACTCAAGAAGTGTAAGGAAAGTAGTTCAATATAAAGAAATAAACACACAAACATACACACACTGTTACTTGCCCAAACTTTCACAACAGATACAAATGAATGCTGGCTTCTCAAGGTCACGTTCTACTCTGTGTGTGTGTGTGTGTGTGTGTGTGTGTGTGTGTGTGTGTGTGTGTGTGTGTGTGTGTGTGTGCGTGTGTGTTGAAATGCAGGGCGGTCTTCTCCAACCCAGCGATCCCCTGTGATGTGTCCTCATTGTCATATTGGCTTGAGCCAGGCGAGGAGAGAGAGAGACTCTGATCACAGGACACACTTTCCAAAAAGGGGTCAACAACCTGTCATTTTCATTTGCTTGGTGCTCTTAATAAAGTCCCACGGGCACTTGGGCTGTTCTGTTAATCATGGCAAATCATGCAGTAGTACAGCAGCAGAACACATTAACACCAGACACCAACACACTTAAACCTACTTCATGAAGAATACTTAAAAACTGCAGCTCATCTCCATTTATGAACTTATGGAGTTGCATGCTAAACATCACAACATAATGATAATTAGAGTTATAATAAAGGTCATCCTTATTAAATATATATATATATATATATATATATATATATATATATATATATATATATATATATATATATATATATATTATAAGACAAGAAAATGTGACTATACTTCAATATTAATACAAAGGGCTTCCCCAAATTCTATAAATTCATTCAGTGATCTCGACTGTACAATGATATCATCACTGCTATTCTAATTAGCCAATGAGCTGGTCAACAGCACACCAACAGGAAGTGGAGATAAGCCCAGAATTGTGCCATCAATCCTTCACATCCTCCCTCATCCATCTGTCCCACTAACCAAAGCCATTCAGCGTCCCAGCATGCCAAGTGCAACGTTCTGCACCAGCACAGGTTCTGCAGGGATTTGCTGCAGAGAGAATTATGTTCAATGCTTGCCTGTAAATCTCACGTGTAACATGCAAACTACATTATGATGCCTTCAGGTTTAAGAATGATGTGACGGTAAAATGTTTTATGACTTGTATCACATTGATACAGGAAGTTGGACTGCTTTGTTTAGCTCAATTGATCATACTGTAACAGCAGTGGAGACAAGTATGTGGAAGTTCATGTAGACTATTTGTAACAGTGAACAAAATGGTCCCAAAACAGAGATAACATATGTGCATGACTAATATACAAAAATATCCAAAATAACAATCCAATTTTCCAAGAGCAAACCATCTGAGCTGCAGTCATACATTTTGTATGTATATTATTATTTATTAATTAAAATAATTATGCAATTATTTTATATATTAATTAAAGTCAGCATGCAATGAAAATAGTCTAATTTGTGTCTTATTTGTCATTTTAATTTCACAAAAAAAAAAAAAAAAAAGAGGAGAAATACCTGAGACAAAGTTGACCCTTAAACCCCCTTTAAACCTCTTGAGCTATGAAAAAGCAACCTCTAAGCAATAACATTTTCAGCTGGCATCTACTTCACGTCTGTATAAAGCATCATCCCTGGAGCAGGAATGGCCTCAGTCACCCTGACTGGACACACACCCACACAAGCGCACAGAGCGCTCTCGCTCAAAGAGCTGCCTGAGAGTCCTGAGCATGTGGAGAGGAACAAAGACATGTCTCATTCACACATGCACACGCACATACAGTTCTCTGAGTTATTCATCAGTGGCGTCTGCAAAGGCAAGCAGCACTATTACTTAGTGACATCAACACAGTAATAACCACGGAGCATCACCTAGGGCCCTATATCTTGGCCCTGCAGAAAGTGCAGGCAAAGTAACGAAATCTAGGCATAAAAATTAAAAAATTGTTAACAAAATAAAATAATTATATTGTTTATGTTTTAAAAACAGTGATTTTTATTATTAAAATTTAATAAAACCTTTAAAAAATAATACATGTAATTTTGTTTTTACTATACCAAAGCATTAAAATACCATATATAAATGCAGATAATCAGAAAACATCTTTAAAAAATAATACATGTAATTTTGTTTTTACTATACCAAAGCATTCAGTAGAAACAATATTCTGTGTGTGGACTGCAGTATCCATTTCTAGCAGTCAATATTACATACTTCACCTTTAAAACGCAAAAATGGAATTTGGGTAGAATGACAGATTTCATTAGTCCCTAAAACTGATTTTTTTTTGTAAAGTTTTTAATACATTTCTGCTAATTTGTATACATTTCATGATTTCAAAAAAATCAGACATGCCTTTTGATTACTAACATTTAACTGAACCATTGAAAACTATAATCCAGGTAAAAAAAAAAAAAGGAATCTAGGAAGAATTGAAACAGATTTCCTAACCACTCAGAACATACTAGCAACTGCAATGCTTAACACTGGAAAACATTACTCTCAAAATCCATCAAAGCCTTGATAGTGATATTGTTACAAGTTCATGTTCCGCAAATGTTATCTAATATCTCTTTTGCTCTGACCGGCATATTAAACGTAAACTCATGACTCCTTTTCACTATTTCTCAAGACGTGCGCATCCATAGAAAAGCCTCCACAACAAAACACATTAGAAACTGTTTGAATCTGAACACTTGCACACATAATTATGTCATTAGCGATGCAGCAGGTACCATTTATTGGCTTTGTTGCAGTGGGGAACAGCAGACGCGAGGCAGACCTTTACCTCTTTTTCTGCTCTTTAATGGGGTCTTGCGAGAAGAGCTCTCGCCCTCCCACACACGCTCAGAACACACACACACAATATGCACACTCCAAAACAAAGTGCACACATTGTACAGACATTCACACAAATGTTTGCATGCATCCAGACAGCCAAAGACTGGAACATTTTCTCCTGTGTCTCGGTACAGTACTCACTCAGACAGTAAGAGAGATGCTTACCCTCCCCCATCAGACAATGCCAATTTTCATCCAATTGATGCCTGTATAACTCACACACATGAATAACAGAAGATTAGAAACTATATCCAAAGTTCTGATTCTGTGAGTGTTTCTTTTTCCAAAGATGTGAAATCTTTTTAAAGATTTCGCTATGAATTGTAATTCAGGTTTAAGCAAAAAAAAGGCGAACTTTTTTAACAATGTTTCATGTCCTTTGTTTTCAGACAGTATGCACCAAAAATTACTTATTATTTATTTCTAAATAGTATGCAGATGAATGTATTATCTAATGAGATGTTTCAGTTTGTAGTATGCCACACTGTTGTCACGTGACCCCATTGTGTAATATGTTTATTCTAGCAAGTTGTATTTAGTTTTTTGAGACAGATGTGAAAAATATATTTTGCCAGAACCTCTTAATAAAAAGGAATCAAGAAAAAATATGTTAAAAAAATCACTCCTGATTTTCCTTCTGGTTTATTTGTAGCACTGTAAATGGAAGCTCAAGAGTGGTGCAATGCATTGTGGGATAATCTTTTGTACACTGCACATTTTGGCAAATATTGTAGGTCATCCAAGTATGACATGGATATGCATAATGCACAGAATATATAGCACAAACTGCAGAAATAGTATGAGTATATGCTAGTATGATGTGCAGCATTCACATCATGTCATAATTACCGTAATTACTATATGACAACACTCTACTCAAGAGCAGTTCATGTCTTTAGAACAGGAATTATGTGTTTCTAACCTCAATATCTGAAATAGTTGTTAATGTCTTATTACACAGTTGGACACATGCAGATCTAACCTTCAAATTATTCAAGAAATTATTACATTTAAAAGTCCTCATGCATTTACTAGGTTTTTTTCTAAAAGGTAAGTGTGATATTTTTGTCCCACTAGTGTCACCAAATGTAACTGCAAAAAAAAAAAAAAAAATGACACACCCCTCTTCTGCCACTGGCCAACCAACAGATATTTCAGCCTCAAATGCACACCACTGGCGAGCAATGTTTTGTTTGCACCACAGAGCTACAGTATTTACATTTTCATATTTAATATATTTAATTATTATGATATAATATAAAAAACATGATGGCACATTATGATTATCTTTAAACTTGTCCATATGCCTGCAGCTGGAGATGGTAGCTTGGACAATACAATAATGGAGGTTGGTCTTTTATTTATTTATTTATTTATAAAAACCCAGTAGAACCACATGGGTACCAGATTCAAGATGAGTGTATGTGTTTTCGATTGCGTATTTGATGGTGTGTTTGTGTGTGTGCGCCTCAGGGAGACAATGAGTAATCTGGGAGAGGCACAGAGCCTGAGTGAGACTTGCATCGCCTACCACTGGATACAACAGGAACTGCAGCTGAATTTCCACTGTCCCATCTCTATTTCTCTCTCCCATCCTTTTGTCTTTTTGTTTCCTATCTACTTTATGCTATTTTCCCTCCTCTCATCGCAGTAGCACAGTGGGACAGTCCCACATGGTTGCAGATCTATTCTGTATGTGTGTGTTTGTGTGTGTGTGTGTGCATGGCTGGCTTAATTTTTATGATGGTGCACTGTGCTGTTATGAAAGCCCAGTATGAGATCTCGGATGCCAGAGCAGGCGAGCACATTAATAACCTAAGATGACTATCTGAAAGCGCCAGGAAGACTTCATCACGATGTCTAGAAAGAAACTGAACAAACATTTCCCCCAACAGAGAGCAAGTCTGAGAGGAAAAGAAAAGACAGAGCAGCAGAAAAAGAGATGGAGACAAAGAAGGACAGCGAGCGAGAGGGAGGCAGAAACAGATGTGATTTTGGTGGAGTGTCGAACAAAGAGCTGGGAGGGGCAGCTATTACACCTCTCAAGGCTGCAGCTCACGCTCGCCAGCACAGCTCGAGACAAAGTGCCCAGCCCTCCTGACTACTGCCATCCCAGAGCCCTCGCTGCATCTTAATAGACTGCAACTGCCAATTAACGGCATGTAGCGGCTCAGGATACTGTATGCTGACGTTCATTATTTTCCTCGTCTTGTATTGCGCTTATAATGCTGAGCTGGGATCAGCAATTTCTTCTTTTTCATTATAAAACTAAATCCAGACTGCAGTGTTACACTCCTGGCCTTGAGAGCTTTCAGGACACAATCTGGCGTACATCCAGCCAATGCCATCACAGAAAAAGATGTACTGTATACTGAATTGACATTTGGTCGAGACAATGAACATTCCTATCTGTCTCGTCAATCACACCTTAATTTTGAAACTGCAAGAAATTGATTTTTTGTTGGCTTATTTTGTCGTTTATTATAGTGCTAGATTTATGAGCTGTGTCTAGCATTGCCCTAGTAACCACCTAGATCAGCAACCGCATAACAATGCATTAAACTTAGAGTTTAACTTTCATCACACCCTTTGTGCTACAGACAAGAATGCAACCTCAAATAGCATGCTATTTTTATGAAAACAGTACATTTTGAAAAAGAATAATTAAAAGTATTTGTATGCCAAACTGTATCAAATAAAGATAAATAAACAAAAACAAATGTCAAATGGTTTATGTAGTAGCCAAAATGAATACTATTGTATTGCCCAGCTCTGTACTAGTCAATGTGGTCTACAATATATTATAGGTAGCATATGCCGCGTTTCCACCGAAATTACCCGGAACTATTGTACCAGGAACTTTTTCACACAATGTGGTCTACAATATATTATAGGTAGCATATGCCGCGTTTCCACCGAAATTACCCGGAACGCATGTTTGAGGGGCGACCAATTCCCGTCCCATAAAGATCCAGCCCAAAGTCCCTAATTCCTGGGTAAAGTTCCAGCGATGGAATCGCGGCTATAGAAATGAACCGTATCAGTTATTGTTAAGTTCCTTTGTAGTTTCTGTTAAGTTTTGTAAAGTGTACAACTGACTTGACTTAAAGTATTTATGTTTTGATTTAAAGTAATTGTATTTAAATAGAACAGATTAACATCCAGAATGTCAGAGAATTGGGTGGCTTTTAGGGCTGCACGATTATGACAAAAATCATAATTGTCAGTTATTCCCTTTAAAGTGTAATTGCGATTATTAATTACAATTATCACAATTTACATTGAATTGTTTATACCGTTGTTTGATGCATGTTTGTTGCGTATTTTTTATGTGTTTTTATATGGGTGTAAACAATCTGAATGCAATATAATTTAGTAATTTTTTGTAGTTTTATGTATTATTTGTCATTTAATTCAGAAATACATCGGATTGGTTTCTTCTTTAAATTATAAAAAAGTAAAAATATGAATGGTATTAAAATGTTATACTGAAACTAAAATTAAAATAATGTGAAAAATCCTTAAGATAACATAGAAAGAAAAAAAAACACATCTTAAGCACTCAGAATAACACAAGTGGACTTTGAACAATTAATTGCCACTTATATAACAATTATATAATTGTGACTTCCATAATTGTAATCGTGATTAGAAATTTGATTAATTGTGCAGCCCTAGTGGCTTTATTGACTTGGCTGGTATCTTTTGACACCCTATCATCAGGATGTTTTGCATAAACAAGCATCTTCATGATAAACTGTAGAAATGTAGTTCATTTTATCACCTCTTTTGCAATTATGTTGGTAAACAAGCATTACATGCTTTCTTTTATTTAATTACAGTGGACTAATATGATAGTATTAAAAAGTACATTAAAAAACACTTTAAATACCATGTGGGATACACCCGTTACAAGCCTAAATGGGCAAATTCGGTTGACATTAGGCTTCCTTTGGATTGCATGGTTAACAACTGCATGAGCATATGCGCTCTCAAACACAACATTTATCTGATGATCAAACCACATTACAGTGTCCTAGAAAGCGGGGAAGTATCCAGAGACCATTTAATTGACTCATAATGATCTTTAGAATGGCAGCGACTGCATTTTGCGAAGCTACATTGAGAAGTTAAAAGCATTAGGGACCTAAAACAAAATAACACCAGCCTACACTCTTGTTAGAAGCACTGGTTTAGTGAAAGGCTCCAAGAATGAGTGCGCCATCATAGATGGAAGATGGAAACCAAGAGGACCAATTCTAGCTAAATAATCACCCACAGAAAATGCTAGAAAAACATTAATAACTGAGGATTAATCATATTTGTGGCTCTGGGCTTATTAAGATAGAAAATTGGATGAAATAAGGACTGATTCGAAGGTGATTGATGGGTAACTCTGATGTCCTGAGGAACCTTCAAAAGTTGGTGATAAATATAGGACTAGACTTCTGTTGGAGTTCACAAAAGTGGCTGTGTTTATGTAATGTTATTTTGAACACGTGACTGCTCAAATCCAAACATGAAATATCAAAACATGTCATGTTTATTTATCCTCAAATACTTTTTACCTTACTGCTTCTTGATTTATACTGTTTATTTTGATTGCTTCCCAGCTGGGCTGTTGAGTTTCTCATGCTTTATCAAATCTGTCAATGGCTAAATTACAGTAATGTCCTGAAGAGGAATGCTTGACCTTTCTTTGTTCATCAGTTTCTCACTATGTCCAAATTTCCAGTTTTGTTCCAATTGGTAACTGTGTGTTACGGTCCATTAGCCTAAGTTTCCAGACGCCCCAATGGTAGTGACTTCCTTTAAGACAGTCTCCAGCGAGAGCTACTTCAGGGAAACCAGAGGACCCGTATCTAATTAAGAACTGGATAATATCTTACTCTTTCTGTTATCCAATGCTATAAAACATCCTCTGAAAATGCAATACCTCTCTGTTTCTCTCTTACTTACTCACTGCATTTCATTTTATTCCATGTTTGCTCAGTGAAAGGCTGCCTTATTATTTGTGAGATTTAGAGATTTCAGAAATCCATATCCCTCCAAATTAATATTTGTGTTTGAGGGGTATGGGCCATTTCATGATAACCAGTTGGGCACTCGAGGGACAACGTCATAGAAGATTATGTTTTTTCAGTTTATTTGACTTTTTTCCTCTTAGCACTGAAGTTCTGTCATTGTTCAAAAAGACTTCAAAAAGAGTTTTATGGTAACTATATCACCCCCAGAGACCAAAGCAATGATGATGTATATCTTTTGTTTCCCTTTTGTGGGATTTGCATTTGTAGTAATTAAGCCAAATCAGGGTGAACGTATATTTTTCTTTGGAGCGAATTTTGGAAAAAAAAAAAGTTGCAAAAAAATGTTTGGCACTTTTTTCTTTAATTTGGAAGTAGGGCTGTGCAATATAGACAAATTAATCATATTACAATTTGTTGACAGATATTCTGGAATATTAAAAAAAAAAATGCACTCGCTTTAATCAAAACAGTTTCATTGTTCATGTATCAGAAGGAAATAAAATTGGCTGCTTTTTAGCAGCTTGATTAATAACGGTGCCACACTGTGTACCTCTTTCAGCATGCTGCATTCTGATGGGTGAACATCTTTTGCACAGAATATTCATAAGTTTAATTAAAATGTTTAAATAGACATTTTATACAATTCAGAAATTGCACATTCTCATATGACAATTTTATTGTGAGCGGTTGCACAGCCCTATAGTTTGGATGAAATATTCATCTATGACACTGTCTAAAAATGCACGTCTAGAGGCAAGTCTAGAGGACTGTTGCCCTGATATTCATAAAAGACAAGCAAAAAGACTTCAGCATGATCATCTCAAAGGAAAAAAAGTGCACAACTTGAGATGGTAATGTGGCCAATATTCATGACGGCTTTTTAATAATGCAACACTCTGGAGTCAGTTATTCCACTTACATCAGTGACCACATGTACATTGCCAAACCTAAATGTGAGCTACTTCTCATCTGAGCAGTTTTTAAAAATGAATCACCACCTTGGAACATCTGCGAATCAATCTGAATCGATCATTCAATAATAATAAATACTATACCGAATGGGCTTGGTTGTTGAATACTAACTGCTGCCAATGTTTTCTATTGGGAATGGTGCCATTTTTTTTATCGCTAAACCTGTTTTAAAAACATCACAGGTCAAACATTTGCTTGGAAGTTTGCTGAGTTTGATCCACAGCAGACAGACACTGTGCAAGGAGGCCAGTGACCATGTTGTGTAAACGCTATATATTTTACATAACTTTCTACACGGTTAGCTACTATTCCAAAGCCGAACACTGAGAAAATTTATGACCATGTCACACAGAAGTTGACCACATGAATTGAATTTATGTCAACTCAGATATTCCTTAATACTTTCAAATCCCCAAGAGCATTTGTTGTTTCTCCTAAAAGGATCTTCCTTCTCAAACACTGAGATTGTCGTACCTTCACAAAGACTCTGGAAATACTGCCTGCATACAGTCTGTTCAGCTGGACCTCCTCTCTCACTGTTTGTTTTGGAAGATCAAGGAACAATGAATCATGAATGTGCAGTCCTCGGTGTGATTACTCATAATAAACAGGCTGCCTTGAAGAGGAAAGCAAAAGCTAAAATGAAAATAATTGGCCATAAATAATGCTCGCGGCTGCAGTAAGGTTCATTAAACAACAACGATAACAGTAATAAAAAAAACGTTTGCATGCAAGAGAGATGTGTTATGTATTCTCCCTTATTTAAACGGAACAACTGAATCAGTTGGCCTCCACCTCTTCAATGGGTGCTAAATCTCATCAGTTAGTCTCAGATGCCCACGGACCACCTATAGACCTTTCACATTCCTTATGCATAATGCATGCAAAATTGCAATTAACATAAGTAAATGCAATCAAGCTCTAATCTGACTCCCTTTTCAGTTTCCAGGGAACACACAGTCACTATATTTGCCAAAGGTTAAGAACCTCAGATCTTTAACGCCCCATTTATACGGGGCGTCAGGGTTAACGCTTGATGGAGGGCGTTTCTGAGGCTTGGTGCTGACGCGACCGTCAAAGTGACAACAGCCAATCATATTAGTCTTCTGGTGTTGCATTCACGCGATTAGCTAGCATCTGCGCTAGGGTATTTGCATGATCGTCACTGCATTCAAAGTAAATGAAAAGTTTTCAACTTTGATGCTGACGGGACCCCCCGAGACGTGATGGACCCAAATTCATTTCGCCATTGCTTTACAACTCCATTCAAAGTAAATAACTGCACAGTCCCGTGTGAATGACCTGTAAAAGCTGCAGATTTTTAGGTGAATTTTTCACAGGAATGTCAGGTTCCCTTTTCTGACAGTCATCTCACTCACAGTCACTGTATGTGCTGCATATTTTTAGGTGAATTTTCGGAATTCAGGTTACTCAATTTATTCAAAATCATGTCAGTATGGTTATGTAAGAAGTCATCTTCGGAACACAAATTAAGATATTTTTGATGAAATCTGAGAGCTCTCTGACCCTCCCATAGACAGCAAGGGTCCTGACACGATCAACAACCAGAAACCTATCAAGGAGATTGGTAAAATAATCCATGTGACATCAGGGGTTTAACCATAATTTTATGAACGTCCATTTCTAGATGTTGATCGTGTAAGGATCCTTGCTGTCTATGGGAGGGTCAGAGAGCTCACAGGATGCATCAAAAATATCTTAATTTGTGTTCTGAAGATGAACGGAGGTCTTACAGTTTTGGAACGACATGCGGGTGAGTACTCCATTCTGGAGGCAAAATCTGCCACTAATGTCATTCCATTTCAGTTAGGAAGCAGCTTAAGAAGGCAGCTGCCCATGTAGACAGCAAAGCAACTCATCAGGTTTTGGAAGAGAACCACTGACAATATAGTTACTGCTACAGAGAAGATTACAGCAAATTCTTCAAGTAGATGAAGTTGTGCCAATTATTACGGTACATGAAGAATGCATGTAGTCTTATTTTAGGCCCAAAACTGTTCTAAAAACTGCTTTGTAAATTCCAAATTAGTTCTTGAATTTGAATGAGGCAGTAAACAGGAACTTGAAATTGGATTTTATTTTTATTTTATTTTTAAAGGAAGAAAAAAATACCGTTGAAACTTCAGTACAATCATAAGAAGAAAATAGGAAGAAATAGGAAAATGTTGGCTTGACAGTTAAAAAAGTTAAAGTTTTAGTTCTTATGAACAAACACATTTAAAAAGAAATTACCTGTTGAATTCAACTAAATCCAAGTAAAACCACTTACATTAATACACATTCTTTCATTTAAACTTCTCGGAGCAGCTGCTTTGTGGACAGAAGCCCATCATTATCAGTCAATGAAATTAATTTCCCCTTCAAAACTTCAGCCGGTTTTCGTTTACATGTGAGCGAGTTTAACATGTTCCATTTCTTGTTTTTCGACTGTCATACTCTATTAGACAGCATATCGACACCGCACCCACATATTATGTACATATTTAATTATGCCACTGGACAGCCTCTGGTACCACAAGAGCCAAAGCGTCTATTTCAACCTCTCTAACTTTGAGATGATTAATAATTTGTTCCTGGGAGGGAAGAGAAGAATTATATGTCTGTTCACTTTTTCCCCTGCGTCCGTTATCAACTGAGCGATAGTTCTCTTTGTCCGCTGCTAACCTTCTTTAAGCACATCCTACCTTGGGCCAGAAAGTGTAAGGGAATAGGGCTCATTTGTTAGGATCTATCATTTAAACATCTGGCATGTAGAACCTCTACTAATTCAGTGTCTGTAGGTTGTAGATTAGTTACATTACAAAGACCTTGGCTATGGCTTGTCTTGTCTATGTCAAGAAAGTATTCACCTCTGGTCCTACCTTCCCAGTTACCAAATCCTTGGCTGGCAAAAAGCCACTGTGCTGTAGTGGATAGAAGATGGTTTACAAAAAAAAGAAAATAAAAATAAACAGCAGCAAGACCTCACACAAAAGTCAAAAACAAAACAAATGTACATACGCTAACAATTGAATTATAGTACGGACTAAATCCTAAAAAACATTAAACATTAACACAAATACCAACAAAACAAACAATCAAAATCTCAGATTTTATGTCAAAATTTAATTTCATTGTACTCTGAATCCAGGGATTAAAATTAACCCTCACCAAGCAAAAGTTTTTCTCAGTGAGTTACTTACCAGTTGGCCTGAAACTTTATAAGAAACTGCAACATAAAACAAAATTTGAACAAAAATGTAAGAGTGATACTCTGAGGCAGGTTAGCAATTACATTAGGTTTATATGTCAGTAATTGATCAATTTCGATAAAAATTCCTGGAAGTAACGCCACACAGCTCACTGGAGCATTGCTGTTTATCTGGCCAATTAAACAAATCAATGGAAAAGGTGTATTAAAGACCACTACAAAGCACACATGTGCACTGCATGCTCAATGCTTAACCTTCAACAACTAGCAGTCACATTCAGTTTCTTATTTAGTGCCACCCAGATGAAGGTATCAGACATAACAGATATTTACATATAAGCTGTATTTGTACTAGCTGAAGAAGGTCATTGAGGCAACACATGATATTAAGAACCAGAGTATGTACAGTAACAAGTAGGAATAATTAAAATATAGTTTGTGTGAATCACTGATTTTTGCAAAAATCTGTTATGGAGCTTCACTTGAGGCAGCACAAAAGATATGACAGAGAAAGATATGCAACTTGCAAAATATTGAAGATATTTAGTAATTTTACTGAGAGAGAGAGAGAGGGGGGGAGTAGAGAGAAGAGAGAATAACAAGCAAAACTGTACTTTTGGGCCTCAAATCATTAAACTCTGCATGAAACACTGATCACACAACCCATTTTAACTTCTGCAAACTGATGTAATTCCAAATTAAACAGGACGTGATCAATCAACTGGGAATTGATTGGATAATAAAAAAATACATAGCAGAAAGGAGTCAGATAAAAATAAAAGTGATTAGTGGTGTCTGCTGAAATGGAAATACATTTTAGAGGCGAAGAAAGACATAAAATTTCTTATGTAAATACATTTTGATTCTTCAGTTAAACCGTGTTCTTTATCTCATCCAAAATCACTGGATTGTTCAGCATGTGCCTTTACTAAACAAAACCTCATGAAAAAAAAAAAAAAGAACTCAACAACCTTAAATGTTTAAACTTTAAACCTTTGAGAGATCTTTGTAACTTGTCTCTGAAAAGCATGAGGGCTTGAGTCAACAGAAGTCTGCATTTTTACACACTGCATCAAAAGGATAACTAATGAGTGTGACCAATGCATGTGATTTCCATTATATTTCGCTTAATTTATGTTGGTTATTCACATAGCTGGTTTGTCTGGATTACTGTCAAACTGAGCAGAGCTGGCTGGAGTCCAGTTGGTCGAATGGATTCAGGGACTCTACAGTTAAATAACAACATGTGGAGAACAAAGCCTGCTTTCATATAACCTCCCACCGCTCTTACTAATGCATTGGAGTATTTCATCTTTAGTAAGAGTTTGACAACCAACATTTGAATTGCATAGCACTTTTCCCATAAAATAAAGATATTTGTCCAGTTCATTTTCTAGTGGCTTTCTGTAAAACTCTAACCATCATAATATCACTGTAGATGTACAGCTTTGGCCATAAACCAAAAAAAAAAAAAAAAAAAAAAGTTCACAATGACAGTAGCAAAAACTAAAATTCTGTCATCATTTTCTCACCCTTATATTGTTCCACATCTGTATGAGATTCTTTTTTCTGTTAAACTCTGAAGAATTTTGGTAACCAAACAATTGACAGTAGCCATTAACTTAGGGTCATTCTGTGTCAAGTCAGCCAGAGGTCCCCAGGTCAAATTTTTGATTTTGCTAGTATTTTTTCTGAAGAAAGATAAACATGTAATATAATGAGTAATCAAATATTTTGTAGAAGGGGGTCAAAATGGCAATTTTCACCTGAGATTCAGAGCCAAATTACACGGGGTTAAAAATGACTTCAGAATGATGGCAGCATCACAATGTTATTTTTACATAGAGAGGGTCTGTCAGTTACATCTGTTGACTTTTTCAATTTATTTATTTTTTTTGCATTATGTGCCAGTGGTGACCATTCAAAAATGGGAAAAGGGCACTTTTCAAGTTTTTTCTCCAAAGTTTCTAGGCCTATAACTCAAAAAGTATTAAAGATATATTAATGCCCTTTGAGATATTGGGTCTTAACAAACTTCCCTTTTGGCATCTTTGTTTTTAAGGCCTTATTTGGTTCGGTTCCAGAGACAATAGAATTTCAGTATGGCTCCAGGAGTAAAACTGTACACATTTTCAGTGGTCAAAAACCAAATGTGGGTCATTTATGATACTTTTTTTCTTTTAAAGATGAATGTCTGAAGAACAGATAATGTTGAAACTAGAAATATATCCCGTTTCCTTCTGTCCAAACAACTGCATTGAACATACATTTCTGAGTGCCTTAAGTATTATTTTTCCAAAGTTTGCGTGCCTATAACTCAAGAAGTATTAAAGATATTTCAATATGATTTTTTATTCTAGTTCGTAATAAACTTTTCTTTTGGAATCTTCATTTTCAAGGCCCTACATTGTTCAGTCCCAGAGATATGGGGATGTCAATAAGGCTCCATATTCAAATTGTTAAATAATACCCAGTTTCAGAGGTTGAAAACCAAATTTGGTCACTTTGTATACAGCTGATACTTATTTTATTTAAAGAACAATGTCTGATGAACAAACAATGTTGAAATTAGAATTGTATCTTGTTTCCCTCTATCAAAACAATATGTATAAAACACACCTGTCGGGAGTGTTAAAAATGCACTGAAATGGAGAATTTGAGGCACATTGACTTGTCTATTCATAAGATTACATATTTGAATCAGTTTTAGGGTTATTTGGAAGAAAGGATTTTGTTGAAGCTTCCAAGAGTTCAGATATGTGGTATCACAACATATTTGAAACAAATCCTACGCCTCATAGGGAAAAGTGGTTGATTTTGCCACACATTTTATTTATAAACCAATAAACCAAGATTTGTCTCACCTGGATTAAGTATTAAATTTGTTCTTTTTTTATTGTTATAAAATGTGAAGCATAGTCATAGATCAAGCAGTATACTGCTAAAGGGAATATTTGGCAGAATCACTGACAGTAACGCAAACATTTAAGGTCTCTCACACTTAAAATAATTATCACTGGGTTATTCTAATAACCTTGTTAATTGTATACTGTGTGTTATTGTTTTACTTTTTAATCTGTTCCTACTTTACATAGAGTTAACAATTAATCGTGGTCATTCATAATCTGATGTGTCACACTGTACATTTCTAAACCCTGGGTTAATTTTATTATTTGCATATCTGACAGTGTCAACAGTGATGAGTAGATAAACACAAAACCATATTTGGTTTTTGACAATTGAAAACGGGTAGGATACAACAATTTGGATGTGGAGCTACACTGGGATCTCAATATCTCTAAACCATACAAGGCCTCAACAATGAAGATTACAAAAGAAAAGTTTCTTAGGAACCAGAATCTAAAACCACATGAAGATAACTTTAATACTCCTTCATGCAAATTTTTCATTCAAAAAATATGGAGCCTCATTGACATCCCAATATCTCTGGGACTGAACAATGTAGGGCCTTGAAAATTAAGATTCCAAAAGAAAAGTTTGTTTAAAACTACAATCTAAACTCATATTGAAATATTGTTAATACTTCTTGAGTTCTAGGCATTCAAACTTTGGATAAAGAAGATTTATGGCACTCAGACAGGTATGTTCAATGCAGTTGTTTGGACAGAAGGATTTCTAGTTTCAACATTATCTGTTCTTCAGACATTCATCTTTAAAAGAAAAGTAGCATCATATATTTGCAAAATGACACACATTTGTTTTTTGACCATTGAAAATGTGTACAATTTTACTCCTGGAGCCATATTGAAATTCCATTATCTCTGGAACCGAACAATATAGGGCTTTAAAAACGAAGATGCCAAAAGGGATGCTTGTTAAGACCCAATATCTTAAAGGGCATTAATATATCTTTAATACTTTTTTGAGTTACAGGCCTACAAACTTTGGAGAAAAAGCTTGAAAAGTGTCTTTCTCCATATTTGAATAATCACCACTGGCACATAATGCAACAAAGATTGATAAAGTCAACATATTTTACTAACAGGCCTACTAATCACTGGGTAAAATAGTATTGTGATGCTGCCATCTTTCTGAAGTCATGACATTTAATATTGTATTTGGGCTATCATCACTATACATGATTATCTCTCTTCAGAAAAAATATTAGCAAAATCAAAAATTTAAGCCGGGAAAAGTATGTATGTACTATAGTATGAAAAATAACTATGGAAGTCAATGGCTACCCGCAACTTTTTGCTTACCAACATTCTTCAAAATATCTTCTTTTGAAAAAAGAAACTCAGTGTGCTTACATGTACAACAAAACACTGATAATTATTAAAAATCAGCTCATTATAAAACTCTGACAGTGCAAGAACGTATTTTCTTTCATTTTTGCAATTTCCATCTAGTGTGAAGGGCAATAAACTGTGAGTCGAATTGTTTATAACTTTCAAATGATTAAAAGAATAATAATAATAAATGTCACAACTGTCAAGTGCATGTAAGATGCTGTAAACACAATCAAAACCAAGCAAGATTAGATGACGAACAAAGAGCATGTTCACATCCACAGTAATAAGCTGACAATGTTAGTCCAATTTCATTTTGCATATAAACATCTTTATCAAATCTTATGTAAACACTTGCATTGTAGAGATTTTCTAATGAGCTGATTTTTTAAAGTTATCAGCACAAGTTTATGTAAATCTTGTTGGGTTTCACACCCAATTTGAAGAATTGCATCTACAAAATACCTCAGGGAAAGCTGTTTATTGAGAGGGTAAGGAGTGTAGTAAGCCATCTACTGCTAAAATCTCTTGGCTTAAGAAGCACGAGGCATTGATCACTGTAATGCTCCCCTTTCATCAGCTGTCTTAGAAATGACTTTTGGCCAAGAACATGTGCTACACTGAAAAGCAAAGAAAAAAAAGCCTGAGTAACAAACTGTGCTTAGCTGAAGGTCTTTCACAGACTCCATCACTGATCCTTTCATACAAAGTTAATTCATATAAAGGCAGTGAATTCAGCTGTGGCTGCCCATTCTCAGATACAGCAGGGTCATTATACTTACTACTGCTCTGCTGTATGCGTTTTGATATCCCTATTATACGCAGAGGTCCCAAAAAGTATTTACTAGAGCCCCACCGATATATCATTTGGCCGATATTATCGGCCGATATGAGCCTGTAGCCAACATATAAGTATCGGCGAACATATAACACAGAACATATAACGCAGGTTTAATGCTTCTGAATGGTGTAATTACTTAGTTTGTCCAGCATTTTTTGCTACTGATGACCCAGGTCAGTGTAGAGATGCACGGATGAGCTCAAACTTCACCCTTCACTGTTTCAAATTATCCACCCGCCACCCACCCGCACCTATATTGATCGTCACATTACAATGATTCTAATTCTTAGTTTTGCATGATAATTTGATGAATGGATGGTTCATTTTTAACAGCAGATTCAGTGACATATGAGACTAGAGCTGATCTGTGCATCACGGCACACATCTGCGGCACATTAAAAGCCTGTGTTGTGGCCACCGGAGCTGATCACGGCCATTCAGTCAATTCTAGGCCGTACAGCAGCCTAGAACTCATGCTTATCACATCTGTCACATCACATTGCGCAACACGACAAAATACAACAGAATTCTATTTTATTTTGTTGCGTCGCTTGCGTCCGGTGTGGAATAGAACCCATTATAATCAGTGATGTAGTCTACACTGGATGCAGTAAACTGATGCCTCGTTGTATTGATGACATGCTGACACAAAGTTCAAATGATTTTCAACGGTGTCAGCATAGTTTTGTCAGTACAATCAGTATCATAGCAGATTGAAAAGTTAGTATCTTTCTGCAGTCCAATAGACGGCGGTGCAGTAATGGCTTGAGTCTGTTGAAAGGTGATTCAATGCTACATTGTCACCTATTTGTAGAGACTCAATGCTAATTAAATAAACGACAATGTCCCCATCTTTACTCTCACAATGAGCTTATCATATTCGTTTGCCACATTAGTAGGGCCCTATGATTTCCGCGATGCAGAAAACATGGATGGAATCATGAAATCCAGTCATAAAAACAGAATTTACTGTATAGCACAGAATTTCATGGCATTTGTCTTGTTTTTGATGAATAAACAGTATATATAGACTGTCTGTGAATATTAAACTGAAAAAAGAAGATTTAAATACAACTGTTCTGCATGTTCATTTGATTACCAGAAAATACACAACATAGAGTTTGTGAAAAAACAAATATTATTAATTATTTTTATTTATTCATTTTAGATCTTTAGATTTGGAAAAGCTGTGTTTCCTGCATAAACCTGCCCTTATTGGTTTGGCAATAGCTTGCTTGCCCTACACAGTTACCTTTTTTAAATTCTTAATTCAAGTTATACAATACATATTTTGTTCTATTTGTGTTAAGTTAATTATAATAAGTGTGGTGGTGTTTTTTGTTGTTTGGTGTGATGTTGTAATAATTTTTTTTAATAATATTTTTTATTGTTAAATGATTAAATACCCTGCCTCCACTACATAGGCCTAAGTTTGTCACATCATTATAAGTGTTTGATCACCACACTTGAGTTATCACTGCAAAAAATGTTTATGTATATATATTCTGTTTATGTAGGCTATATACTGTATTCTATATACAGTACCAGTCAAAAGTTTGGACAAACAAATGGGAAATGTGTCCAAACTTTAGACTATACTGTACTATAATATAGCCTACACAAAGAATATCGGCCGATATATTGGTATCTGTCTTTTTTTTTAACTCCCTAATATCAGTATCAGCACCGGCCCCCAAAAAACCCATATCGGTCGTGCTCTAGTATTTACCACACTTAAAATGTCTAAAGGTCATTGCAATAGGCAACAGAAAAGCGGTTGAAAATGTTTTCATGTTTTGTTATCCAGTGTAGTGACATTCATTTACTCAATTTACAATTGGACTTAAGTTTTCAAAGGCACCCAAAAACTTGTTTTAAAGAAATAAATCTTAGCAGTTAGATAATTTTCTTTTATCACAACATCACAATTAACATCACAGTTGAACATATGGATGAATTCAAAATAATTTCAATACTTTGTCTTTACTCATTAAAAGAAAGGTTATTTATTGGCATCATTTAACATCCATGGTACCTTTCCACTGTATAAAAATGTTCTTTATAATAGAAAATAAAAAGGTTCTTTAGATTATAAAATGTTCTTCACACTAAGACAAAATGGATTTTTAACAACTGTTCTCTGAAAGAGTCTTTGATGAACCAAAAAAAAGTATTATTCTATGGCATCACTCTGAAACCCCCCTTTTGGAACTTTTATTTTTAAGAGTGATGGAGGGAATGTTATTTTTGACATTTTCCCTTCTAAAATGAAAAATATTCCAGATTGTTCTTCATTTTTACCTTTTCTCCATTATCTTAGGTTTCATTTGCATGAGTTCTCAGAAACCCAGTAAGATAAGATAATGTCAAATGATTGTTTTAAAAATAAACACACTCATAACTATACAAGCAAAAATGTCAATCCTTTTTCCCTTTTTTTCCATCTTTTACAAAATAAACTAGTTTAAAATGACTAGTTTTACTTTCTTCTGTTTGTCTTGGCATAAAATATAGTCTGTGAAGAATTGTTTCTACTAAAATAATTTTACTCGCACACATTATATTCCTACATGAATACAAATCCCAGACAGACAGACCTCAAAATAATCCCCAAAGTGTTTTTCCAACACTCTATGAATTTGTTCACTGATCCAATTCAATTCGGTGCTCTGTTCTCTTATACTCTTGTGTCTTTGGCACCTCGTCTTTTCCCAGCATTCAGCTGTGTGCCTAACCATGCATGATGGCATTCTATAAATTGACCATCTTCTGCCAGCTCGACTATCTGTTTCTCATTACTGACCTTTCATAGCATGACTTCTTTTCTCTCTCGTGGTTTTTTTTTTTCTTCCCTTAAAGACATTTGAGAAGAAAACAGTGACCCATTTCGGAGGGATCAGCCTGCTCTTCTCTGAGCCATTCAGTCTGACTGCACAAAGTCATGCCAATTCAGACTCTGCAGGTCAAAGTCCATGACCTCTAACCTCCTTGTGCTCAGGCCTTGCCTCAGTAGCTTTACATTGAATGGACCTTATTGTCTGCCAGTTACAGACAGAGGCTCATAAATCTTGCGTATGTGCGGTGTACAGAAGTCATTGTGGTGTAGCAAAGGAGACATCAGCAAAGAATAAATCTGCCTTTTTCCTCCCTTATCCCTCCTTTACCATCTTTACAAGCTGGAAAACAGAGCTTAGGTGATCATTGTCCCGATCAGATCGACAATCAGCTCCATGACAAGCTGTTGTTTAAAAGCCATGCAGGGATGTATTAGTGGACAGAAAGGGCTGAACACTACAGAAAATGAGCTGATGAGCCATCTCTATGCATTCATCCAGGCGAGAAACAACACTGGTGTTTTTTAAAAGGGTTTGCTGGACTTAATCTTCTATTGCCTAACTTACCTGAACCAGCTTTTCTCCAACGGCAATAAATCTTTCACTATAAATTTAGTGATTGCCCTATGACACTCTGACGCTTTTTCAGGGGTCATCTTCCCACGCATCGCTACGGTGAATGGGCTACTCTTGGGTTTCACTACCTCATTCCTCACTGACGGTGAAACTTGCCCAGCGCTTCCTGTGGGGTTATTCATGTTTAGATATACATTTTAAAAGCGTTGTGGTGTCCCCAAACACTACTACTACTAACTAAAGACTTATTTTTAATGAATCTTACCTTCGCTTGAGGCTGATGGTGTGTTTTGTTTTGTTTTTAGCTGTTTAAAGCTCCAATATGTAGGAATTTTGTAATAAAATTTCCGAAAATAACTTGCACAGTGTGATATATTTCCTCCAGTTGTGTACTTACAATACCTCAAAAGTCTCCAAAGATTTTTTATTTCAGAGAAATTCCGATTTTAAATAACTGGCCGTCCCGGAAAAAATATGTCGCCTCTCAGTGACACAATTGTCCGCTCTATACTTTTTTTCCGGTGTAGACCATGTGATGTTCCACCACACCGGAATATCACATGGTCAAATGCGGAAGTGGTGGTTATGTTATAGCCGCGTGTATGGTTTGGTTGTCGTTGTTATGGATCACGATAACTCTTTGGCGAGTATTGAAGTGGCAGTATTAAGTTAGCGTCCATATTCGGATACACGCAGACTGTGTGACAAACGGAGGAATAAAACCAGGATAAATATCGGCCAGGCGTTTACGAGATGGAGAGAGCTGCGCGAAAAATCTTGGACTTGACAGAGACACTGCTCTCGCGAGTGTATTGATAGACAGGTAAGCAAATCAATTATTTATTTTGGCATTAAACCATAAACACGTAACACTGCACAACATTAACCCAATAAATCATTTAACAAATAGCTGTAAGTTGTAACGGGATAATATAGTATAACATTTCACGTTCCTTGCAGTTCATTAATTATGATGACATAAAATAATACGATCATATATACAGGTAATACAAAAACGAATATATTACCTCATCCGTGATCATGATTCGTTTATCCAATTTAGATACATTGCTATGGTGAAAACGCATTAAAAACGACATCTCCATCGTCACCTGCTTCATAGCGTCATCAAGCTTCGCCTTTGTTATTGTTGGAAATGCGCCCTCTTGTGGTCAATTACAAAAGTCACATACTGGAGCTTTAATTATATTGCTAGTGTTTCCGCCTTTGGTCACTATTACTGTACTGCAGATATTGCATCTGGCATTGGTGTCACTCAATTTTTTTTTTATATGAGTCCACAGTTTTGACCGTTTCAGCCTGGCCACCATGACTGTCTACACACAAACACACATCGCATATGCGCATGGATATCACACATAAGTCGAGCAAACGTCGGCCACGTGATGACATTATTCAGGGACGGAAAATCTAATTCACCATTAACACCGAAGTATACGTACTACAATGCAAGTATCAATTAAACAAGGCAAGTATTTATAACAGTATTGTTTATAACAGTATCGGTACTCCTGTATTGACCCAATTACATTCCAGTCCAAAAAAATACTGGTTCTCGGTACCCATTCCTAATGATAATGTTTCAATATTTTATTTAATTTTGCACTTTAATTAATTTTTTTTCCTTGCAAAGGTCAATCAATTCATGTATGCAATATGGTCAGAAATATAGCCTTTGTTTTTCCTTTCTACTCTGTTATCCTAAATGCTTCGTACGTGAACTGAATGACCTGTCTCTATACTGCGCATACAACCAAAGGGAAACACTAACAAATCATGTCCATTCCCAGACCAAATACAGGATAAACCCTTTCGACTAGAACCATTAACACTGCTCCATCTTTCAGAGGAATCCCCTCTGGGATTTTAATGAATGGAAAGCCTGACACTGAGAGATGGAGATGTCGAGGAGATGAAAGGAAGAGGCTTTGAAGTGCAGGGAGGACGTGCTTACTCAGCAACTGACTCCAATGATCTCACTTCCTCTCCCACCATTGGTCAACAAGACTGGTTAAAGAAGAACAAAAAATGAATAATGAATACATTTAGGGCTGCACGATTAATCGCATGCATTTGTCATGCGTGTCTCATCAGTAAAGCTGGTTCCGTGATTAGCGGTAAATATCCGTCACCTGTTTTCAAATGCACCGGGAGTTCATACACAGAGCCGTAGTTCACTGACAAGCTACGCGATATCGTGTTCATAATCGAATGCGATTAATCTCAATTATGAACAGAATATTGCGTAGCTTGTCAGTGAACTACGGCTCTGTGTATTAACTGCCGCTCCCGTTTGAAAACAGGTGACAGATATTTACCGCTAATCACGGAACCGGCTTTACTGATGAGACACGCATGATAAATGCATGCGATTAATCGTGCAGCCCTATTCACAGGCTTTCATTGAATATTGTTTTATTGATCAAGATTCAAGCTTTTCTGTGGATAGGGAGGATTGTATGAGACCTATTTATACATTTTTGATTATGATTGATTGACAAATGCTTCTAGGAGATGGACTATGGTGATGTGTTTACAGTTATTGTAAATCTAGCAAAAATGTATATACTTTTAATTTAAAGAAATACATGTACATTTGTAATGCTATACTAAATCTTTCCTTTTTCTGAACAGCTCAATCAATCTATATTTTTCCTCTTTTGCACAGACATAGTAATTATTTTGCTATTGGACCAATTAGGGACACAAATGATATTTGTTATAGTTTCCATACACCACTATGTAAAATTAACCCAAATATAAAGACATCTGTTTCTGAGAACCCCAGAAATGTAAAAAGGGTCCACTAATGCTAGGTTCATGTAAAAGAGGCTTAATCAAAAAAATAAATAAATAAAAAAAACCCTTTCTTTATTTCTTATGCTATTATGCCTTTCTATTGTTCTCTGTCCACCTTTGCTTGGTCACATAAGCAGAAATGAGAAGTAATTTCAGAGGTGGATAAAGTCATTGCATTTGATGAAAGATTTTTATTAAATGGCTTGCACTAATGTATCAATGCACAATAAGACTAGGAGAAAGCAAACATTGTTAACTGATTTCATGTTGCCATAAAAACAAAATTTTCTTGGGGAAAAGTCTAGGCCTATGTGTGTGTATAGTGAACTCTCGTCTAGCGTCCAGTAGTTTACACAGGTGATTCCTGTCAAAGGTCTGAATTAAGTTGCAGTCTGGCGTGGAGCTCTGCGATGCTGACAGACATCTTCCTCCTTTCACCATGCCCACATTCAAAACAAGGCCCGGCAAGTGCACAGAGTTCACTGGAGTTAAACTACACTGTACTGCACTTGTGAATCATGCCTGACTTTAGGTATTAGGCCAAGGCTAAATCGCACTGCTTTGAAATCAGGCATCCAAAGAACACCACATGGATGTAATTATCTCATTTGATCCTCATTTATCTCTTCCTCGTTTCCTTCTCATCCTATTCCCTGGCTAGTAATAAAGTCGTACTTTGCATACCGATGTCTTTTTCGTCTGCTGGAAATTATCATCTCAAGTTAGACAGGATTTTGTTTAAGTATCTATTTATTTTTAACATCAGGACAGCGAGAAATGAAACCACACGGCAAATTTGTAATCGATTTCTAAAGGTTTTCCTACTTTAAAGTGATGAATTTGAATTAGAGGGTGAAATCACACCTGTATTATTATTATTACTAGCATTATGAATCCTTCACCCCCATTAAAACTGTAATTGTGCATAACATTCTTTTTAATTTTGAGCCTTTTTTGTTTTTATAAATAATTATGCACAGTATAGGAGTGTGTGCTGACGGCACTATAATTTTCCAAACCCCAAAGTCTACAAAATTAGCAACAAATGCATGTATTTGCATGCCATTGCGGCTTCTTAAAATAACTAATTTCATGTGATTTATTATGCATTCCTTTAATTGTGTAAAATGTCTACATTAACATTCTTCCCATGGACACTTACAACCACATTCACTTGGCTGATGCATATTTATAACAAACATGGCATCTCTAAACACCGATATTGCAGGAGATTCATCAAAATAAGCATTGCTGAGTAAGATCCAATATACATATCTGTCAAATTTTTATTCAAATGGATGAGATGGCATGGCTTTGCATCACACATTTGAACACTAGGGTAAGTTTAACGATGCAATATGATATTGGTGCAAATGTGTCCTGTCAGCTGGCGCTGTGACAAGGTCACACGATGGCTAGACATCCCATTAACCAGGTATTAAACTCTGCTTTAGATAAGGCTGCAGCTGAACTTCTAAAAAAATGCAGAGCTAAAGCTATCGGCTTGCACTCGGCCAGACTGCTTGGATATTACTTTGACATCTCAAAAAAATGAGGGAGGTCACGAGAGGTCACAAGCCTCATCTGGTTTATTTCCAGATGAGGTTCTGGCACAGAAAAACATGTTCAACATCCATAATAAACATTTGAGGTGGCCCAAGAGACTTCTTTTTGAACATTTCCATCTCCATGCCTCTCTGTGACTTCAATAGATGCTTTCTCTTGCTCTGCCTTACACAGTCTGCCTCTGAATTAGGTCAGCAAACCATTATAAATGATAAAAATGATAAAGCAGTTGGAAATACTGGACGTAAAACAAAGGGACTGCAATCATACTGAAAGTTAATTTGCAATATCAAGTCTTCCATCTAAAGCAAAGCACTGGTGTGATATATTAGTTAAGGCTCATAGTTGGGAACTGAAAGGTCACCGGTTTGATTCCCACATGTAAGGACATTTCCCTTGCCCATTGTACATTCAATATTTTGGCAAATTCATCATCTATTCAGCTACCAGAAAATAATGTAGTACTTGAATTGCGGTTTAATAATTTTTTCAAATTTTTAGCAGATTTCCCCCCAAAATCAGTATTGGGGGGGGGGGGGGGGGGTTGTATGTCTACTGATTCCACCTGACTGTCATTTAAGAGTCTGTTAAGGTGACATATGTATATGTGACTTATACTTATATCCTACACAACTAGACATCTGTTTTGAGTAAAACTCATAGAAAATTTTGACCAACACTGGCCAAGTTGATAATTATTTTCAAAATGATGACCGATTTTTAAATTCCACACAATTTTAGAACAAGACACTAGAAACATAAATTGTTAAAAATGCTGCAAGTGAACATAACCATTAAAATATTATAAATGTAGTTTTTTTTTTTTTTTTTTTTTAATGTACAAAGTCAGTGTTAGATGGCAATTCCCACTATTATTACAGTTAGATGGTCATCTAAATGTAATAGAGGAAACAAGAGCACACAATTAAATATTTAACATCACCGGTTAAAAAAAAAAACATTATATTTAACAATAACCAATAAGGTTCCAATATATTGCGCATCACTAGTTGGAACCCTGCTACTTCTCAAAATCAGCTACACAACTAGAATTTATCCAACTTATTTTTCCCATAAGAGTGGGCGCAGCCATTTTTAAATTTTTTGTGGTCTCATCCATTTCCAGCTTTTTTTAGCTGTACAAAACAGCTCGTTTTGTGTGTCTTACCACATTATTTTAACTTTGTTAATCTCCTCAGTATTTCCCTACAGCAGCTAATGAACCAGAAGTCTTGCCCCTTCACAGGAAATGGCTTACTTCCACACTGAAAAATAAGGTCGATTCGATCGATTGTCGACCATCCTGCTCATTCTTATAGGATCAAACATAAGAAAAACTATGTGAAATGGCATTTGCAACCCATATTTTCTGTAATTTGATGTTTTTCAGAGTAAAAAAGAGTGATAAACAAGCAAAAAAGAAACTGACTAGACTGTTAAAAGTGCAGAAGAATGTATAGCACACATGATATACATTTCATAACCAGTGGGATCCATGTGGACTGTCCATGTCATCTGCACTAATTTGTTGGTCCACTGGGTGGCAAAACTCAAAAGATCGTTGTTTTCAAGAAGAACTAGCCTATCCCTTTAAATCCTTCACATGAAATTGGCCAGGTCTGTTCACCTCTTCAGTAAACTCGTCTGATATGCCACAAGAACTGAACATGATGTTAAAAATTTCTCAGTGAATCACCAGCTCTTTCACTAGCTTTGCACAAAACCACTTTAACAAAGCTATAACCATCATTAAAATACTAGTATCCCAGTAAGCTGCATTCAGTGTTTTGTCAGTTATAAATGCAAACCAGTGCTTGGGTGGGACTGGGATACTGTGCCCTTGAGTCAACCACTTTAATGTAATTGCACTGAGGAAAAAGCCAGCTGTAATAACATTTCACATGCCAAGACATTTGGTGAAAGATTAAAGTAAACATGATGTTTGCTGCATTTCTCATGATTTCATACAGAAAGATGCATCAAGTCAAAGTGCAGCATGTAAAGCATAAGCATCTAAGTTTTTTTTCTGTCCCTTTATTGTGTTATGCCAACCTTCCTGTAAGTTAATGCTTAAGCAATTAATGCTTCTGCAACATTTTCCTTGCCCTTAATATGAATATCTACAAAAAGGCATCATAGGTAATGCTTGGCTTCTAATTCCAAACAGAGTGGATGTGTTTTGACATTTCATGTTCTTTCTCTGTATGGAGAAAACATGCCCAGATGATCGCTGTGCAAATGGGGAAGTGTCAGCAAGGGAGAAAGGCCTTCAAACATACTGCTTCTGCATGCAGATTCGTATGTGCTAATCACAAGCAGAAAGCCAACAAGAGCCAAAGTAAAAAACTAATGATAAAAAAAACAAAACATGCTGGACATTATTACACCTATATTGATTTTACTACACATAAAGTACTGAATATTTGTTGATATTTCACATTATAGAGCTTATGGTTCGCTAGTTGCAGAATAATATAGAGATCAGGCTGATTAGCAGACAGTTTTCCTTTGGCAGTGCATGGGGCACATTTTTGGTTTTCAAATACCTGGAGTGAATATGCAGTAAGTACTGCGTGAAGTAATTATTCATTTAATTGTAGTGATTTTGCAAATGGCTCATTTGCATGCATTAACTGGCATTTTATCTATGGCTGTCACATTAATGCATTCGATTAATTAAATGTTTACAACCATTAATGTATTTATCTAATTTGACATATAAGTGAATCTTTTCTGTGTGATTTCTAAGATCTGATCAAAACCATCTGATCATATATAATAAGATCAGAGATAAAGAGCAAGTCTCTACCTCTCTACCTCTCTCTCTCTCTGTCAGACAGAACATTTCATGAACATAAAGACATTGCAATGTAAAATATAAATGCTTGTTTTATGCATATCCACCTTATTTTTCAACATGGAAGTAAGCCGTTTTCTGTGAATGTGCAAGACTTCAACTTCTTTAGCCGGTATAGGAAAATAAAAAGAAGAATAACAAAGTGCAGTAAAAAAAATGGTAAAATTGTTCACACAACAAACCAGGGTTTATAATTAAGACAATACATTAAAAACATATGGTAAGAAACACAACTGCAATATCAATATCGGCTAAACAAGCTGTTTTGTACAGCTAAAAATAGCTGGAAGCGGATGACACTGCAAGCCAAACATATTTAATTTACAAATGGCAGTGCCCGGCCACTCATACGGTAAAAATAAAGTGGATAAATGTATAAAACATTAACAAACTGTATTAAGTGTTTCAACGTGTGTGTGTATATAAATTAAATAATCGGCCACTGGTTGTGATTTCATAACCAAGAGAATTTTAGAATTTTCGTTTCATTTATTTAAATACTACAGAACTTTTCAAATCTAAACATCATTTAAATTACTAGGCATTGTATATTTGCCGACTCACATGATCACATCTTTGCTCTAGATGCATGACCAATGAAAAGAATGTGTGTTCTAGAATCAGCTCAAAATACCAAACATGTCTAATATCCTCCAACTGGATGAATTCACAGTCTAAAGCTATTAAAAAAAAAAAAAAAAAAAAACTGAAATCTGTCAACTTAGACTGCCCAAAATCTGCAGACTGGCTCTGATCACTACTGATCATATGATTTGCTAATTACTCTTATAAAACCTACAAGAATTCCACTCCTACTGTATACCCAGTTTAGAGGCTGTCCAAAGGGAATCCACAGGATTTTTCTCCCCAAATCAAAGCCATAGTCAAAGCAGACGCTCCCATATGATGTTTTCACTGTTTCCTGCTCTCTCTGCTCTTGTTCCTGTAGGCTTATTTCAGTCTGCTCTTCACATGATAGGCACAAAGTATCCTTAGCATACACCCGGTGACAACACACACCGATATAAGATGCTCAGCAGCAATGTGATTGGTGCCGGGCTTGTTAGAAGCACAGCCAAAGCCCTGAGGGGCTGAAAGCTAGAGAATAGAGATGGAGGCCATAACACTGGATTGTCGGCTTCAGTAACCAAAAAAAGCACATATTTCCTCTTACATGTCCTCCTTCCCTCCACCTTTTTTTCCAGCTCTATCACATTTTATTTCAGATCCACTTTACTATGGCGTTGTCTTCATCTCTTCCCTGCTGTCTTCTGAGAAAGCAGGCAATAAATCAGGTTACATAACCATATGGATGTAGTATTTGTTTGGACCCATATAAGGGTTCTCATGGCTCATATCAAAAGAAGAATTCTTCTTTCACAGACCACAGATTTTTAATAGGCTTCATTTTTCATTCACTAGTGTGTTTTGATGATTTTAAGCTTTTAATCGAAATAGCTTTCGGTGTATTGATGCTGTTCAACTCCAGCTTAATTAGTTACATTTGACTTCATTTTGAAAGTTAAAGACACTTCCACAAGTATATTCTACAGTAAAATCATATATTATAACACAATTTAACAATTTCTTCTTAAAGGAATAATCAGGGTTCAGTAGAGTGAAGTACAATCAACAGCATTTGTGGCATAATACTGATAACCACAATAATTTATTTCACTTTTCCATCCTTTTCTTTAAAAAAATAAATAAAAGTAAATCTGGGTTACAGTGAATCACTTACAATGAAACTGAATGGGCCGATCTATAAACATTCAAATACTGAATATGTAAAGAATAGGTAAAACAATACATATCTATCCTAAATTGTGTTGTTTATAAAAAATAAATAAATGAATAAATAAATACAAATAAAATGTAATCCATTCAAACAAATCAATACAAATAAATAAATACAAACAAATAAACAAATACAAACAAAAATACAAATAAATAAATAAATACATACATACATACAAATAAATAAATACATTTAAAAAATCATTCAATCAATCACTATGGCAAACTCTGACTGATTCATCATACTTGATGATTTTGGATATTTTTAAATCTTCCAAATCTGACCTCATTCTCTTCCATTATAAGTCTTTTCTTTTTTTCTTTTTTCTTGAAGACAAAATAATTTTTCAACAATATGACAGAAATGCTGTGGACTGACTGTAACTTGTACTGAACCCAGAATATCACACCATCCCATCTTCACCTATGCTCATGAAGGCCATTTTCAGGCACACGGCACCCAGCTGCTAAATGTAAATCCATCTGTAGCTCGATCCATCTGGTGCTGTGCTGTGGATGTAATGGAGATACATTGAACAAAGGAAGCCCACATTTACCCACTTACAAACTGCACGAGGTTCACATCAGTCCACAAGAGTCGGGGGTGAAATAGATGGCAAATGTTTAATGGCAACTGTTCTTCACATCTGTAGAGCATGAACCCCTGAGTTAGAGATACCTTTCAGATGGCAGCATAAGGACAATATGCATTAAACTGGAAAAGAAACCTGCTCTTAAATCCTAAGCAAGTAACATAGCTCAACAATAAGAATGATTCACTGACCCAGGACCATTGTGAGAGTTTCAAGCCAGTTAACAGAACAGTTCCTCTTTCATGTCAGTGCTGCACTGCCAATGAAAATTATATGTGCATTGATCTTGTAGATCCATTTGTATGCCTTGCGAACTCAAATGGTTGGTTTTCTGTGATCTGTTCAACATTGGGTGTTGCAAATTCTGCTGATTTGTCTGCAAGATAATGTTATCCAGCTGGCTATCAATATGGCAACTGCAAAAATGACTTGTGGCAGTCTGGAAAGCATCAGTAACAATGTGACGAAAACTGTAAGTAATGTTCAGTAATGTTTTGTAAATCAAATTCCATATTTTTTCTAAAACATTTTCTTTTGTAAACAAGTAAACTAAAAGATATTTGTGAAATATTTTTAAGAACATTAAAGTAACCATTAAACCATTAACCATTAACAGTAAAGTATCCATTAAAGTAACCATTAAATAAATAAATTAATATTTTAAAATACTAATATTTCTAATAAAAAAAAACATTAAAAAATTATTTGTAATGGGGCCAGAAAATCTGCTAGCAAGGCAAGCAAAAACAACCCTCTTTGTACAAGTAATTCATTAATATGAAGTCATAACTGAATTAATAATCACAAAAGAGTTAGTAAAATATGCTGTTTAAAGTAGCTTTAGTTCAGCAGCTCACAATGCAGAACATGTCAACTTCCCCAGAAGTATTTCAGGTCAGTTACCCACATGTGCATCAGACCTGTTGTACACAGCATCAGCACTAACAATGGACAATGTGCAAAAATAGACAATGCAAAGACAATAGACAATGCTCTGGGTGCAGTAAAGATGTCAGGTCTAATGGATGTAACAATCAAATGGATGCTCCAGACAAATCCAAACAAAATCAGCATTAGAGCACAAACCTTTACAGAAAATAAACTGAGTTACGCACTTTATGCTTTTGAATTGCTAGATTTGTAGATAAAAGACACTGATTCTTATTAATTGTAAAAAAGGTTGTTCTTTACCTCTTTCACAGCAGTGATGAACAATTTGAGCCAATGAGTCTTTAGTAATTAGATAAATGAAGAATATGCAAATTAACCGTAACCTATAGTACTTAACATTTTTGTCCTTGAGGTAATCCAAAAATAGTCTTGCTACAAATCAAAGTTACTTTCTTAATACAACATTTAGATAAGGATTTCTGAATACATTTTCAGCAAGCAATTAGTAATTTGTCACGGAATATATTTTTAAAGTGACCCTTGCTTTTCTGTAACCCTTACCAAAAAGTAGTATACTTCAAGTTTATTTTATTAAGTATACTTAAGTAAAGTTCAAGTGTATTTTAAGTATACTTTATGTAGCAAGTATACAAATATCAGTGTTCTAGAAGGACATGTAAGTGTACTGTTTCAATACTCCTTGGGACTAAATTGGCCCCCTTTCTAGTATATAAAAATATACTTTTTAGTATGCTTTAAGTAGTATAACAGTAGCAAACTTTGAGTACAAAACTAGTTTACCTCTATGTTTGTAGTTTGTACTGCAATTATACTAAAATTGAACTTATAGGTATACTGAGAGTTTGCTTATTAAATACTTTGTACACTCTGAAGTATAGTCTCAGTAAACTACTAGTTTAGTAGTTTTATGCTGCAAGTATACTCATAAGTTTTCTTTAAGTGAACTTTACATCATACTTTAAGTATACTACTATGTCCTTATTTAGGTTTTAATTTGTATATATTTTGTTATATGAATATCTGAACATACAAAACATCTAAAGAAAGAACAGGGTATCTGCTTGTAAACAAAAACATTTTATTCTAGCTACATGCATTCTTTTTTTAAACACTTTAATGTTGGTAAGTTTCATAAAAAAATAAAGAAATACCATTTTGACCAAAAAACTGAAAAAAGACTGAATTTGATTCAGGAATCAGAATGATAATCAAAACGTAGATGGAGTCGATCAACACCCCAAAGCTTGACTGTAATTATTACATTGGTCGACATTTTATTCCATAACGTTACAGTTTTGATGCCGTTTCATGTCAGATTATCATGTTAGATTACATGTGTTAGTATCTGTTGTTTCTTTTTCTTCTTCACTTGTGTTTTTTTTTGGGGGGAAATTCTGTACAGAGGATGTGTACTAGCGCCCTCTACCGTATAACAATGAAAACACGGATTCTAGGAGCATAGCTCAAATATATTTAGACTTTTTGTAATTCAAGTATACTTAAATGCCATTTTAAGTATATTTCTGAGGAGTACATAAAAAGTAAACTAAAAGTATACTTTCCTATTTTTAGTTTAAAAGAAGTATACTAATAGCACACTTGAATAAACTTATAGGGAACACAGGCTGTGGCACAATGATTAAGTCTAATTGCCGTTATTATCAGTTGGTGTCACAACATTATAAACAAGTGTGTGTCTGTTTGATGGACTGTCATTTTGCCACTGCATTGCGTGCAAACTCTCACCTCGCAATCAATGCTAATCACTTCAGCCTGGAGAAAAGTCTGCTTTTAATCAAAAGTACATGCAAAAATGACAGGAGATGAAGAAAGAAAACTTTGACAAGGCTAACTTTAACTAAAACTCCCTTCTGCTTTGCCAGTTTTGTTTTTCATAAAGCATTAGCCACATTTCATGACCACAGACTTTAACCCACATTACAGGTCATATTTGCACTAAGACACACTGAATGTGCTATCGTTATAGAATTATATCACTAAGGCCTGGTTTCACAGGCAGAGCTTAGACTAAGTCAGGATTAGAACATAGTTTAATTAGGACATTTTTATAAATGTGCCTTAGAAAAAAAACATTACTGGTGTACACCTTGAGACAAAAGAAAGGCATTAATATATTTTAAGATCAATCATTGCAAGTTTCTTTCAGGTGAAACTGCACAGATTTACATTTTAGTCTGGGACTAGGCTTAAGCTTTGTCTGTGAAACCGGAGGTTAGCGTCTTAATTCACATAATCTAAGAACAATTGTAAAGCACAAAAGTGCACAGCACAGTGTGCACAAGACTGACATGGCATTTAATGGCAAAGTGCGCACAATCAAACAAATGCTTTTCTAAATTTAAGAAAACTTAAGATTAAGAACACTTTATGATGTCAATGACCTCATTCACCTCTTAGTACAAAAAAAAGGAGTCAGCAAGGCAATTGTGATTTTCAGTACAATAAAAATCATATAAAACAAACAAACAAACAAAAACTAATTAAATTAATATAAGGATTAAATTAATATTCATACAATATTAAAAATTAATATTACCCAAGAGTCTGGAATGTGAGATACCACAGAAAACTAAATTTGCTGCTTTTTGGTATTTTTTGTAAATTCTATTTTCAAACACAGCACCAGCACAGACTTGAATTAGGAAAAACAAAAGTTTGTCTGATTATATTTAAACGATGGCAATGGTTACCAAGGGAGGGCTTAATAAAGAGCTAATTAAAAAACACAAATTAATCAAATTACATAATAAACATTACATAATTTACTTACAGTAAACTGCAGAAAGAATGAAGTAGTGCGAAACATTAATAAATTGGTAACAATAATTTGGTTGAATGTGTTAACATTATTAAATCATCAGATATCATGAACTGGAACACAAAAAGAAAAAAAAAGGAAAAAAGAGACATGTCAGCAAATGCACACACGGCAAATGATTGACAGGAAGAGAGTGTTTCTGAATGTAATTCATTTTATTTTTGGCCCTTTACTATTTTTATAGGATATTAGGTGGGAGGGTTGCGAATGACGCGAGTCAGACTCAATCTTGGTTTCCATGTGGCAAACACATCACTCAGCATGTCAATCAGACTGAGTAGTCCAGAAAGTTTTATGTTAGATGAAGTATGATTAGAAGTGTGAAGAGGAGCCCTGAAGCACTTTAGCAGTGATGGCCAAAGCACAGGACATTTCATTATTCTCCATGACAGTCTGTGGCCTGTTCCTCAGGATATCCAGAACATTGTGTGACAAAATAAAAAACTTCTGATGAGGAAGAGGATACAAACATGTAATCCTTAATATCCTGTGTATATTAAGGGCTTTAAAATAGCTGGTAAGATATAGTTAACACATTGGTTTAAAGCGGTATGCGCGCCAAACAGACAGAGTCTTATGTAGAATATTAAACCTACAAGTAAGTGTATTTCATGATAGCAGATGGCTGTAATGCGGCAATCAAAAATAAAATGCAATTAATCTGTGCTCTTGTTTATTTACTTTTATTTTTAGTTTAGTGAATTGAACTTCTGCCTTAAAAAGCTTGTTTACAATGTTACAATGTTAGAATGTAATGTGATTTTAGAACCTTCTTTACACATAATGAATAGCATAGCCTACTTTCCTTATATTTATTTTCATTGCCTGTAATATAAACATTGTTTTATTGGACAAAATTGGGCAGGATGTTACAGAAATAAAATTATAAATAAATATATATTTTTTAATCCAACTGGAAAATGTAGAGAATATTGAGATATATACCGTATATAACATATCACCCAACAAATACCGACATATAATTTTTTGGGGTATATCACCCAGCCCTAGCGACAGCTAGAGGAAAATTTCTCTATTCACAAACTGCAGACTGATAAACACAAGCAGCATCAATGGAGATATGCGAGACGCTTCGTTTAAGCGTGGGATAAGCTCTCCAGCTGGCCGTCAGACCGCTGATGCGGCATTTACATAAGGTAAACACTGACTCATCGGCTAGTGGAATATGAAGTTATGCAGCAATTCCAGAATACCTTGGAAAAAAAAAAAAAAAAAAAAACTTATCTTTTGGAATTATCTTTGGGAAATTGAAAAATCTGAATCATGCTGTAGGTGTGTGTTTCTGTATCCACGAAACAAATGGGGAAAGTCTGGCATCATGTCATCATTACCAGGTGTAAACAAGTGGCCACGTCTCTTCCACTTACTCCCCTTCCATTACTATCAGCATCAGGAGAGAGATGATGTCATATACAGTTTCAAGTGTACGAGAGCTCATTGTCCTCTTTGGGACTTCTTTCCAGACACCTGCTCCCATTTAAATTGTGCTTTCTAATTGGGTGAGGGCCTGCTGTGGCTAGGAGGTTCAAGCTGATTGGATAGGAGATTTCTCCTCCTGGCTCCTCAGAGCAGCTGTAATTAGGATCCTCCTTCATTAACTCCCTCTTTCTCCCTGCAGAGGCCCTGAAAATGTAGATACTTCAGCTGCCCAAGTAATAAATACTACATCACTCACTCTTCATCTGTCCATATAAGACTACATTTGCTCCCTTGTACTTTTAAATTGTACACTACTGTATAACCCATGAACAATACACAACGTTTGTAGAAAAGTCGTGACAAATTAAATTTTAGCAAACTATAAGTCATGATTTAAGGTATCATTCATGTTTGTAGCATATGTTGCACGCTAAAGTTTAATACTTAGGGTTAAGGGTTTGCTCGATAGTAAGTGATGCTTGGCAAAAACCAATAAAAATCTTCCCAACCTCTACAGGATGCATACAGTGGATGAATTCTCTCGCTAAGCCCTATTACTTTTGCAGATCACTCAACATTACCTAGTTCTGCCAGATGACACCTCAGCTTGCTGTTTCTGAAAATAAACACAGCGTTTCAGTAGTAACATGATGTGATAATATATTACGTGGGACTGCAGTGCACGCTAGAAAGACGATAAATGGCCCTGAATCGCATATGGGTCATTTCCTCTGCAAGACATCACTTTATGGATTATATAAAAGGTGACAGTTTTAGGCTTACTTAACTCATCCAACGAGCAGTGTTAGGAATCATTTCGATCTGTTGGTTTGATGCTCCTCAGTGATGCAAAGGTTTGAATTCAGTTTTGCCTTAAAGTGAATGTTCTGGCCAAGCTCTTATCGACAGCATTTGTGGCATAATATCAGTTACCACAGTCAATAATTTCAACTCATCCCTCAACCTACAAAACAACATTGAGGTTAAAGGGCAAGGAAAAATAATGAAATACATTTTTTTAAGTTTATCTGTAGGACAACTTGTGTTGGCATGAAACTAACATCATAAGTTGTCCTGTATACAACCAGTCTTCAATGTCATGACCATATAAAGCATAAAGTAGTGAATCTGTCAATCTAGTGAATAGTGATAGTGAATCTGAATATGTGGCCAGCCAACTTGAGATGCATAACCAAACCATCAACCAATCACCCAGTGAATCAGAAAATCTTTTTTTTTCTTGAAACAGTAAGTGCTTATAAAAAAAAAAAAAAAAATAAATAAAATTCATATTGCTTTTAAATGGTACAAAATTTGTAAGAGCATTAATGTAGAAAATGTGAAAGAAAGAAAAATTATTTTCTGAGGTTATCAACTTTATGCCACAGATGTCAATAGAGCTTAAATTGTATTGCATTTTGGAACCTTTTTTTTATAATTTTTTTGTTCGATTACATTTGTTTTAACTATTAAAAGTAAAACTATTAAAAAAAAATTTGAACTAAATTTAATAAATCAGGAACATGTCAGAGCTTGTCTCTTCTTGAAGGGTGCTCTGAAACAAACAAACACTACACAGGTATCAAACGAGGATAACAGAAAGTAATAATGAAGCTAAACGGAAACAATTTCACAGTGAGAAAGTCCTCCTGATTGCTGGAGGTATCAATGTCTTGCTTACACAACGAAAGATTAGCAACCTCCACAGCAAAACGATGAAAAGCAGAATGTTGTTTAAGTACCGGATGCTCTGAATGCCCCCAAATGAGCAAAATATCTTCCAGTTTTTTTCCAGAAGACAGATTGTGCAAATGAACATAGTAGATATTCAAACTGCTCCGTGATGACTCAGTAGAAAGGGGCAGCACCAAATTAAAAGCAATGAGAGAACATTTCTCTATTGAATTTTAATGAAGCTTCATTCCAATAAACTTTTTTTCCCCACAGCAGCCTTTTGGCAATAGTGATGCCCAACAGAGGTACCTGCTTCAGTTTCACAGCATCTATTTTTTCCTTTCTCATTGAGCACAGGTAGTAATTAATGACATTTAAATGTGCTTTCCGTGTCTCGCTCTCCGCATTTGTGAGATAAAGCTGAAAAGCTCTTTGATAGGCTGGAAATGTAGCTTTGTTCATGACATAAAAAGATACTACACTGGATAACGATGATCTGCTTTCATTTGTCTCAGATTAGTCAAAGTAGACAGCACATAGCCTATAATTTGACCCAAACAAAAATGAGGATGAGGGACAAAATTATGGTTTTTGTGGTATGGTCCTTGGTCATATCTAAACAATTACATTGAAAGTGATCACTGGAGAGCATCAGGATTAGAAGTGCATGCCTCTCATGCTATAAGTGCACAGCCCAACTGGCGATAGCTTTGAAAATCTCATATTATACTTTTGGGTGAACTATTCCTTGAAGTTTCAACAGCCTATGAGTTTTTTGTCCACTAGAAATTGTGAAGACATCCATTTCTCACTTGAATACCCAGGAATACGCAAAAGCCTTTTTTTTTTCTTTTTGTATGTGTGAAAGTAAATACGGTCTCCACCCTTGACTTACACATGAAGTCATGTTATCCTACACATCAAGAAAGTTCTGTAGATTTCAGTAAACTGGTGAACCATTCAAGGTCCTGCTGTACTCCGAGGCTGTTTAGGTGCTGTGCAACAAGTTCATCCTACAGTACCATCGCAGCTCTTGATGCAAACGCCTGACTACATCTTTTTGTTCGCTGGCAACCGATTCATTTTCCAACATTCCAAATCCAGCCGGCTGCTTTATTTTTCCTGGCAGCCGTTACTCCTGTAATGTCCCTCAGTTGGAGGGAATGCACAATACTCTATGGGAGAGATGGAGGCAGAAGTCTACAGATAAAATGAAGAAAAAGGAGAGACGAGTGAGTTAGTGCCTTTAATTTGTTTCCGTGGAATCTAATACTGGTGAAGCTCTGCTAGACTCATCACTGCACACTGCAGCTGATCACATGGAGGCCAAATCAAAACCAGGTGCATTCATCACAGTGTTCAACATCACCTCTTCAGCCCGGAGCAGGGCGGCAGAGGGTGTTTACAAAAGTACCGCACTTTTCTCTGGCCTTCTCCTCCCATCCTTCAACTTTACCCTCCCTTTTCCTCTTTAAACTCAACGTCCTGGATATTTGCTCACGGAAGTAAAGCGAATAGAAATAGTATTTCTTGGCAAAAAGTGGACTTTAACATGGCATGTCTACCAGTGCGCTTAAATCAAAACCAGATGATATGCGCATATACTGTATGAAACAAGTTGATTAAGTACAGGTTGGAGCCATGCAGGCAGATAACTTCTGTTTGAATTAAGGCTAGTGTACTCTGATTAGAGCAATTTATTTAAACGGGTCATATGATGTTGCTAAAAAGAGCATTATTTTGTGTATTTGGTGTAATTAAATGTGTTTATGCGGTTTAAGGTTCAAAAAACACATTATTTTACACATAATGTACATTATTGTTTCTCCTCTATGCCCCGCCTTTCTGAAACACATAGTTTTTTGCAAAGCTCATCGGTCTGAAAAGCGTGGTGTGCTTTTGTTTGGCCAGCTATCCAGTGCTTTGTGATTAACTGAATGCGTCAAGCATGTGACGGAAATGTTACGCCCTTTGCCATACTGTGATGCGGTCAGAACAACGGCTCGACAAGACAAAAATAATAAAACCCATTAAAAACGAGCCAATCGTTGCATCCAGTGGGGACATAATTACGGATTATAATGACATATAATGTGTTTTACGTGTTGCATTGCATCGCGCCACGTAAACATAAAACCATATCTGCATTTGTAATCGGAGAAACGACAAACAACAAGCGCTACTCTACACCAGCGGTTCTCAATTCCAGTCCTCGCGCCCCCCCAGCTCTGCATATTTTGCATGTCTCTCTTTGTTAAAACACCTGATTCAGATAATCAGCTCGTTAGAAGTGAGCTCCGTGCATGAACTGTGTTCACATTGACATGATCCCTACACAGTGTTCATTGCTCCCTACTCCCTGAGCATGGGAAATCTGTTGAAGTTTACTTCACTTCGGAACATTAATTCATGGTTTTGCTCTGCGCAATGTCTTCACACATGGACAAGTGTGACATCATATATCTCTGTAAATAAATAGAGTTTAAATTCACGTCTCGCACACTTCAATGCACTTTGAATGGAACATATATGTTCGCTTCGAACTGGAATCATGACGGAATATTCTGTGATGTCCACTTCACAGGGCACTTACGTTCGAATAGAACAAACGTGTTCATCCTTCATAAGAGAAACGTACAAAATGTGAAGAGCAGGGGGGCACGAGGACTAGAATTGAGAAACACTGCTCTACACTGCTCAAAACTCGCGTTTGAATCATCAGTGGCAAATCCTTTACATATGTGACAGTGACATGACATACAGCCAAGTTTGGTGACCCATACTCAGAATTCGTGCTCTGCATTTAACCCATCAAAAGTGCACACACACACACCGTGAAAACACACCCGGAGCAGTGGGCATCCATTTATGCTGCAGCGCCCAGGGAGCAGCTGGGGGTTCGGTGCCTTGCTCAAGGGCACCTCAGTGGTGGTATTGCTGGCCTGAGACTCGAACCCACAACTTTAGAGTTAGGAGTCAAACTCTCTAACCACTAGGCCATGACTTCCCCTGTCAACGTACTTACTGTCAGTGAGTCAGAACAGCCGGCATTGTATTCTTCTCTCCCAGGATCAGGAAACTGTTCTGGAACAGTGTTGTAAATACAACTTATTGCACTGATTTAAACGAGTGTTTAAACGAGGCATTTTAGGGAGGCGTGGACGAGTCTTAACTTTTATGAAGAATATCTCTGTGGGTTTGAGACTTTAGTCTTTGCAACTTTACAGATCTTCTTTATGAACCAAGAGCTAGTAACACTCCAAAGGGCGTGTCATTGCTTGAGGAGATTGTTTAAATACGCTGACTTCATCTTGGACATTAAAGCATATCGTTTAATATAAAATATTTCACAATTCTTCTCACCTCTTCACTGAGCTACAGAAAACAGCTTCAGATTTGGGTAAAATGACATGTTTCAAAAAAGCCCCTGAGCTGTCAGAGCACAGCTCGTAAAATGCCTGATTAAATTTATTTAGAAATTTCCAGTCCTACTCAAACAGCAATAAAGGTGAACATAATCTCAAAATGGAATGTACTTTTCCTTCTTAATTCACATTCCTGGTCTTAATGTGCATGATTCATCAATGCATGCTAATCCAAAGAAAACCAAGATATTGCTGATAAAATCAAATCCTGCTCTACATTTTTGTTTGAAGTATTTTTCATTGGAGTTTTTTTTTTACTACAGAATCAAAACAATTTACTGTGTTTCATGTTGACCTTAAAGACATAAAACTGCATTAACAACATTTAACTTCAGCAAAAAGTAAAAGACAGGATCTGGATCTGAATGGATCAAACAAGTTAGGCTATAATATTATTGATTAACATTATCAAAAGCCATTTCAGAAGCAAATAAAAATTTGAGGAGAAACATTTTAGAACAACAATAGCACTGATGAACAGTGTTGGGGTTCCAAGTTACTTTTAAAAGTAATGCATTACAATATTGCATTGCTCCCTAAAAAAACAAAAACAAAAAAAAAACAAATTATGTTACTTATTAATGGAAAGTAATGCATTACGTTACTTTTGCATTACTTTTCAAATCTGGGTTGGGCTTGCTTGTTTGTTTTTAATATAACAAGTTATATTTTTAGTAAATGTAAAAGTTATTTCACACCACAAAATATTCAACACTCTTCAGCAATAAAGAAATTAAGCACATATGTTAGTTTATCTAGAGTAATTTTTGCTTATTAGTATGATTGTAATTGATTGAAGCTCAGCAGCAAAGACATTGGTTAATAAAATGGGATTAAATACATAAGGGATATTTGTGTTATTCAATTATTGCAGATTTGGGTCATATTCTAAGTTTGCATTTCACTGTTCTTTATTCATTTGGAGGAATACCTTATCTGTTTCTGTGCAAGTGAGATGATTAAATACATGTTCATATTTAGTCTAGAACTAACCATACATGGAGCACACAATCTCTGCACTTGCTCCCGATTTTTCTTAACATAGGCCTAGGAGAGCTGTCAGTCAATAAATGGGAAAACAAAGTAAGCATTACTTATTTGAAAAAGTATATCAGATATTTTCTTTGTAAATTAAAAAGTAATGTGTTACTTCACTAGTTACTTGAAAAAAAGTAATCTGATTAACTAGTGTTACTTGTAATTTGTTACCCCCAACACTGTTAAAGAAACATGTACTGAATACATTTATTAAAAAGGTAAATAAATATTTAAAAATAGGGTCAATAATGTCTTGTTGAACTAGTTTTAGTTCACATGGCATCTGGGGGAAAAATGGCAGAACTTAATCTGTAGTCATAAAATAAATAAATAAAAATTCTCAAATATTCACACACCTGTGACAACATCATTTGAGTTGCAAGTTGCTTGTCAGTTGTAAACAGTTTACTAATAAAAGTATATTACTTGTAATAAAAATTGCTTATTTGGTTGGAGAATGTCGTTGTTATTCCTGTAAATGACTGAACTGCATACAGAACAAGATTAAGCTCTGAGTATAGGAGTGAATGGCAAAAAACAACCATAAGACATAATAAACAGTGCATTTAAAAGTGCATGGGGTGATGGGATATAGATTGTTTTTTTATTTTATAATTGTAATTGAATATTGGTCTTTATCATCTTGCTGCCACAGAGCACCATCAGAAAGTTGTCAGACTAATGCTAATCCCATAAAACCACAGTCTGTTTCCAGTCCAATATTTCTTTTTTTTTTTTTTATGTTGAAAGACATGCCATTAAAAGCTCATCAAAAGTTTTGCCCAAGTTATTCGATAGATTCAACTTGAACAGACTGATTACATGCAGTTCTCTTTATGCTGGTTTATTTCTCATCAGACGCCAGACAGATGCTACTGCCTTGTCATGCATTGAAATTCATCTCCATGAGCTTTTCTGTGCCTGTTCATTTAAAGGAAATAGTCAAGGATGCACTTGAACATTAACAAGCAGTTTGGCTTGGCAAAACAGTATGCCCCTGTTTGTAAGCAAGTCCATATCTGCTCATTTTATGATCCTCATGAGTTGATCTGACTGTGAAGCGTCTCTTGCTCCCGGGTGCATCAGCTCAAATGTAGCAGAACGGTTCTGGAAAGCTTGCTGGATAAGATGCATTTACATCATCAAGAGTTTTGACAGTAATAATCTGGTCTGTCTGCAAAGTGATGTTCACGCACAGGTGTTAGACTCGATCCCAGCAGTGAGGGTGTCCAAAAAACAGGCCTTCCAGATATGGAGAGGAATTCACCAGAGAGAGGAATTTTAAGAAAGCAAGGGAAATGCAAATTAATTTCCAGCGAGACAACAGGAGACAGTGGGGCGCCGGATGTACGCGCCTCCCCCATAATTTCCCACTCTCTGGGTCTGATTCATCTCCTGTCAGCGCAGTCCACTACCTAAACGCAGTCAAAACACTGTTATTACAGAGCTCACAAACACATTGATTTTAGACAAAGCGATCTCTTCGCTCAAAACATACACATTCTCACTATGTGATCAATGCATATAACAAGAGCTTATAGATTAATACAAAATTACAATAAACACAGACTCTAGGGCTGTACGACTATGACAATGACAACAAATAAATAAAACTTACTAAACAAAAATATTTACTACATAAAAAAATGTTTATTTTGTAACAAATGATATAAAAGATATAAAAATTATTTAAAATATAATTTGCACATTTTTTTTTACATAGTTTACCATGTATCAAATGTAAAATTGCAATATAAATATTTATGGCTTTTTTAAAGTCTTCATTTGAATCCAAATCAAAAAGAACAACTCATAAATATAAATAAATAAATGCATTTTTTCCCAAATCGTGCAGCTCCTACTGTCAACATTTCTGAAGGGTTGCAATTCTCACGTCGTTCAAAACCTGTATGTCTTGCCCTCTAATCAGCGCAACACAAAAGATATTCTGAACAATGTGTTTTTCCATTAAAAAAAAAAAAAAAAAAGAAGTCAGAGGGGTTCCGTGTTGTCCAACACCCTTCAAAACTTCTTTTGTGCTTCACAGAAGAAAGTAAGTCTCAGTTGAATCAACTGAAATCAGTTGAAAAAAATCACAGTATTCTTGGCAATAATTCAGATCCCTACAGGTATCAAACATCAAGCTGATCCAAAGTATGTTTTCCCAGTCCTATTCATGACTGTCCAATCGAAAAAACAACCCCAAGCAAATTAACCTTGTTTCAACTTATTCAGCACTTGTTCACTTTTTATTTGTTATCACTTGCAAAAATCTACATTAACTCTTGCCAAAGCCATGTTAAGATTTCGCATTCATCCTCAGGCTACAACTGAGCACAGTCTAGACTGCATTAAGGAGTCTGTGCGGGTGAGAGACTTGGCTTCAGTTCACTGAAATGCAGACCCTTTTGTGTAAAGCTGAGGTGTTTGTCATCTGTATGTGTAGATTCATATTCCTGACTTTGAGAAGGTGTCGGGGTGAAATGGAACATGCTTGCTGAGCTTCCACAGCTCTCCTTTGTTTCTGCTTATCTTTTGTTCATGCTTTCAACAATAGAGAGAGAGAGAGAGAAACAAGGAGAGGGAGGTAGAGAAAAAGAGAAGAGAGACACAGCAGGGAATTACTGGCTGACAGGAACAGACGCAGCCAGACACCCGTCATGCAATCTAGCTGTGCACAATCACAAACATACAATAAGCATGTTAAAATCAACATGAAATCAAAATCGAGGTGGTTTATTTTAACTTTCCTGCTCTTATTGTGCATGAATTATTGATGCATATAAGCACAAACTAAACTGTTTATCTTCATAATCTTTTATCAAAATGTAATAAGTTGATCCGCCTCTGAAATTGGCTGTGAATCCCCCAACCTCTCACCTACAAACCGTCTGCACTCATTCTGGACTGTTACACACGTTTTACACAATCCCAACAATTCTCAGTGGATAAAATCATCACATGAACTCTTGCATACTTGGCCGATTTATTTGTCAAGCACTCAGAAGTGACCAAAACGCACATCCCTAATAGATATTCCAGATAGTCAAGGATGACTCTGTGGACCCATCCTGGTCTGTTCCCAAGACCACTCAACCAGATTTCTGGCTGTTTGTACAGTTATTCTTGTGTGTCACCTTTTGACTCCTGACCTACATGTGAAATTGTATGTTACACATTTAGAGTTTCAAACAGGTGCATGCTTTTTCGACACAATGATATATTAATGTAGTTTACAAAACCCCAAAGGAAAATTTAGTGTAAAACAGCTGTAAAGAGTGCAAAATACACACTTATGCATGCAGGTATTGCTGTATCTAGCACTACTTTAAATATCTAAAACAGAGGTATGAAACGTAAATGTTGTATTATACCCAACTATATTACATTTTTAAAAATTAAAATTCACTAATATTTTCATGTTTTCCTTAACACAGGCCAACTTTAAATCTCTGATCTAAAAGAAATGTTATAATAGAACATTTGACTCACAAAAACTGCAAATAAAGAAATACAATTCATTTTTGCACACTCCAATCATTTTGCATGGCAAAAGTTCATGTTATTATTGGACTCCGAACATCTAGTTCAGGGAGATCAGCATCTGCTTATGGAAAACAGAAGCAGTCGGCTTTAATATTGAACATATTATTTTATTTTCACATTGCTATACATTTTAGAAGTCCAAGATGGGACATAAGAAGATGATATGAGGGAGTAAATTGTTTTACATGTGTTCCATTACAAATAACTGAAATTATTTTACATTAATTAAATGTACAGAGTCTTGTTATACTGGCAGAAATGGACTGCTGTGGTTAAGAAACCACACTGTTTTGTGTGCATAGCTCATCAAGATGTACACAATGAAAGCTATTCTGGTGTGATGTTGTCATTATAGCAAGTACAGACACTCAAGGACAGGCAACATCTCAAAAACCAGAGGTAGCATGAAAAGACTTTTTAATGATTGCAAGGAATCACAAAACTTTAGTCATAGAAATTCTTAATTTAAGTGTACTTTGATCTTCTTGGACACATGACCTATGGGTTAGAAGCAAATTTGTTAAGCTGTGAGTCTGAATCCCATTAATCGTTTTTTCCATTATCTTTCATACAAAAAAGTCAAGCAATGTACTGTGTAATTTTTATTTTTTATTTTTTTTATTTATTACTATGTAAACAAACCAACTCAAACTTAAGTTGAACTTCTCTTTATAACTTGCTCGTCAATGCACCCCATCCTACAGGATCTTCACGAATCTGCATTCGGCCTCATTACAGCACAGACTTGGCTAGGTGTGAGGAACCTTCATCAATAATGCTCTTTGAGCTCTGGCCGGGCCGCGCGGGCCATGACATTAGACTTACAGTAGTAGAGCATCACCAGTCTTAAATGGGCCAGAAAATACTAGCCTGCTAACACTGTGTTAATGCAACATTATTACGGCACAATCACAGAAAGCTTCCTCAGCATCTACTGCAGTATTTCAGCATGCATCAGGAATATGAAACTTTTTTGGAATTACAGAAGAGCTTGCTATTTTAAGAACCTGATTTGGTTCCCCTGCAGCATAATGAACAACAATCATTCATAACATGCTGGTTTAACAGTTATGTAACCTTTCTTCATGAATCAGACCTGCACTATGTAGGCTGAAGCTTTGTGACAAATAACTACCCAAAACTGTGTGGGAACACAGAGCAATGAGAAAGATGCATTATATTCAGTGGGCAATAATATGGAAGTGATATTATATTCAAAAAAAATTACAACAGCCATTTGGCCCTCTGCAGTTGAATGTGTCTTTGAATGTATATGTAAGTGGGTGTTGTAAGAAGTGTAGGGATGACAAGACTGAGGAAATGCATGAAGAACAAGCAACCCAACAAAAGACTAGAGATGATGTACAATTTCTGATACCTTGAGGCTGCCCCCTAGTGACACAACAGTACAATATATATATGTAAAAAAAAATGTTTTTACATTATTGTAAAAACAACTTTTCAGAAAACGTTCTCAAGACAAATCAAGACAAAAAAAGTATTTCTATGAATACAAGCATTTTTTCTAAAGAAGCCAAATAATAAGGATTGCCTACTGCGTGACAGAGTTTAAGGCCAGTTGACAGAACATCAGTGTGTTGCCACTAAAAATCATGACAATAGTTCAGAATTTTGCAAAAATGATTTGAGATATTCTTGAAATCCTCAGTAACAATGATACTACAACCCAGTCAGTAATGTTTTGCATCGTATGCCATTAATTAAAAAGGTAAAAAGTGTGTTTATAGAGTTCAAATTATAGTTCTCAAACAAATAAACTGTTATCTTATTTTCTTATTATAATTTTTTTTTTTTTTTAATAATTCAATTTAGACCTGTAATCTTGTATTTTTCTTTGATCTTGGTCACAGTTGAGCAATATGTAACATCATTGTAAAATTAATCATTTCTGTAATGTATTAGAAACAATGAATAAAGCATATATGCTATATTATAATTATAGTATATTATAAATATGAATAAATTTATAAAAAACTTATCTATTATAGCTTCCCAGCTTGTCACTTTTTTGTAAAAATAAATAAGTCATTTAAATTAAATAAATGTTTTAAAAAAAATTAATGAACTAGTGATAATAAAATGAGAAATATTTATATTTCCAGCAAAAATTAAACTGCATAAAAATAAAAACTGATCATACTTTTGTGACAGGGGCAGTAAAAATCAGAACTACTGGCCAGACTGGACCAGTATTACTGAATCCTGGAGGTGATGAAACTGCACTGTTGTTTACTTTGATGTCATCTGAAATGTATGAAATGAATATAGTTTAAAATAAATCCCACTAATGGAACTTAAACTCCATCTTCTGCTATTTTATGGTTGGTTTGGTGAAGATGGCGATCTCACATTCCTCCGCTTCACAAAGAATCTCTGTGTTACTTATAGATTAGACAGCTGTGTTTAGTTTCCCAAGCAAACGAAGACAACATTTACACAAGATAGTAAGGTGACATTACAAAATATCAAAAGCCCAGAAGTAAAAGCCTTAAGCAAATTTAAAATTCAGCGAGGCGGCTAGACTAAAGGGAAAATAAATGCCTTTTAAGGAGGTGGCTGATGCTTAGAGGTCTAATCTGAAGTCCTGGTCATTATGGGAAAGAATAACAGATTGCCATGTGTGTCATTATACAGATGTGGAACACTGGCTCAAATTATGCATCTGAGGTTAAGTGCTCACAGGAAGAAAACCTGGAGCTGTGATACAGAGGCCACTTGTTTTGACAAGGTCTTTAGGTCTGACAGTCTTACTAGATGGATTCTGGGGGTGGGTGGGGCAGTTTTAAAGGGGCAAAAGAACAGGGGTCAAAAGGAAGTCTATGGTTTAGGTCCCCAGAGGCTTGCAAATCACAGGGACACAATCCAGAGGCTGCTGCAAACCAGCAGTGAAGCTGCTATTATGTACCAGGGGAGATGAGGAGAGGGAGGCTGGGAAAAAACACCATGCAGATGTTGAGGCCAGGCCACTGGAACACCTCCATTCATGAAAACAAGCAAACAGAACATAATGATGTTTCTGTCTTATCCCACTCTCATTGCTGAACTACACAAAACATCTATTTTGTGCATGCTATTTACAGGTGGTCCTATCCTAGCCCAAAACAATATTTGGCTTCAGTACAAGTTAAACTCAGCTGACAGTACTTGTGAAATAGTATTAATCGCTTCAAAAATTAGCTTTGACTTGTGAGGCACTTACAATGGAAGTAAATGGAGACAATATTCAGAGGATTTAAAAGCATAAATAAGAGGTTTTATAAAATTATAAAGCACTTAAATTAGTTTTCTGTGTTATTTGAGCTGTTAAGTTGTTTAAGTTTTAATATTTACAGTCATTTATGCATCATGTTGTCATGACAAGTTGTAAAATGGCATATACCTTTACACAGAAAAGGAAAGTGATTCTTCCTCTGAACCTAGAATATTCCTATAAAATGGTATACAATCTGACTCCCCCCCCCCAAAAAGTGTAAACAATAAATTCACTATATATGAAACTATATTTTGAATCTCTCCTTCATTGTAAATCTATCTGATTATTTGACCTGTTTTATCAATCACCTGGCCAAAAAAATAAATAAAAAATGATATAAATAATTTTCATTAAAAAAAGTTCCTCAAGCTGCTTGATTTGAGGCATTATTCACATACATAGCAAAATCAGTACAGGACAAGTTGCATGCAAAAGTTTAAAAGTAAGTCTTGGGTATTCTGAAAAATCTTTAGTGATCACCACTAATAAGGAAGTACAAAAATAATATGCATCAGACACATAGACAGCCTGCAGGGTACGTTCCAAAACACTGCTTTGTTCGAGTTAGCTTCACCTTGAGTTTCTGTACACCTTGTACCATTTTAGGTTAGGCATCACTGTGCCCAGGTTTTTCATTTATATTGGGTTGACTATATAATTCCAGATTAGTGCTAAAACCTCTTGCTTCTCCTTAGATTTGTGAAGCATGCAAAACAGCCTTGGCAGCTAGGAAAATAAGACCCTGTTTCAGAGTCACAAAAACACTGAAGGCACAATCCGTTTCCTTCACATCACATTCTAGGTGAACATCTGTAAGAAATTGATACAATTCATTTTGACGTTTAGGTGACCATAATGTGATTAGCAAACATAAATCAGCTGTTTGCTGCAGCATCAAGGTCTCTTGAAAAGAATAAACCTTCTGCTGATGTAGATACAGAACTGACTTCAGGCCGTTTCATTAACAGAGAGGGATTGGGTCTCTCATGCACACATACCAATCCATCTTAATGTGCAGACGTGTGCTCGCACCAAAAATTACAATTGTGCACAGATGCTTGTACCTCAAAAAATCTACACATCTGATGCAAAGCAGACTTTTAAATATTTTCGAAGATAAAACATAAGGTGGCAAAGACAGTACAATAACTATAATAAATTAAACTTGACAATCTAAAGCTCCAGATCACAGAGGAAGAATATAAAGACCATAGCTCTGCCATCTATTTCATTGCATTTCAGGGTTGTCATTTCTTCCACAAGTCATTATTTCCTGCTTTGCCTAAAATGAACCTAAAATCTATTTTCCCTTTTTTAATTTTTTCATTTTTTCTAACCACATGCTCCTCTTTCAACTTAAGTACAATCTTTTGCTGGTTTAAAAGGTCACTAAAGTCCACTCTAAAAAAAAATCGTTCAGCACGGCACCAGACAAATAGAAATCTCTATGAGTGCAATATTAATTACAAAATGATGATATAGTCTGATTCACAAATAAATCACCTCGTACGAGCCAGTTCTTTACAGAGAATCAAAATCATCAGTGTTGCCAGATTCTGGAGACATATTACTCTTATGAGGCTTTTAACAAATACTTCATTATAATTTACAGCTTTAGTAGAGAGAAAACAAAAGCTTGTGAATGAGTTTAAAATTGAGAAATTAAATGCTTAACACCACCAGAGGGCGCTGTAGCCCAGTTTAAGGAAAACGAAGTGTTGTCGATCAGCTGTGTTGTACCTTTAAAATGAATTAAATGTAGTATGTTAAACTACAATTACTTGCAAAATCATTCATTATAATTTGCTACAGACTTCTTCTTACTGATCTCTATGGATTATAGGTATATTCAAATCAACATGCCCCTGCCAACATCACAAATCAGCAATTTCTGTATCAAAGAATTCAGAGCTTTCCACTTGTAAACATGGCTTTGCTTCAATATACATTACCCCACTTGAAGGGCACATTATATATTACTTCAGAATTGTCTACAACCTTTCTCTCTGTGCATGTGTCTTTTTTAGTACTTTCACCCTCTAAAATTTAAAATGACTATAATATAATATAATATAATATAATATAATATAATATAATATAATATAATATAATATAATATAATATAATATATAACGAATACTAAAATGGTATTAATAAGAGGCATACTAAACACATTGAGAAAGTCACATTTTGGCTTATTAATATAGTTTCTTAAATTTGCATTCCTACCAATATTCTTATTCTTAAACTTCATAATCAAATTTTATAGAAAAGTGACTGCCAGACAGTTCATTATCCTAAATAATGCAACATTAATTTACTTAAAAAAATAAAAAAATAAAAAAAAAAAATAAATAAAACAATATGATCGTAACAAATGTTCTGTGAAACAAAAAAAATTATTTCATGCTTTTTGTCCTTATTGCAAAACAACAAAACAGAGGGCTTATGTAATACATGGACTTAATAGGGTCACTCCTCCTACCTAGCCAAAAAATAAATAAATAAACGAGGCAGAAAACTGAAACTTGTCTAAGTGGCAGCTACGTTTATAGGGCTGATCTCTCAGTTGTCTACAGTATACGCAAAAATGAGACAAGTTCACAGGAAGTTCACGTCTGCTTTCCTTTCATATGACAAGCCTTTCATGTCTGTCTCCCAGCCACCCACAGCCTCACAGCCGCAAAAAGGATCTAATCTGCACTTCATACTGAATGTGTACATCAAACCTGCTCAATATTTAATGCTGCTGTTTTTAGCCTCCATAAAATGATATATGCTCAGATTCTCTTTGAATTATGCAACATTTTTTTTTTTTAATTCCTTACTATAATTAACTGGAAAATAAGCTTAATTTCTTTGTACTGTTTTGATTGACATTCAAAGTGAAGTGGAAAAAATAAGATTATGCATCCCCATAATTTAATGTGGTCTTTGCAGGCATACAGAGAGGTTTTTCATTATTTTATTGTTTCTTCAAAAGCCCATCTTCTTCGTAAAATAAATGTATGTCCTTTCTTAATGCACAGCTATGACTTATTTTATGTCTGCGCATATGTACATTACATAAATACAAACTTGCATCAAGCTGACAATATTATATCTGTCCACTAGGTGCCAGCAGTGCTCTATGAACGGTTAGATTCGTTAAACAACAGCTTTACATAAGTGCACTTGATTTCATATCATGACTGGCAAAATTTGCTTCCTTTTCTGTACACCACAAGTTTGTTTAATTAATTAATTATTAATAAATTATTAATAAATCTTTTTTCATTATTATTATTTTCATTCCTCTATTTCCCCCACTCAACATCTGACTGCTTGAGATGCACGCCAAGAATTACTAAAATATTTACACTTGCTATTACACTCCCCAGGGGTAGGACACAAGAAAGGGAAAGTCAAAGACTTCCACCCAAATTGCAGAACACGATGAGAAGATGGAGCCAATAATAATTTATTAGAAATAGTTTAATTCATAGCTATAAATATTCATAATCTCATACATAATTGAATAGCACCAAACCAAGTATGAGAACTCTCATACTTTCCACCGTTGCTCATTTGACTGGATCGTCCAATCTGAGCAAGCAATCCGATGCTTACTGTTTCTGCCATATAAAGATATACAATGTGTTATAGTTCACTGTGTTACAGCTCACTTTTGTGATTATGAAACACGAGACTGAACGAGTTAGAAATGGTGCAAATAACTGAAATAGAAAAGTTGAAGTACTAAAATTACTAAAACAAAATAAAGCTAGACAGAAATATTAAACAACTAATAAAAATGAAAAAGAGCATACAATTACTAAACAGAAATTAAATAGATTAAAGTACTAAAAAGATTTTAAAAATTTAAGCTTAACAGAAATTTTAAAAAAATTACAAATTAAAATAAGCACACAATAAAATTAATACAAGTGAAATTAAAACTGAAAACAAAAAATAAAAGACATTTTAAAGTATTAATGAATACTGTAATAATACAAATAATATTAAAATAACACTGAATTCTAAATGCTCACATTTACAAATCCAAATGTAACTTAATATCTAATATCTTCAATTTCTAATCAGATTGAAGCACCATTGAGGACTTTTTAAAGAGATCTGCACTTCTAATACTGCTCCACGACCCCTTATTAGTCAACTTTGCTATCCCGGACCACAAAAAAAAAAAAGTCTATAATTAAAGGGATATATCTGTCCAAACAGACCTGTTTTACTATAGAATTAGTAAAATGTATTTTTTAATATATATATATATATATATATATATATATATATATATATATATATATATATATATATATATATATATATATATATATATATAAATCTGTGTGTGTTGTTTCTAGGATCATTTCATTTGAAGCTGCATGATTAAAAAGTCTGTGACTCGTGATGCATGTTATATCAAAAGCAGCTGAATAAAACGCTAGAAAGTTCGAAAGCTGTGGCTAGTAGCAGGTGACTCTCACTATCAAAATGCCAAAGGCCACGAGAGATGCCAACCTGTCACAGCACACAATCTGTGATGTTATGGTTAATAGCAGACACACTGCTGGGCATTTCAGGAAATAGCACTTACAACAAACTTAGCTCTCTGCTGGAATAAAATGTGCAACAATCGATTACACAGCAGATTATGACATCCTAAAACTCACTGCTACACAGTGGAAGTTCATTGAAAATTCTGCTTTCATTCTTGTACCCTTCAAAGCGCTGACAAGAGATATTAGCAACATTAAAGGCAGATGTCATCCCATCTATCAGCGCTGTGACCTGCCTCCTTGAGAGAAATGCCAACTCAGAGGAACGAAAACAACAAAACACTTCTCAAAGCTGTTAAAGGGTTAGTTCACCTAAAAATTACAATTCTGTAATTAACTACTCACCCTTATGTCGAAAGCGCTCAAATTTCATCAAAAATATCTTAATTTGTATTTCAAAGATAAACGGAGGTCTTGGAACGACATGAGGGTGAGTAATTAATGACAGAATTTTCATTTTTGGGTGAACAAACCTTTTAAGAGAAGGTTCAGCAACAATATTATTTTATTCTATAAGTGTTATTGCAGCTGATCCAGCTCATCCATCCTTGATGCATGTTAAAATAATTTTGGATAAATGTGCATGTATATAAGAAAAATTAGAGGTTGTGTGTAATTCTGTGCTACTAGCAGTAACAAATATATTAACATTTATACTTTTTTAAAGATTATATCGCCCCACCTACAGGGATAATTAAGGTGCCATGTTTAAATAATAATATGGCAAAGTGTTTAAAAGTATGTAGTGCATTAACAACATTTAAGTATTGAAATTTAGCAATATTCATCCCCCCACCCCCCAATCTAAGACACAATAACAAGGACAGATAGTGATTAGGAGAGGAAGGAAGCAATCATGAGCCCATTGCAAAATCTTTTGCCCTCACAAGAAATTCCTATTAGCAACATTACTGGATTTCACCTGCGAACATTCACCTTAAGAAAAAAAAACGAACTATTCTGTAGAACTGCATATAAGTTATTTTATTTTTATTTTAGTTGCCTTCCATCTAAGGATTATGGGATATTTATACACAGCAAAATCCCCAGAGTTCAATCAACTCTGCTCGGAGTACATATTGTCCAAATCTATAGAGTAACACAGAAGCCGAGTTAAAGTTAATGGGGTAATTAAGCAATTAATCAATTGAGTGAGCATAAGTAAAGAAAACCCGCTGTTAACAATGTTGAAGGTGAACAACTACTGCTCAGGCTTTTAGACATAAAAATGCACCACATAATCCTCAACAGTGGCAACTCTGAGTTGATTTAACTCTGGGGATTTTGCTGTGTACAGAGTTGTAGAGCAAAAGTTGGTTGTATACTACAAGTAAAATTTGTTTTTTTGTTTGTTTATTTCCCATTTATACATAACATTATAGAATAAAATTATTCACTCTTGAGTTTGGACAGTACAACAAAACAGCCGACACAGAGACAGTGCACTATACATATAGGCTAAAGAGAGTGATTTCAGGAAAAAACAAAACACTGCAGCACTTATGATCTTCAGTTTCATCTCTAGAAATGTATCATAAATCTAGGATTCTACATTAAGTAGTGCTTACACTGACAGTGATCACTGCAGATGGCAGTGTATTTGTCTTTGTATCATTGTCCACACTCACAACGGTAGTGTCACTGATTTGAATCAAGTTGACTTCATTACTTGGACAACACTACAGTAGTATAAAATATAAAATTCTGAACAAATATTCTGACAAGCCAAAAAGGAAAGTATTACTACCAGCTTACAATTTGTGGTTCTGAGAACGTTGTTGGTTAACCAAAAAAAAAAAAAAAAAAAAAAAAAAAAAAATCAAGCAAAGATTTAAACAACTCCACAGCAAAAGTTAAAGGGTACATAACGTACACAGTTTCACCTAATCTCATGTTAATCTTGCGTACTAGCAGTACTGCATCCTTCATATCTACAAAAAGTCTTTAGTTTTATCATATCTATAAAAGAAAAATACAGCTTTCCGATTCTCTCCGGAAAAAGCCGAGCTCCGTGGGCTGAGCTACAATACTGATGTTTCGTGTTGTTTCCATTAACATATATTCACTTATGTGCTGATTTCCAACAAAAGACAGAAATCTGATGCAGTTGTACTTACATGAATGGGGTCTTTATCACTGGGAACGCTCCATGTTTTAATAGCAAACCATGTGCAAATCCAGCGTCGACCTGGGCCTTGTTTATAAAACATTTGTCACTGAAAACGAGAACACACAAACGCGCTTGCTACACTCTGTTGCTGCCCCGGAAAAACGAACTGCATCCACTGTTCATGTAATGCTGGGTTCTTTGGGAAGCTGAACACGGTAAACTTGCCCTCACATCCAAAAACACACTTATTTGGAGACATTTTTGAACAAATCCCATGCAGCGTTGCCGAGGATTTCCCGATGAAGCGCGTTGATGAGCGCGGTCTCGCTCTCCTCTGGTCGACGTGTGCGCGGGCGAGAAAAGCTCATATAAGGAGTTCCACCATCGTCTACTACGTCATTAAATCCACATTCGAAAAAAACAGCTGAAACTTGTACAAACCCGGAAGTAAGATTTTCGGCACCGAAATTCTGTGTCATTCGTCCAAATTATTTTTTAAAACTTTGGCCATGTTTAGCATGAGAATCCATCTCTTTAACACTGTGAACAACTCTGAATACATGAAACATGTAGCCCCCCTTTAACATCCGAACAACTCTGAAGAATCAACTATCAAAGATCACATAAACTCCTCAGAGCACAAATCTAAAAAATCTCTTTAAAGAATTATAATGCTTTATACCAATCTTCTTCTTGAGGCAGTGTTAATTTACCTAAGTCAAATCCTTAAGAAACACCAAGAAAAAGAAAAGAAAAGAAAAAAAACTACTAACCGATTAAAATATTTCGTAAAGGGAAATCTTGACCTGAAAGTAAACCATTCCGCGTTTCGTTTGTCCTCCTCGTGCAAGCCTCGCCATCTTGAACGCGGTAGATCGTCGTGAACGGTCACGGTGGTTGCAGCCAAGTGAAGGAAAAATTCTTAAACTGAGTGTATTGATATTTTATTGTTTTTATTTCAAAGTAACTAACTTATATGGTCAAATCAAACAAGATGTTCCAGTCGAGTTTATTAACTGTTAACTTACTGGACAAAATAGCTTCTTTTAATTTCCAAATGGCACTATTCAGAAATATTCAACAAAATAATGAATATTTTCAAGATTAAAGAGAATAAAACTCACCAAATACCATTTAAATAAGCCATTGTAAAAGTTTGTGGAAAGTAGGCTAACCTAACGTTAGCCTAAACTCTTCAATGTGTTGGCGCTCGCTATTAAAAAACGTTTTATTATTCGTACCGTTTTGTAGATTACAGCAATTACAATCAGAGATTTCACTTTAAACAAATAATATTTACTTTATTTTCTTTTTTTGTGTGTGTCATGTTGAAAACGACGTTTAGAAACTCTGAGAAGTCTGAGCTAAATGTTTCAGTTATTTTTCTTTCTTTTGATTGGTCATTTGACACCTGCAGTGACATTCTTTCTCTTATTTGATTGGTTGTTTTGGTATACTGCATTATTTATACAAATTAGGCAGTTTATTTAAATTTATTAGCATTGTCTAATTTTAGTATACTATTTCACTGTTTCATCTCTTGTCATATTTGAGTGTAAACCTTGGATCATCTCCTAAATCAATTAACCTTTTTTATCTGATTTGTGTATTCTCCAAATTGGTGCATTGGGAATAGTAATTGTATCCACTTCTGTATTTCTGTTACCACGTGCAATGGCATTGTGTTCTTATCAATAGACTTTTGTAATTGTCTCTTTTTACCTACTTTTCTCATTATCCTCTACCTAACAGATTGTAAGACCCAATGTCCTTCTCTTTGCACTGCAAGGTCTTTGCCCATGTGTGAACTGCATTACTGCAAATCAGATAAAACCTTGTATAGGATTTACAGAGGGGCATGCAATTACTTTTTGAATTGACATAGGTTATATCCCAACTCAAACGATTCACTTTGGCCAGCCTTGATTGTCTTTTAGAGTTATAGCATTGGCTAAACTACCCACTCTGCCTGCAATCCAAATTTCCTCTATGGGATAATAAATTTAACTTGACTTGACTCTCCCCTTTTTAGGACTGTCCTCTCATAAAGACTATAATGCCAATATGGGACTAGGGTAAAGTGAAGTGTAAAGTGAGTGACCTTGAACTTGACCTGTGTTTGGTGCCTCCATAGTTCACCATTAATGATTTATTTATTTTTTTTTTTTTTTCTGGCAAATGCTCAGATGCCTTGTTTAATAAGTAGAGAGAGAAAAAAAAGAACAGCTAATAAAGTAATCATAATTATTATTCTAACTGAATTTATAGAAGATGATGGTTGTTCATATGTTTGTTGTTCAGTTGTATGTAGTAAAGTATATTTTACTCTTCTTTGCAGGATAACTGATATCATAATATGATTGGAATTATAACTGATGCTATGTTTGGGAAAGGATCTTTTTATGTTACTGTTTCAGCACAGCTCATGCAATCAATAAGCCTCATTGATTTGTGTTTATTGGGTTAAATGTTAAATTGAAACCGGACCTCTGGGACTGTAATTTGTCATTTGTTTCAGGGCTCAAGATAGACACTCGGCGGTGGAAAAATTACAACAAAATGGCTCTATATATGATTCTGACCAATGATGGCATCAATACTTTAAGAGGTATTTTTGGATTATCTGTAACTTCTGCTGCCTTTTGTATGATGCTATATACAGTAAATGTGCATATATGAAATTTGATATAAATTGAACTAAAAGTCCACAAGCATTGTGAATATTAATGAATGAACTTAATGATAGGACATTTACAAAGGCTTATTAAAACTGTACTCAAAGAAATAGACTGTTATAATTCAGTGTGTGTGTGTGTGTGTGTGTGTGTGTGTGTGTGTGTGTGTGTGTGTGTGTGTGTGCGTGTGCAATGTGAGACATAACTTTTAGAGGACTATAGCTAATAAAACACATCCCTATAGAGGACTAAAGGAGTGCAGTGCTGCAAGATTGCTCAAAAAAGGTTATTTCTTCACATGGCACACACTCTTTAAAAAAAAGTGCTAGACATATATGTATGGAAGTCTCCTTTCACCATGAAATAAAAAAAAATAAAAAAGGTAATTTCAAATTTTTGTCTCCCTTTTTTTTTGTCAGAAGCTGAATATTGAGATGTTAACTTCAAGTTTCTCACAATTCTGAGTTTATATTTTTGTCGCAATTCTGACATTCTCTGAATTGTACATTTACATCATGCATTTTTTTGATCATTTTTAGTAATAAAAACTAAATTGCAAGATGTAAACTCATAATTCAGAGAAAGTCAGTCAGAATTCTGAGATCTAAACTTGAAATGGTGAGAAAAATTGCAATTCTGACTTTCTATGATTTATTTATTTCTGGCAAGGAATGAAACATTTTTACAAAAGGTAATTGCAACTTTTTATCTCGCACTCGCAAGTTTTATTTCTTGCATCTTACTTCCATATGTTTGCGCATTATTTTCAATTATGAGAACTGTAGTATTATACTCCAATAAGATCAATTCGTATCCTACTGAGCCAATGGCCTTTTTTCTTTTGCATGTGGGGACATTTATTTTCCTTGTACGTAACAATGTTGTTTAATTTCAGCACACTCTAAGGTCACTTTATAAGGAAAACTGGAAATTCGCCCATTCGCCTGCTCAGACAAAACTCCAGAGTGAATTAACATGACTGACTGTGGCACAAAACACTAACTTTTGTCATGAGAAAAATTTAAAATCTAGTACGCATGCAGATTTCCTGAGGGAATTAGACAATTTCATTTAAAATAGACTGTTAAAAGGAAGTGGAAGGTTTGTGTTGGTATGCAATTAAAAAATGACATATTTAGAAGTATTCCCACAAGACATATCATCTGTGTCTCCTTATTGTGACATTGCAACTTGGATAAACATGACCACAAATGACATTTAATAGCTACGACAGAGGGGTTGGTTATGACTAATGACTTACAAATATCAGTGTTAAGAAATACAAAATGGTATTGTATGGCATTAAAACGTATCAAATTGTATGAACCGCTGTAATGATTTTTATGCTGTTTCTCTCCCATTTAAAGCTCAGCTTTATAAATATTAAAATTGTTAGACATGTGACAAGCAGAGGCTCAGACATTCTGCTTTTGTTTCATAGAAGAAAGAAAAGAATAACATTTGAGGAAGTAAATAAGAATTAATAGATTTAATAATGGTTTGTTAACTACTGTTTTAATGTGCAATGTTTGCTGTGAAGTGTGAGAATAGTGTTTACATTTTCTCTCTTGTTAGAATCGCTTTGTACAGAGGGGTATGCATTCATCAGCAGGTTGCAGTTCTCACGCTGTCCCTTTAAGAAGCCAGTCCAGCTGTCATTGGAGTGATTGTCTGAGCTTAAACTCCTCTGGTGGAGGGGCTTATGCAGCGTTTCAGTAGGATCCAATCGGGCAAGTAGCGGCTCCTGCCAGAGTCCCGTCAGCAACATCGGCATGGGAGAACTCCTACAGATGGGGGACATGCTCACTGAAAACTGCAGAAAGTTTTAAGGCTGGGAAATGAACGAAATGGCAGAACCAGCAACTATAACCAGACCCCTGATATCCTCCAAGCGACATAAGAGCATAAGAAAAAATTCCAGAAGGATTTATTCGCCATATCAAGACGATAATGGGTAAGTCACCAGTTTTTGTCTAAATCTGAAAAAAAAAATTAACTCTAGGTTACATTGGCTAATTTTGCACCTGACACTTGTAGACTGTAGCATTCGGTCTCTTATGTTATTTATTTATTTATTATTTGGAATATTTATCCTTTATAGCAGAACAAAGCATTATATTCAATTTAAAAGTAACACTTCTTAACTTGTAGTTTGCATATAAACCATGTTTAGTTTATAAACTATATATAATTTATGCGTGTGTGTGTGTGTGTGTGTGTGTGTGTGTATCTTTTTTTTGTACCTCCATTGCATTTTCATGTTTTTTTTTAATATAAATCAACAATGTTTTGTTATGTGCTGCACAAATAAAAGTCTAATGTTACTGTAAGATTAATTGCCGTAATTATTGATATTTGGTCATGTTTCAGACCATCTGATGATGAGGATAAGGATGGAGAAAGAGTGGACAGTAATGATCCAGAGGAGTCATTTCAGAACATTCAGCATCAGAAGGAAATCATCGCCAACATCCGAACTAAACCCTGGCCAATGAGACGCAAGCTAAAAGTGCTCAAGTAAGACCCAAGTGTATGTTAGGAAAATGCCATCAGAATTTCTGCACATCATGTACTGAAATTATTACAGATCATAAAATTTAATAGTTCTCTAGTGGAACTGTTCAAATAGCATAAGATAAAGAGGATAAAGCATTTATAAGTTCAGCATTTATAAGACCAAAATGTGAGCGTAAATGTGAATGTGCAGGTAAAATGTGCAGTAAAGGTACTTTTGAGCTGATGCCAGAGTTTATATAGCAGTTGGTAGTAAGTGAGTAAGATTCATTATATTAATAGGAAGAATGAAAAGAACAAAGCATAATTTCTGTCTAAAATGATTATTTGACCCCATTAGCCTACTTAAAACGGCATTTGAAAATGTTTGAAACTGATGATAATGGCCTAGGGAGGCATCCTCGCATTAAACCCGTAAGGTAAATAACAATTAACTTTCAGTGCTTGAAAGCGGCTGCCATATTTACAACATGATGTGTGGAGAACAAACTAAATTGGCTGAGTAATTGTTTCATTAGCCTGGCCAGCAGTTTCTCATTTTGCTGGGTAGCGATCGCTGCGGCTTCTTTGGGCCTGGGTCAGGGATGCACAAATGCACCCGTTTGAATGACTGGGGTTACGCTAAGATCACATTCTGGTTTTATTCTGGTACAGTGTATAAGCAATCATTGTGGATTTATGCACCTGAGAAAGCACTCCCAAAATATTGGGATTGCAGTGGAGCTACTTTTGTCTGATGTAAATATTACATTTAACACATTGATATCCACTAAATAGCAAGCTGTTTCATATTTAAAGAGAAGAAAGTATAACTCATATGCTTCTTTTCGTATTTATTTGCCTTCTCTTTTTAAATGAACCTCCATTGTGACAAATTCAATGCATTAAAAATATATAATATAATTCAAATGCAAAAAAAAAAGAAATACTGCATTATGTGCGCGCACACACACACACACACACATATATATATATATGAATAGATAATTAAATATATATATATATATAAAAACCTTTATAAAAATTTATTATCATTATTATTATTTAAAAAAGAATTTATGGGTCGTAATATATACAGGTCCTTCTCAAAAAATTAGCATATTGTGAAAAAGTTCATTATTTTCCATAATGTAATGATAAAAATTAAACTTTCATATATTTTAGATTCATTGCACACCAACTGAAATATTTCAGATCTTTTATTGTTTTAATACTGATGATTTTGGCATACAGCTCATGAAAACCCAAAATTCCTATCTCAAAAAATTAGCATATTTCATCCGACCAATAAAAGAAAAGTGTTTTTAATACAAAAAAAGTCAAGCTTCAAATAATTATGTTCAGTTATGCACTCAATACTTGGTCGGGAATCCTTTTGCAGAAATGACTGCTTCAATGCGGCGTGGCATGGAGGCAATCAGCCTGTGACACTGCTGAGGTGTTATGGAGGCCCAGGATGCTTCGATAGCGGCCTTAAGCTCATCCAGAGTGTTGGGTCTTGCGTCTCTCAACTTTCTCTTCACAATATCCCACAGATTCTCTATGGGGTTCAGGTCAGGAGAGTTGGCAGGCCAATTGAGCACAGTAATACCATGGTCAGTAAACCATTTACCAGTGGTTTTGGCACTGTGAGCAGGTGCCAGGTCGTGCTGAAAACGAAATCTTCATCTCCATAAAGCTTTTCAGCAGATGGAAGCATGAAGTGCTCCAAAATCTCCTGATAGCTAGCTGCATTGACCCTGCCCTTGATAAAACACAGTGGACCAACACCAGCAGCTGACATGGCACCCCAGACCATCACTGACTGTGGGTACTTGACACTGGACTTTTAGGCATTTTGGCATTTCCTTCTCCCCAGTCTTCCTCCAGACTCTGGCACCTTGATTTCCGAATGACATGCAAAATTTGCTTTCATCCGAAAAAAGTACTTTGGACCACTGAGCAACAGTCCAGTGCTGCTTCTCTGTAGCCCAGGTCAGGCGCTTCTGCCGCTGTTTTCTGGTTCAAAAGTACACGCCTGTGCACGGTGGCTCTGGATGTTTCTACTCCAGACTCAGTCCACTGCTTCCGCAGGTCCCCCAAGGTCTGGAATCGGTCCTTCTCCACAATCTTCCTCAGGGTCCGGTCACCTCTTTTCGTTGTGCAGCGTTTTTTGCCACACTTTTTCCTTCCCACAGACTTCCCACTGAGGTGCCTTGATACAGCACTCTGGGAACAGCCTATTCGTTCAGAAATTTCTTTCTGTGTCTTACCCTCTCGCTTGAGGGTGTCAATGATGGCCTTCTGGACAGCAGTCAGGTCGGCAGTCTTACCCATGATTGCGGTTTTGAGTAATGAACCAGGCTGGGAGTTTTTAAAAGCCTCAGGAATCTTTTGCAGGTGTTTAGAGTTAATTAGTTGATTCAGATGATTAGGTTAATAGCTCGTTTAGAGAACCTTTTCATGATATGCTAATTTTTTGAGATAGGAATTTTGGGTTTTCATGAGCTGTATGCCAAAATCATCAGTATTAAAACAATAAAAGACCTGAAATATTTCAGTTGGTGTGCAATGAATCTAAAATATATGAAAGTTTAATTTTTATCATTACATTATGGAAAATAATGAACTTTTTCACAATATGCTAATTTTTTGAGAAGGACCTGTGTGTGTGTATATATATATATATATATATATATATATATATATATATATATATATATATATATATATATGAATATTAAAAAAAAGTAAAAAAAAAATAAAAATAAATAAATAAATATTTAAATATAGATAGAATGGAGCATAGCATGTCAAATTTCCAAATGTATTTTATGTCAGCTCCCACCATATGCTTTCATTATCCATTTATTTTCATGTTCAGGGGTTCTGAACATTTGCATCCACCAAAATGTCCAAAGATGATGTTTGTCCAACTAGTTATTAGTGTGCTTTCATTAGCTTAATGAATTTCTTAAAGGGGTCATATGTAGGGCTGCATGATTATGACAAAAAATCATAATTGTTGATTATTCCCTTGAAATTGTAATTGTGATTGTTAATTATGATTATCACAATTTACATTAAATGATGTTTATACCATTGTTTGATGCAACTGCATGCCATATTTTTATATGAAAATAAACAAGCTAAAAACACTCTAATTGAAAACCTTTTAGTGCTTTTTCATAGTATTAAGCCTCAAATGTCAACTATACATTGGATTGGTTTCTTCTTTAAATTATAAAAATATGAATGGTATTATAATGTTATACTAAAACTAAAATTAAAACAATGGAAAAACCCTTAAGATAACATATAGAAAGAAAAAAAACGATTAATTGCCGCTTCGAGCAATTACGTAATTGTGGCATCCATAATTGTAATTGCAATTAGAAATTCGACTAATTGCGCAGCCCTAGTCATATAATGTTGCTAAAAAGAACATTATTTTGTGTATTTGGTGTAATAAAATGGGTTTATGCGGTTTAGGTTTAAAATATATATATATATTTTCCACATACTGTACATTATAGTTTCTCCTCTATGCCCTGCCTTCTGAAACACATCGATTTTTACAAAGCTCATCAGTCTGAAAAGCAAGGTGTGCTCTGATTGGCCAGCTATCCAGTGCATTGTGATTGGCTGAATACCTCACGCATGTGACGGAAATGTTACGCCTATTACTATACTGTGATGCCGTGTGTCCCAGAGCGCTGAAACAAAAACATTAAAACCCATTATAAACTAGGCATTTGTTGCATCCAGTGGGGACATAATTACGGATTATAATGACAATTATACGCGTTGCGTTGCATCGCACCGCATAAATATCAAACCATGTCTGCATTTGTGATCAAAGAAATGACAAACAACAAGGGCTACTCTACACTGCTCAAAACTCACGTTTGAATCATCAATGGCAATCCTTTAAATATGTAAACCTATTTACAGACTGTGAGTCAGAACAGCCGGAAGATCAGGAAACAGTCCTCCATAAAATTATTTCTAGTTGTGTCCTCTTTTGGAAGACCAAACAAAGTAGTTTCACTTTCACAATAAAATACTGCATCTCCACAACATGGCGGCGGCAGCAACAGCAAGAATAAAAGTCATGCCTTCTTTCTTTGCGTGAACATCTGGGCAGTGTTATGCAAATCTTCCCACATTGTGACGTAGACATGAGGGGGCATGTTAGAACGAGCCATTTTAGGAGGGCGTGGTTGACTCTTTACTTTGATAAAGAATATCTCTTTGGATTTGAGACTTTAGTCTTTACAACTTTACAGATCTTCTGTATGCACCAAGAGCTTGTAACACTCCAAAGAGAAAGGAAAATGTGAAATTGCATCATATGACCCCTTTAAAATAACTGTCAGGTTTCTGCCTGATGGTGCATGCAGAAGATACATTCCCCATTTTACGAGTGTCTTCATCATCTTTGGGTGAGCGCTCATGATTACATTACACCCCCTTCCTGAAACCCCCCCCCCACCCATTTTTATTAATAAAGAAACCAATGAAGCACCATTTTTAATGGCTAAAACATCTATGAAAACAAACATTAACAAAAGTGTTCTACAGATGTGTTCAGGATCATACAACAGGAAAGCCTACTATTATTGCCCCTCACTATCACTAGAAACAGCTATCAATCCATAACATTCTTAGATTGTTTGAAATTGTCTGTGTTTTAGGCAAGCCAGAGAGATTGTTCTGAAATATGAGGGCAGACTGACTAGGACAAGAGGTTACCAGGCAGCCGGGGCAGAGGTATGTTTTCTATCCATCCATCTTGCTTTTGTCTTTTTCATATTATAGCTTATCTCCTTGTCTTTTTAATTCCCCCACCCCCCACTCCCTCTGTTTATGTGAGATTCTGGTTAGGTTGTGTGTGTCTCTGCCTTAGCGGTACTCCTCATCTGTTCACAGATGCTGCACTCAAATTTATGGCCTGTTGTTATAGCCTGGTTTAATTAAAATGTCCAGTAGCATTCGCCAAGGCTGCCCAAGCACCATTAAAATTAATTGACTTTTTAGCAAGTGGATTTGATGGTAAATTATTAATTCTGACTATGGGTTTCATGGCAGACTGAAAATCAGATATCTGTACACACTGGTTTAACAAAATGATGTTTTTTATACGATCTACTATCCTTATACATGAGAGCTCAGATCTTACAGGTTCAACACTGCTTGGATTGAATATGTAATTATTTTTGTATTCCTCTGTCTGCAGACTGTACTAATCTGATGTTTAATGTATTATCTAACTGTTGATTTATTTGTAAATGTTTGCAGTTGCTGAAGAAGATTTCTAGAGTCTTCTACAACATTGTTGTCTTGTTCATTCCCTGGGAGATGAGGATCAAAAAGATTGAGAGTTAGTGTCTTGACACACAATATGTGTTTATTTTGACTGCAGATAAATATGTTAATCTCTTATTGTGAGGCATAAAGAAAAACATTTTATCAAATTTTTTGTGCATGATAAACTAGCTCTGATATGGTAAATGTCTTAGACTTTATGCATATTCACTGAAAATATATATTAGGTGACTTAAAAATGTGCATCCATGTGGAAAGTATTCAGATTAACTACTAGTGCGATTTAAAGTCAAAAATGTCATTCAATTTGACTGAATCAATATAACCCTATAAATAAAGTATTCAGATTGGGTCAAAATAACCCCATACTGCATTAAATGTACAGTATACTGTATGTTGTTTTTGGGTCACTTTGGATCAGGTGTGGCCTCTTATTTCATATTCCTGCGATGGCTATTTGGGATCAATATAGTTCTCACTATTATGACTGGAGCCTTTATCGTGCTGCCTGAGGTTAGTATGCATTCATTCGTAAAAGTAAATAATAGGCTATATGTTCAGTTCTGAAAGCTTACGAATCAAAATGTCATGACAGTTTAAAAGTACAGTACATAAGGATGTAATAAAAATATATATATTGTACGGTACATGACATTATGCTTCTCTATTATTATTTCTGAAAGCACATACAGATATTTAGATGCTGCTGTGTGATCGTACATTATTTGTAGACAACATCTTTTATTAAAACTCAACAAGGACGTTTTTTAGACCTGGAAATCGCTGGGGTATATTTGTAGCAATAGCCAAAAATACATTGTATGTGTCAAAATTACTGATTTTTCTTTCATGCCAAAAATCATTAGGACATTAAGTAGAGATCATGTTCCATGAAGATATTTTGTAAATTTCCTACCGTAAATATATGAAAACGTAATTTTGGATTAGTAATATGCATTGCTAAGAACTTCATTTGGACAACTTCAAAGGCAATTTTCTCAATATTTAGATTTTTTTTTAGCACCCTCAGATTCCAGATTTTCAAATAGTTGTATCTCAGCCAAATATTGTGCTATCCTAACAAACCATACATCAATGGAAAGCTTAATTCAGCTTTGAGATTATGTATACATATCAGTTTTGAAAAATTGACCCTTATGACTGGTTTTGTGGTCAAGGGTCACATTTATTCACTCCCCTTGCAGAGACACAAAGCAATCTCTGCGCAGGTATGATCTGTTGTCCTCTATCATTCCCTCTGTCTCTCCAATCTGTCCGATCAGCTCCTGGCTGGCGCTCCATTTGGTACAACCCGCAGCAAGACCATCCCCAAGGAGCACCTTGCCTCCGCACAAGACCTGGACACCATCTGGTCGCTGGGGGCAAGACTATCATCTCTCGTTTTTACTGCTTTACAAATATGATGTGCATATTATCTGTGGAACTTCGGGGTTTAATTGCAAATAATTTATTTTTGATGTTCAATCTGCCAGTTTGTCAACAGTATTTGTTTTATGTCCATATTTCAGGGATATCTACAATACTCTGTGCTTTTTTATGGCTACTACAGCAATGTGCGTAAAATCGGCAGGGCCGGCTACAGACTACCCTTGGCCTATTTTCTGGTCGGGATGGCAGTTTTTGCCTACAGCTTCATCACTTTGCTTAGAAAGTAATCACTTCTTCAAAGACACTTTGCTTGAAATTAACCTCCGTACATTTTAATGTATGCATTTGGTGGATGCTTTTATTCAAGCTATAGCTATATTTTCAGTTCATGACAAACGTTTAACTAACTAATTTACTTGCAGATAAGACAGGTATGGTGTTTCTGTTGAAGTTGGTTTATTAAGGATCTGGTTAACCTGTCTTTTTTTTTTTTAGCAGGGTTGATGAAAGTATCTGCCAAAAAAAAAAAAAGATGGTGCTTTTTAACCCTTGTGCTGTGCTGAAAATCTTTTGCTTAATTTGATGTTGCTTGTAAATCTATTATTATGCTACATTATCACCAAATCTAGGATACAGTGTTTTTGTCATCTTGTTTTATTTCAATTAGCACCGTTTTTTTTTTTTTTTTCGTTTTTTTTTTTTTTTTTTTTCGTTTTTTCGTTCTTATTTTTTTGGCACCTCTGTTTTTAAGTGAAAAAAGTGAAAAATTTTGGTACTGAGGTGCATGATCTCAGATCAATGAATCCAAGATTTAGTAACAATATAGCATCACAAAAGAAAATCCGTAGGCAATTTTCGAGGCCTGTCATCTTCAACAGGGAATGCCACAAATGTAACAAGGTGGCAAAAAGTACAAAAATGATAGATTTTTGACCAAAATGCCAAGTCAGTAAATTTTAGTCCAATGTCATAACATGAACTAGCATTTCCAGACATTCTTTCTGGGTCAAAATTAACAGAACACAACATAAATGCAAAGTCATTTTTCACCATGTGGTAATTTTTTCATAGTCATATTCACTAAGAAATGTACAGTATTATGTTTCTTTAGAAAAATGCTCAATACTGTATGCTGTTGTTTTTATCAGAATGGCTAAAAACTCCCGCATGAGTTTAGCTGGCGCCTCAAACGAGAATTACACCTTCTGCTGGCGTGTCTTCTGTGCATGGGATTATCTGATTGGGAACCCAGAGGCGGCTGAGAGTAAAGGGGCGGCCATCGTCAATAGCATCAGAGTGAGCTAAAGATATTCTAGATATTTCTTTGGAACATCGTTAAATTTGTTCATACACGAATCTTGCACTTGTTGCACATATTTAAAAGTTGTGATTGCACTCAAATGGATGTGATAACCATATCAGTCAGGTCTGCTGACTGGTCAAGATTTGGATTTTGCACATTGCCAGTAAATAGATATTATATTTTCTAAATATCTGTATCAGAATCAACCATGTTGGCCAGTCCAAAATATTCATTTTCTGTCTTTATTTATGATGATAGTACCAAAGTACCCCCATTTATTAAAGTAACAGTTACTATAATACCTGCACCTATTTGGCAGAAATTATTATTATTAATCATAATTATTTTATTAATCATGTCATATTACTTAACAATTAATTATTAATGTTTTTAAGTATTTTAAATTGTATTTTGGACGCTAACCAGTGTTTTTTTAGTATCATTGAGATACTATTACAGTTTTTATTAATATTTTGAATCAGGGTTTTGTTTGTTTGTTGTTGTTTTTTCATATTTTCCAAGTTTTAGTAATTTAACATAATTTTGTTTTTGTAATTTTTTGTAGTTTTTGTTTTTCATATAGATACATCTATATAGTTTTTGTTTATTTTTGTTTAACACATTTTATTACATCAAATTAAAACCCTTTTTTCTTTATAGTTTTAGTTTTAGATAACTATAGTAATCTTGATGCCAACTAAACAAAATGTTTTCCTTCTGTTTATTAGGAGGCCATTGTAGAAGAGCAAGAAAAGAAGAAAGAAACAAGCCTGCAAGTTTTCCTCTTTATTTTGAGTTTCCATTATAACCTCAGTATAACCCTAAGTGCTGACTAAGTGTTTTCTCCAAACTGGGGAATGATCGTATCAGTAAGTGACTTACAGTGATGTGCTGTCTCTCTATCTGAGGCTGTTGTCACAGCGCCTGTAATGCTTCCTCAGACCGCCTTGATTTATACATCTCCTCCCCGTCCAATGCAATCGCAGCAGAACATGCGAAATGGAAAACATCCCACCGTATTTTATACAAACGGCCTTTTACTGCGGGCGGATGACTGCACCGAAATCACCAGCTGACCTGCTCACACGTTAAAGCCGATTAATATGTTGTGGGAATGCGCCACTCATGCACACAGGGTTATGCTACATTTGTACTGTAGCATAGATAATTATAGCTATACTTAAAGAACTCTATACTTAAATCTAACAAGACCAGGACACTTTTCACCCCAAAATCAAACAACTGAAAGAAGAAATAAATATGTATATTTTGAATATTAATTTATTGCATTATGGACATTTAAAAGGATTTCTGCAGGCCTTAAAAAGTCTTAATTTGCCCTTCCTCAAATTAAGGCCTTAAAAAGGTAACAGAAAGTTTTAAATTCATAAAGTCATGGCATATTGCATGCATTGAAAAATGAAAATCTTCCTTTTGTTAATAAAAATAAGCAAGTTTGTTTCCTTTTATGCATATAAAATCTTGTTTTATCTCTTGAATTAAGGTGATTTTTCTGAGCCCATTAAAAGTTGTACAGTACAGTCAGCTGTTCCTCATCGCTAAATAAATCCCTTTCATGATGGTACAGGATCAGGTGTTTGTTGGTGTATCTGGCTGTGTTTCTGTCCCAACAGAGCCGTACTGATCAGTTTGCGGATTCTGGCAAACATTCTGGTGCTGCTGTCTCTGACCGGCAGCATCTACATCATCTACTTTGTGGTGGATCGCTCTCAGAAACTAGAGCAGGAGAAACCAGAGCTAACACTCTGGGAGAAAAACGAGGTATACTTTGAGTTATAGACTAGACTCACAGACTGGGCTAAAGGTTACGCAATTTTCTGCTCCTCCTTCTTTTCCTTATTTAATTCTTATTTTCTTCTTCTTGTGTGGCATCCCAGTTTGCCTTCTTATACTACCCCCTAAAAGTATATACCCTTTTTGTGAAGAAAAAGTGCAGTTTTGAGTATGTAGTAGAAACGTACCTTTATAGAAGTTCACAGTGTTGTTGCAGGTGAGAAATAAGATATAACATGGATTTTTTATCAGGTTAGATACTTGTTAATCACTTAAACCCCTTTCTCCACTTGTCTGTCAGTCTTGCTTATCTGCCATGTTTATTATTTGTTTTTTTTTGTTTGTAGTTCTTATTGAATCCACATCCAAAGCAGAATGTGTTGTGGGCAATATTGTATATTTAGATATTTCATCTAGTATTAGGGACGATGTGTTGTATGTTAGAGAAAGATGAGTGATTTCACTGTATATGTATTGGGTTTCTTCTTTAGGTGAGTGTGGTTGTATCCCTCATCACAATGATTGCTCCTTCAGCCTTTGAGTTAGTGGCACAACTGGAAATGTACCACCCCAGAACGAGTCTCCGCTTCCAGCTTGCCAGGTCTGAAAATCACTCTTTGGACACTCTTGTTATTCTAGTTTGGCTCTACCTTTTTATATTTTGTTTTTCAAAAGACAAATATGCCTTTTGTTTAGAGTTCTGGTGTTGTACCTTGGAAACCTCTACAGTTTGATTATTGCCCTCCTGGATAAAGTCAACAGTATGAGCTCTGCTGTGAGTCACAGTTACACTCTTATTGCATTCTCAAACTTTTCTCTAGGGCTACGTGATTAATTAATAAAATTGAAATCGTAGTATTACTTAATGCGTTTATGTAGTTGCAAAAGCTTTGTTTTAATAATAAAAAGAAATGTACTGCAAATAGTGTGGCACAGTGTTCTTTTACACACAAGCAGTGTTTTTACTGGCTCAGGGGGGCTTAGTTCATATTGAAAATGAAGAAATTAGGACAGTCATAAATATTTAGTGTATTTTAAATAATAATTATTGTTGTTCTTAAATACTAAATATGTTTTAAATTCTTAAATACTAATACTTAATTTTACAGTGAAATATTAGAATAGTAATGTTTATTTTGTCTAATATTTTATGTAATAATAATAAGTAGTGTTATGATTATCACTTTTTATCACATTCACAATTTTATCAGAAAAAAAATTAAAAATTTTACGTTCTTTTCTCAAATTGAGCAGGCCCCCTTTTTTTTCTGATGTATTACTTAGCTGAAAATATGCCAAATGTTTGAATGAATTAATGAAATCATAAAATTCAGTAAAGAATCATCAATAGATATTTATGCAGTGAAAATATTCAGATTCTTTTTGTAAAAAAAATAAATTTAAACCCCCAGATCACTGGGGGTCCAGGAAACCTGTCTGACTCAACATCATACCTAGCAACGATTTCTCAGCCTGCTGAGGACAACCTGTCCACCATCGTCCCGGATATCACAGAGCAGCGGAACAGCACACTGACCATGACTCTGCTGGACCTCAACAACAGCATGATCACCATCAAGAGCACCACATCCTCCGCACAAGCGATGAGAATGCAGTCTCTGCTAAACCAGACCGTCCTCTATGAGTACAACACCAGATCACAGCAGGACCCCTGCTGGGAAACATACGTCGGCCAGGTATTTCCTCACATCGAAATCATTGCTCTCTGATCCAGATTTGGCTTGATGTTACCAGTTGGCAGAGCCTTCTGCTTGGTCTTAAAAATGAAACTTGAAAGCAAAATCTTTTAAATCTCTAAAATGTACTTTAATTCTGGTTTTTTGTTTTTGGTATTGTGTATTTTTTTTATAAAGTGTAAACATTTTTTTTTAATGATTGTTTATTTCAGTTAGTTATTTATATATTGAGTTTAGTCCCTCCCTACATTTTTTCTCAATGTCTTGAAAATATGGCCAAGCAAAATGTAAAAATATATCTTACAAATGCATACTACCATTCAAAAGTTAGGGGGTTGGTAAGATTTTTAAGTGTTTTTAACAGTAATATTGTGAAATATTATTACAATTTAAAATAACTATTTTCTATTTGAATGTATTTTAAAATGTAATTTATTTCTGTGATGCAAAGCTGAATTTTTAGCACCTTTACTCCACTTTTCACTGTCACATGATCCTTCAGAAATAATTCTAATATGCTGATTTGTTTATTGTCATGAATGTTGAAAACTGCTTAATATTTTGATACATTTAATAGTATTCTTTAATGAATAGAAAGTTCAAAAGATGTTTATTTGAAATAGTAATCTCTTATTTAGTAAATCGTAATCTCTTAATCTTCTGTATTTTAATAATTTATGTAAATTGATTTACCATCACTTTAGATGAGTTTAATATTTACTAAATAAAAGTATTAATTTCTTTCCAAAAAATTATATTTTACTTCCAAAATAAAATCTTAAAATATTAGTGTATGTCACACACAAAAAAAATCCTTAAGTATGAAACAATAGATAATACTGTATATTAAAATAAATAATTAGTATAAATAAATATATAAAAGTCATTCTGGAATGCTTTTCTTAGAACTATTACCATTTTTCTGAGCCACTTTTCCAATTATTTTTATCCGTGTATGTGGTAGAAATGCTAGCAGACATGCTTGGCATCCTTTACCCTCTTATAAAAGTATCTTAATTCCAAGCTACTCTGCTATTAATTAAAGGCATTATTGTGACAAACAGTGGAAGAATGTTTCCCTCTGGAAGAGAGGAATATGGATTGGATACGTGTCTTGAAATATCCAGCCCGGCTTTTATTTAATGAAAGTGCTGTCAGCGCTGACTTTCTCTTGGTTTCAATCCAGTGGACTGATTGAGAGTCCTGCTTGGAGATACTGATGGTCTGCGGAGGGGTAAAACTGCACCCTGCACAAGGAAGGTAAATGCAGACTGTTTGTTTTGTTTCTGTTATTTACAGGAGATGTTAAAGCTCTCCATCATTGATATGATCTTCACGGTGGCAAGTATCCTGCTCATTGATTTCATCCGGGGACTGGTGGTTCGATACTTGAGTGACTGCTGCTGTTGGGACTTGGAGAGCAAGTTTGTAAGTCAGTGGCTTCTGTTCAAAAACACACTTTCAAAGGTTTTTCAAGTAGATAAATGAGCAAAAGATAGACCTGCCTGGAATCTGCACCTGTTGAAAACATTGGTCACATTTTCTAACACCATCAAAAACTGTGTAGGTCTCCACTTGGGTCACATTGCATATATATTATATATAATATCTATATTTATATTATACTATATATTTTTTTTACATTTTTAACACATTTAAAGCAATGTTCCATTTTCAATACAAGTTAACAACAAGGTGTGTAACATCTGTGCCACCACCAAAACCAAACAGAATAGCAAAATATTTTCAAACAGGTTTCACAAACTATTGGGCATTAGTTGAACAAATGATTCTGTATCTGGTCAGTCAATTAAGTTGAGACAGGAATACAGGATAAAGATCATGCATCACTTTTAAGCTTTTTTATTAGCATCTGTGATGTGCTTTTGATTACCACAGGAATATAATTGTTCCGTAAAAATAACAAACCTCAAAATCAAAATCCTACTGATATGATTAAAAACATTATGTCAATAGAAGTGAAATTAGAAGTTGTCATTTTTGTTCTAAATTCAGATTTTTCTGTAACAGGGTTTCCCAAACAATTTTTTATTTTTTTTTTTACCTAAAATATTTATTTGAAGTACTTCCTGAAATTTGACATTAATATTTAAGTAATTTAACAACACATTCACATGTTCAGGATTCTCTAATTTTGTTTAATGGTCACATGACATAACCATAAAAATTTACTTTTTTTTATAAGATTCATTGCCATCATTGTATTTATTTAAATGCTTTATTTAATTTAATTTGATGTTTTAAGATGTTTTTAATTATTAACATTTCATCATCTTGTGAACCAAACCCTAGTTTGGGAAACCCTCTTCTATACCATGCCTTTATTATTTCCCTTTTTAATTAAATTAAATTCCCTTTCCAGCCAGAATATGGTGAATTTAAAATTGCAGAAAATGTTCTTCATCTGATATACAACCAAGGAATGATATGGTAAGTGAGCGATGATTCATCATTTATCAATATATTGTCTAAGATAAGATCATCAGTATAAAAGGAAATTAATCGCAATATTTTTGTATTTTTTTTTACATTTACTGCTTTTTATCTCTAATACACATTCCTAATTTAAAATACTATTTCTCTCTGTGTATGTCATTATTATTATTATATATGAGCTTTCCTATCTAAATCTGCAGTAAACTCTCCTGTGGTGCTCTTTACACAGGTCCTCAATGCTCCATTGCCCTCTAGCTTCAGACTCTAATCCTACAATGATGACTTGTCTGGAGCTATAGGTGCACAAGCAGAACTCCTTTAAGATGGGAAATAAATCCTTCCGGTGTCTTTGTCTCTCCCTGTAGGATGGGAGCATTCTTTTCACCCTGTCTGCCCGCCTTTAACGTCCTGAAGCTCGTCGGCTTGATGTACCTGCGGAGCTGGGCTGTGTTGACCTGTAATGTTCCCCATCAGCAGGTCTTTAGGGCCTCCAGGTCAGTGGTCTTTAGAGGTTTTACATTAATTTAGAACTAATCTGAGGTCAGTGCTGCACTGTTCCAGTAGTACCAATCTAATGTTTTGATATGAGAACTCAGCAAATTTGGCATAATAGTCGAGCTGAGCTTGGATAATCTGCCATCATTTTCTTATAACAAAATTGTATTTTTAATTTGAGGTTTGTTATTTTTTTAAAAAAAAAGAAATAATTCACATTTCTACAAATATGTGGAATTGAGCTGAGCATTACTCATTATTTCTGTCTTGTAATAATTATATAAACTTTTTTTTAATAATATTCATCCCTGGAAAAATTCATCAGCTCTAAATTGTTGAGTTCAGTCTCAAAAAATGCATGTTTAAATCCTTAGTAATCCCAAAATAATAAAATGGAAATCATGAAAGTCATCAGATCAAATCTAAAGTTATTTATAAATCAATATCATGTAAAATTTAAAAAATTATATATATTCCTTATATAAATATTCCTTCACATATTAAATATTTAATTTTCCTCATATTTCCAGGTTTTGTGGTTATTTGTAATAATTAGTATAACTGCTTCGAGATAATTCCACACATTTGTAGAAATGTAAAAATGTCTTTTTAAAAAAAATAATTTCATATTACGATCAAAGTGGTTTAGCCCATCTATTTCTTTTTTTTTTTTCTGTACTGAAGTATTTTTCATAAGTAGTGGAGCTTGCTAAGGTAAGTTAGGGATTTGAATGAACCCCTAAATCAAAGTGGATGTAAGTAATCAGTAGATGTGAATAATCAACATATAATAATATGATATCCAGAATACTAAAACCGCACACATGCTAGATTGGTGCATTTAAAATACTGAAGGAGCTTTGTTTTTTTTTTTTTTATTTATAAGTTTTAATTTTATTTTTTTATTTTTTGTTTTGAGTTTTAATTTATATGTTTTTTTTTTTTGAGTTTCTTCTCTTGGCCTCTGATGTTTTCCTATATTTGACACACTGCACGCTTTTGTAGGCAGTAAGAGGCAGCCTGCCAAAACCGCTTGACAGAGCTGACATCAATACTAAAGCACAAGACCACTTTAAATGAAGCACTGACAGTAGCGGAAAAGAATCTGTCAATAGATATATTCAGCATTTCTTCATTTGCACTGAAAGGCTTGCACAGATACTATACCATATTTTGAAGCATGATGAATTTTTGTCCTGTTTGTTTTCATTCACTTAAAACTGTGTTGACATTAATACCTCGGCAAGGCGCATTAGGCTGTTGTAGCTTTGGATAAAAGCATTTAGCAAATGCATATTAATTTAAATGTAAACATCAAATATATTCTGATTAGCTGTTGAACTGTTGCATTTTAAATTCAGTTTGGACAAAAAAAAAATTGCTTATTCTTACAATCATATTGCATTGCATATGGTTAGTGAACAGAGTTAATCAAATCGACCCTTAACCTAAACTGAGTTTGGCAGGCTTTTTTTAATCAAATCTAGATATGTTTAGATTGAATTTCAACAAACAAAAACATCCCCAGCCTATTTCTACATGCTTCCTTTGCTGGAAAACAATAAGGAGTGTAAATGCCTCTGACAAGAGCTGCAATGTGAAACAATTTTGTTTTTTACGAGCTGTGAGATTAATTTGAAGTCAGCCAGCATTCAGTGTATGGGGACTCTCTGAACGTAACACTTTTGCTTTCTGCTTGACTGAATTCAAATCCCTCTCATTTTCCAGTGTGGTGAGTACAGAGATAACGGTGGATACTTCAGTGTGACAAGTGACTGGGTTGGTCAAAGCATCAGTCTCGCTCTCCCTTTCAGATTTTTCAATTCAAGTTTATTTGTATAGCGCTTTTTACGATACAAATCATTACAAAGCAACTTTACAGAAAAATGTGAGTTTGAACAATTTTAGTAGTAGTCTATCAGTGGTGACTGTCATCTTCATGTGCATATAGCAGAAATGTTCAGAAAATCAATAAAAAGACGTAAACAAACAGACGATTAACACTGTAACAGCAATTATGCAATTAAAACTTATAGCAAAAATGTGGTAGTTCTGTATGTTGTCTCTGGGTTAGCATCATCTGAGGTCCTCTGAGGGGGGCTGCATCATCTCTTTCAGGTGTTCTGGATCCAGACTGGAGCTTGTGTAAATCCTAGTTACCACGGGATGTAAATCCCATGGCAAAGCAGAGAAACAAATAGAGACATAATTAGCGTAGCTGCTGTTCCAGCCAAGTGAAATTAATTCGTTTAACCCAAGCTAAAGAATAATAATGCACATTTGATCAGATATAACTGCAGTCCAAAATTATGAGATGCATTATTTGAATGCTTGGCCAAAGAGGTGTGTTTTTTAATCTAGATTTAAAAGAGAGAGTGTGTCTGAGCCCCGAACATTATCAGGAAGGCTATTCCAGGTTTTGGGAGCCAAATGCGAAAAAAAGCTCTACCTCCTTTAGTGGACTTTGCTATCCTAGGTACTATCAAAAAGTCCAGCGTTTTGTGACCTTAGGGAGCGTGATGGGTTGTAGCGTGGTAGGAGACTAGTTAGGTACGCAGGAGCTAAACCATTAAAGGCCTTATAGGTAAGTAATAATATTGTTACTGATATGGAACTTAGGTAGGTAGCCAGTGCAGAGACTGTAATATTGGGGTAATATGATCATATTTTCTTGACCTGGTAAGGACTCTAGCCGCTGCATTTTGGACTACCTGTAGCTTGTTTATTGAGGATGCAGGACAACCACCTAGCAGTGCATTACCAATAGTCCAGTCTAGAGGTCATGAATGCATGAACTAGCTTTTCTGCATCAGGTTCAGGTAAACAGATTTCGTAGCTTGGCAATGTTTCTAAGATGGAAGAATGCAGTTTTTGTAACATGGGAAATATGATTTTCAAAAGACAAGTTACTGTCTAATATAACACCCAGATTTTTGACTGTAGAGGAAGTAAACAGTACATCCGTCTAGTTGCAAATTGTAATCTACGAGATTCTGTGTAATGTTTTCTGGTCCCAATAAGTAATATCTCTGTCTTATCTGAATTTAATAGGAGAAAATTATTGGTCATCCAATCTTTTACATTTTTAACACACTCTGTTAGCTTAGATAATTTAGAAGTTTAATTCAGACATATAATTGAGTATCATCAGCATAACAGTGGAAACTAATCCCGTATTTTCTAATGATATTACCAAGGGGCAACATGTATATTGAAAATAGCAGAGGACCTAGGACAGATCCTTGTGGCACTCCATATTTACTGCTTTGATAAATGAGATGACTCCCCATAATTAGATAAACAAAGTGGTAGCGATCGGACAGGTAGGATCTAAAAACATCTTAAAGCCTGCCCTTGGATACCTGTATAGTTTTGTAATCTATCTATGAGTATGTCGTGATCTATGGTGTCAAACGCAGCACTAAGATCAAGTAAAACTAGCAATGAGATGCAGCCTTGGTCTGATGCAAGAAGCAAGTCATTTGTAATTTTTAACAAGTGCAGTTTCTGTACTATGATGGGGCCTGAAACCCGACTGAAATTCTTCATAGAGATAATTTTTTTTGCAGGTAGGAGCATGATTGAGCAGACACAACTTTTTCTAAAATTTTAGACATAAATGGAAGATTTGAAATGGGTCTGTAATTTGCCAGTTCACTAGGATCTAGTTGTGGTTTCTTAATAAGAGGCTTAATAACCGGCTTAATAAGAGGCTTAAGATTTATGTAATTGCATCTTCATAGCTTTATCAGTCAGTCGCAGATGTGAGGCGTAACATTACCGTGTAGTCTAAGCATACTTCATCTTCAGTGCTGTGTTTTATATATGATAAAAAGGAATCGTCCCTCTGCAGGTGGGGAGTTGTGTAACCTATCAGATATGATCAGTTTCATTGTCTACCTGAGTGAATTCAAAGTAGATTATGGTTTTTAATTGAAATTTATTTTATTCCCCAGATCAAATAATTTCTATCTGGCGATGCTTCTCTTCATGCTTTTCCTCTGTATGTTACCAACCATTTTTGCCATCGTAAGGTACCGGCCGTCTCAGTACTGTGGACCGTTCAGGTAAATAAAACTGCTTCTGTGGGACTGCATTTTAAATCTAATCTCATTAAAGGTGATGTGTATTATTTTTTTGTATGTTGAAATACTTTCTCATATCCCGGAAATAAGTGGAGACACCTATAAGTAAGCCATTTGCGGTTGACTACCCTTTTTAAGTGTTAAAGCATTACTTTGAATCACGAATAGGTCGACACAGCGATACTGACTCAAACATTGATATGAGTTTGGGATGAGATTAAATTGCAGATGCAAGGAGTGTTTGGTAGCTTTTTTGGAAATTATCAGTATTTTAGCAATTTTGTTTGGTGGCACTAATGGAAATGCAAAGAAACCAAACAGTACATGCTACATACAAACTACTGCAATATACTATAGTTGTGTGTATATATTAGTGCTGTCAAACGATTAATCGCATCCAAAAGAAAAGTTTTAGTTTACATAATATATGTGTGTGTACTGTGTATATTTATTATGTTTATGTAAATACAAACACATGAATGTATATATTAAAGAAAAATGTTATGTTTATATATTAAATATATTTATATAATATACATAATAAATAAACACTACACACATAAATAAATTATTTAAACAAAAACTTAATTTGGATCCGATTAATTGCGATTAATCTTTTGACAGCACTAATATATATGTGTGTGTGTGTGTGTGTGTGTGTGTGTGTGTGTGTGTGTGTGTGTGTGTGTGTGTGTGTTGCCAAGGCAACATTTTACATTTCATTTAGTTTAACTTTATGTACTAAAATAATTGAAACTGAAAATACAAAAATAATAAATTAATGTGTGTACTGTGTGTGTTTGTGTGTTAAAATAATAAAGAAGTGATGTTATTTCTTAAATTTTAAAATTAAAATGGAAAATAAAAATAAAAACAAATCAAAAAGTAATAAACTATAGTATCTGTAGGTCATCTTACTAACTACACAGCTATGTTCAAAATAAATGAATAAATGCACATTTTTTTGAGTTGAAATTAATTTAAAATGTGACCAGCACCAATATGTAAAAAATCATTTGCCTGCTTAATACAGTTCAGCATCACTTCTACAAAAATATTGCATTGCAAAATGATTCACCATTCAGAATTAAATATTAGTGCAGTATAAGAATTGTTTAAAATTTGCATTAAAGTACACCGCAGCATTTCTTCACATTTCCTCTGCTGCTCTGTAGTGGCCAGGAGAAGATTTACGACATCATCTCTGAAACCATTGCCAATGACTTTCCGCTGTGGTTCAGAAAAGTGATGAGTTACGTCACCAGTCCTGTGGTGGTGCTGCCTGCTCTGCTGCTACTCTTGTAAGTAGGCCTACTCCTCTATACACTGGCCTTAATTACCACTGAGAAAATAACTAGAAAAAGGCAGTCTTACCAACAACAACAGACATTGGCTTGAAAGTTTTATCTGAAAGATAAGCTTCTTCTTTGGAAGCTTTTGCAAAAAAACATTTCTTTTTTAAATTAGCTTGTGAAAATAATAATGGCCTAAGACTTTTGCACAGTACTTATATATATATATATATAGATATATATATATATATATATATATATATATATATATATATATATATATATATATATATAATATAGTATTTTTTTTTTTTGTTTTTATATTTATGATAATATATATATATTTTTTTGACAAATAGAAGGTATATAACCTTACTCTCATTTTTGATCTGTTGAATGTGTCAACTATATATATATATATTATACAACTACATTGCTGACAACTATATATATATAAATATCAATATATATCTATATTAGGGCTGTCAAATGATTAATCACGATTAATCACATCCTCTTAAAAGTTTTGTTTACATAAATATATGTATGTGTACAGGGTATATTTATTATGTATATATAAATACACACAGCATAACTTATATATTTAGAAAATATTTACATGTATATACATTTATATATTTATATTCTTATATTTTATATTATATAAAAATATATTTAATATATAAACATAACATATTCTTCTTAAATATATACATGCATTGTGTGTGTATTTATATATACATAATAAATATACACAGTATACACACATATATTATGAACTACAAAAAAAAACTTTTATTTTGGATGTGATTAATCGTGTCTTAATCATTTGACAGCCCTATATATATATATATATATATCTATATATCTATATTATATATATATACTATATTTATATATATATATATATAAACTTAATAAGTGGGACATATGGTAATGTAGGTGTTTTTCATAGTCTGCAAAAACACAGGTTGATTCAATTAAGGAAGAGCATGGCTTCATTGCTGCTGAGTTTGGAGGAAAAGTCCTTACCCTGTATGTACAATATCAGCATGTTGGTTTTGTCAAGCCAGCATAATCTGACAGGCGAGCAGGACAGATGCCTTCAGTTACTCAACCTTGTGCTGTTCATCACTGTCTCTTTCAGCATGCTGATCTACTATCTCCAGTCCATCGCTAGATCACTCAAAGTCACCAACAGCCAGCTGAGACTGCAGCTGCAGACCGTAAGCACTCGAAACTGAATATCATCATGATATATTTCAGTTCATTTAACAGATCTGTGATTTACAGTAAGGAACCTGAGCGAAACAGGATGAGGTCTTTGGATTTCATATAATCTAATTTCTCCAGCAGTTAATTTTATAACGCTAATTAAATCTCCTGTTGCAGGAGAGGACAGACGACAAGAAGAAAGTATTTCAGTTAGCTGCAGGTACTTTGTCTATAAACTATCTTCATTATTAATACAAGAGAATGTTTCGGGCCCATTTCAGTAACAGCCAAAGTTATGTACTCACAATATATAATGTCATAAGCCAATATCAGCTTGTCACCAGTTGGCTAGACATTTGGGTGTGCAATTGTGTGATTTACAGCTCGTCTGCAGGCACCTGAGGGCGGCGATACAAAGATGAAACAAGAGAGCGACATTACTATTATGGAGTCGTCCACCCGCTCCGCCTCTCCTCCGCGCCCCAACGGCAGTGTCACCAACTTTGAATCTCCCGTTCGAAATGGTAACAGCATCCGGACCATAACGCAGTCAGCTTCACGGCCGGACATCCCTAGAGCCGCAGGAGCGACTCGGAGCCCCTCTGTTCCAGTGCGGCAGAAACACAAAGCAGAGCCTGTGGCCAGTAGGTCTGTGCTGATCTGTGGCTTTATATTTTATTGTTGCTTAGCTTCCATAAATCTGCAGTTCATGAAGCTTCACTGCCCTCCATATCTGCCCATGTAGTGCTTTCAGAATGTTCAGCAGCCCCTCCGTTCCTCAAAGACATGTACAACGAGTGGAGTACATACCCATCAGGTTTGGTAAATTCATGAAGTTTGGTTATGAATGAACATAATTCTGCAATTTTGTTTTTGCCTATGAGGGTAGTCTATTAAAGCAGTGTTCCAGAATTCAATACAAATGAAGCTCTATCAACAGCATTTCTTGCATTCACTGCAGAAAATAATATTGGTCCTCATTTTTTAAAGGTAAAAATAACGATTGCAGTTGTGTTGTAACTAAAATTAAAACTCTTAAAATATTTTTGTAAATTGAAATAAAGCTGAAATAAATTATAAATATAGAATAAAAAATGACAATTTCTCTAAAATATTAAAGAAAAACAAATGCTAATGTAAAAATACTATAATAGTATATAAATAATACTAAAATAAAATTGAATTACAGTAAGGTGGGTAAAGTAAAATAATACACTTGAAACACTGTTTCAAAAGCACAGCCACTATACTTAAACATTATAGGTTTTGACATAATGTAAGACTAGTGTGATAGAAGCACATGCTGATGTTGTGTCCGTGTAATGTATCCAACATTTTTTATTTGTCATTCCGTGTAACTTCAGCTTTATATGCATGAGGATGCATAAACAAACTGCACTGCAGGAATTGTCAGCAAATTATAACCAGAAGTTCATCCACTTAGAAAATTAGTCCCAGCTCAAAAAGTATAATTTAGACTGCTTTACTGACCAAACAAAAAACTGCAGTAAACACTTTCTAAATAATTAATATCAAGTGCTTTAACAAAATACAAACTTTATATTTCTGCTTTAAACCCCTTAGAACACTGGCTTGCTTGACTTAAATTGTTTATGTGCATTACTGTAAATGTGCTTTTTTAATTTATTTAATCATTTATTAAACTCAAATAATCGTTCTCTCTTTCTATACTTTTCTGCATTTGATGTTATACTTGCTTATATTAAACTTGGCACTGTGTGTCTCATGAAGCATTGACTTAGGATACATTGCTTGTGATGTTCTTTCTTTGTAGGTCGCCTTGGATAAAAGTGTTTGCTAAAAGAATAAATGGAAATGTAGATGCTGTTCAAAGAGCTTCACTTAAAAAAATCTAACTTAAATATCTATTTGTATCTGTACCTTATTTATATTGCTGTATCATATCAGATCACAGATAAGGACATTAGTGCTTGCATTTTCAGAGTAAAACTTCATTTGGCTTTACCTTTCATTTCATAAAATGCAATACACTTCATACTGCTTAATTATAAGACCTATTCACTAAAACTGAAAACATAGTCATCATTTACTCACCCTCATGTCATTCCAACCCTACATTATTTTCATTTTTCTGTGAAACACAAAGTGAGCTCTTAAGAAGAATGTGGGCAGATCCAATTTTTTTTTTTTTTTTTTTTTTGGCTTAACTTCCCCTTTTTGTTTCACAAAAGAAAGAACAGGTTTTGAAACTACTTAGTAAATGATGAGAAAAAAAAGAACTGCAGTTTTGGTTGAACTATTCCTTTAACATAAATTACAAGCTGCATCATAAAGGTAAATGTCTGTTGCTTGAGTTTATAAAAGGTAGGGTGAATATGTGCAAGCATACTCATTCATTTTACATGTTGCATTCTCTGACATCTAGGCATTCTGGGTACTTGGGCAGCACCAGCAGTTCCTGCTGCTCCAAGCCCTACCACAAAATGGCCTACAACCCCTGTGCACGGTATGCCGAAAACATCCACTCCGATCCGCTGTTTCGGAAGACCCTTCAGCCTATGCGCACCGAGCCTGGCGTAATCACGGCTCAGAGCTACGCGGGCCGCCGGGCACATACGACACGCTACGTCATCGTCAACGAACACCAAGCTCGCAAGAAGATCATGCGCTCAAATACACGCATACCGAGACATTACCGCCTCATGGACGAACCGACAGAGATTGTAGAGCTTTATCCACGCAGCGTGAAGTGCTACATTCCTCGTCCTCCTCACCGAAGCCACCAGCCACACCTTAGCGAGGAAGAGGAGGAGGAAGAGGAAGATCCGAAGAGCAGCTCGAGGAGGGGGTTGTCCAAACAGTCGAACCGTCCAAGATCGCTGTCAGATATCCACCCGACCGCACGATTCTACATTGGAGATACGATAAACAGTCAGTTGTCCATGGAGCAGGGTTTATACGGCAGTGAAGAAGAGGACGATCAAGAAGATGACTGGGTGAACGACCCTCAAACAAACATCCGAGGCCCAGAGTCGGCTCACAGGTATGGCGAACCATACATCAAGCCCAAGACCAAGCATAAAGTGGAGCCGTCGCTGACCGAGTCGGATTCGGCATCGCTGGCATCCAGTAGTGACCAACAAAACAGCAGCACTGACCAATACATCCAAGTCATCCACAACAAAGAGAAGTACCTGAAGTCCAGTGCCAAGCTGACCAAAAAGAAACCCAAGAACAGCGTTAAACTCAATGTGTCTGCCACTAATGATCTGGTCTGCTCCAACGTTTAACCTGTTTAGAGTTAAAACTAAGATTATGGCTCTGTTCGAAAAAACTGGTAAGCTGTCTACATACTGTAAGCATTTTAGGTGTACACCAACACCAAGTGTGTTTCGAAAGGTAGGTTGCATTATTATCCTGCCTTCTAAAATCTGAAATACATGATGCATCTTTTAAAATCGGAACAGATTTGAAAACACTAGGCATCATACATGATCTGATGACTTTTCAGTTGTTCCTAGTTTTTGCTAGAAGACATGTGACAAATGAAAACAATATATTCTAAAATCAGCTCAAAATATCAAACACGTTTGATATCCTCCAGCTGGATAGAATCCAGGTGGACCATCATACACTACGCAATTTTCTGTGAACTCTGACTGCCCAAAATCTGCAGAATGACTCTGACTTTTGGCAACTAGCATAAGTTTGTTGTATTGTAACTCCTGTAGTGTATTCTAACCTTGAAATGCCACCTTCTGGCCAAATTGTAATTCGTAATTATCCTTTACCAGAATGCACCATTAGTAACACAGCATTCCAAACAACTTGGATTCTCCCATAGATACTGTATTTATACATAGATGCTTTATTAGTGGCTGATTCTATGGGCCACTATATGTAAGCCGGCCGACATATTGGAATGGTCAAAGACGGTCCATGAACACTCAAGAGCAAGTTGACTGTGTGTCTGCAATAGTTGTTATAGGCGTGTAAGTTAGGATAACCCAACTCATTCAGAGCAGATCAATCGATTCCCAACTTCAAGGAGAAGCACAGTTTTCAAGTTGATGGCAACTAAAGTGACATTTTATTGGTTATTTTAGGTGGAGGTGAGTTAATTCTGAGTTCCAAGTTGTTTGGAACACAGCATGACTAGAAATTGTTGACATTGCAAATGGGGAACTTGAGTATTCCCAACTCTAACTGTATCTGAAACACAGCATACAGTAAATCCATCCAAGATGGTGGATAGAATTGAGAGAAATGTTTATTGTAAATAGCGCATACCATTAAATAATGAAAAAATATGTTTGTGGATAGTGTAGCACTCTGATAAACCCTGAGTGCCAGGTGCTGTCTATGGTTTGTGTTTCAACTCAGTCATTTATGAATTCCCATTGTAGTTAGGATCCCTGCTTACAAGTCAGCTGCCTATGTTAGCAGTAGACAGCATGGCAGCTTATAGGGTTTGGAACAGAGCCAATGATTTGGTGTAGTACATAATAGGTTTATCGTATAAAAGTTTTGCCTTGTAAAGCACAAAGAAATAACTAGTCTATAGTATACTTTGCATGTATCTAGATTTCCATTAAATCTGATATAAAAAAATTATTAGAATGTTTGGATATTTGTAGACTGTGCTGTCTGATTCAAGGCTGAACACGTGAATTCAAGATTGGGTGTGTACGGAAATAAAATACAAATTTAAGAATCAACCAGTGAAGAACCCACATAAAATATTTGTAGACTGTGCTGTCTGATTCAAGGCTGCAGGGAATACACATACAAAATGTATAGCCTGAATGCACTGTAAGTTGCTTTGCATCTGCTAAATGCATAAATGTAAATGTAAACAATTTTCTCCCTCAGTGTGTGTGGGGACTGTGGTATTGATCCAAAAAATCATGGGCAACAGGGGAAAAGGTTATGTAAGAGTACCGTTAAACACTTATGATTAACTCAACACTTTGAATATCAATATTCAGATTAACAGGTTGAAACAAGTTAATGGCCAGTCCCAAAATTCTTACATTTCTGAATGTGGTAACAGCTTTGCCATGAAATAGGAATATGAGTTTAAAACAACAACAACAATAACAACAAAAACACTCTATTTGAGTATAGAAGGGTTATGAATATGTTTGTGTTGCAAGTAAGCTATAACGAAATTTTCTTGTCAAGCTCAGGCACAAAACCTTAATTATTGATCGCACTGTGAGGTATTGACAGTCAAGTAATTTTTAGTGCTTTTTAAAATCCATGGCATTTTTTAAAATGAGTTAAAATGAGATAGTCAGCTTTTGATCTACTAATTTCTGTAACTTCATCAAAGGATATAATGTTTTGAGATAATATACCTCAACACAGCAAAACTAATCAAAACCGTTGTTAATAGCTACTACTGAATTCTATTTATTATAGGCTAGATAAAAAAGACAACATCTGCTCAAACAAAAGTAGCTTAATAATCTAAAATTGCACCATATTCATGTAAAGGTGATATTAATAAAATATTTTGATTAAACTAATTCATATTTGAATAATGAGTCTAGGTGTTTAATTAATAATACATACGACAATGGGGACGCGTCAACGTACTGTAAAACAGGATCGACCCAGAAAACTCAAATTCCCAGAATGCAATATTCTTCTGACGAGCTACTGACTAAGGAAGTGGCCTTTTACTGATTTCTTTTTTAATTATGATGATTGTATCGCGTTAGACCGGTAAATTGTCTCTCTTTTATATTGTTTTGATCGCGCATATTTAACTGCATCGTTTCGTTGATCTCTATTGAACTGTATCGATTATTATCTGTCGCAGTCACGATGACAGTCACTGTGATCATCTGTAACTAATGAATGAACCGAAAACATCTGACCTATTACACCAGAAGCTGGCATATTTAACAACAGCCACTGTTAGTGTATAGATATTGGACGTGCTTGAACAAAGATCCCGGAAGAATCGAATGCAGATTGTTTAATTTGACGCTATTTAGCAGCTCGCGACACAACGCTTTGAATACATGTGCTGTTAAGAGGACAAGCGATAAAGTGATATAAAATAAACTATATAAGCACTCTTCATCGTCATGGACTACATACACACGGCCAGATCAGTGGAAGACCGTCTCTTGAGCTACAGAAAAGACGAATCCGGATGGAAAACATGCAAGAAAACTGTAAGTATTCAACAGAACCGTGTCATTTTGTCATCTTTTACAGTTGTTGGTCTATAAACAAACATTGTGTTTTATTTCTAGAATGATGTTGTGGTGTGTTGGAGACCCTCTTGTGAATTCCCGGGATATGTGTAAGCATAAATTTGTAAATGATTCTGAATTTGTCACCGTGACGTCATATGTGCTGACTTCTCGCGCTTGTGTTGTATAAATACTTTAGTTTAGTGAAACTCCTCTCACATAGCTATTAGGCTATATGAGAAATGTTATGCGCTCATAAAATTGAACATTTTTCAACCTGTGAGACTGAGATAAATTAATATCAATATTCATGACAAACGTGATGAGTTTTGTATAATGAACTGAAAATTAATTGATTTGAAAAATTTGCTTTGTTTATGGCAAACATGGATGCTGATTCTATTATAGAAACTTTTCTTTTCATGTTTTAAATGACGTTTTTGTAAGAATGTGAAACAGTGTTTCCCAGAATTTTATCAATTGTATTTTTTAAACAAAAACATATGTATAAATAAACGAAAGTCATGTACATTTGAAAAGGCGAGAACCCTGTAATGTTGCTTATTAAACATTATAGTACAGTGATATATTTTATGCAACTATGAATTGTATTCACATTTACTTCTTATTTATAATCACATTATAATATGCATTTTTTTTTTTTTTTTTTTTTTTTTTACTGTCGACATCGTGTGCAAACATCATGGCAGCATTGACATTAACCTTTGTCTTGTATGCATGAGCAGTGATTGTGTGTTCTTTGGGGTTTTTAGGTATAAGGGGGAGGGGATTGTCAATGGCAGTCCAGAGAAAGTGTGGGACTGTTTGAAACCTGAAATCAATGGACTACGTGTAAAGTGGGATGCTAATATAAAAAAGTTTGAGCTGCTTGAGCAGGTGTCTTCGGTAAGAAAAACACAAATACACACCCATGTGAAAGGAGATCATTGTTGAGTTAAATCATATGACCTGACCAGTTCCTCTTTCAGCTAGGTGTAAGAAACAGTGTTTTATTTCACGATTCTTATTTAAATCGTCAAAGTTCAGTGATGGTACAGTCTCTTGTATCCCAGTTTAATGTGCACAGTCAGCTTTAAGTAAGCCATTTGTTGGCTAACAACCTGAAAAGTGTAAACACTGGGTGTATGGCACATTGATCTGATTGTTGAGTTTACAAACCAGCCCAAAAAGCAACATTCGCTCAATCAATAGCATGAGTTTGAGGGAGTTTGTCCCATCAATGTCAAACAAGAGAAGTATCTGGGATACCTGTTTGAAAACAGTAATTATTTTTGCTGTTTCCCTTCACTTCACTATTAACAACTCTTATTTTAAATTTCCATTAAGATGTTCATGATGCACATGGCATTGCAATGATTTAGTACATAAAGCAGCGATCAAGCAACAGCAGATTTATACATTTCTACATCTTTCCTTTTTTTTTTATTCCATAGGATGTTTCGATCTGTCGAACGGTCACGCCTTCGGCTGCTATGGGTATTATATCACCTCGAGATTTTGTTGATGTCATTTCCGTTAAACGCTATGAGGATGGCACAGTTTCATCAAATGGTACGCATAGCCTTTCTCCTTTAGTTGGATCTAAGTCTTGACACTGAATAGAATCACAGGGTCATTATAAATAAGCATTAGACCACTATCTTAATAATGCTGTTATTGATATTGTTATCGATTTATAGCTACCAATGTAAGCCATCCAAACTGTCCTCCTCAACCCGGCTACGTCAGAGGCTTCAACCATCCGTGTGGCTGTTCTTGTGTTCCTGTTCCTGGGTGAGTTTCTCACGTCTTTGGTTGATGTAATTCAAACATCAGACAGCAGATGGTGGCAAAAAATGTAATTTCAGATGTCTCTTTCTTTCTTCATGCATTGGTTCATCAGTAGCATAAAATGTTTACTTTTTTCCTCTCTCTCCGTAGGGAACCAGGCAAAACGCAGCTGTTCAGCTTTTTCCAGACTGATCTTGGAGGTTTGCTTCCTCGTTCGGTTGTCGATTCATTTTTCCCCACTAGTATGGTGGAGTTTTACAGCAACCTGACCAAAGCCGTAAAATCGCTGAAATAGCACCAATGGCACTTTATAGATACCCCCCCCCCCCTTAATCTTAAATGTTAAAATTTTAATAATTTTACGCACTTAATTGCATTTAATCAAACTTTAGTGGAAAGTGAGTTTACTGTACTTTTAGATTTATTCCTGATTCTTCCAATAGCTACACGTGTCCAAACACACTTGCACATACAGTAGGCTTTTTTATACAGAGTTAAGAGTACTGGAACATTTTGTTTCAAACAAAACTTGAAACAATGAACTATTGCACAAAAAATACATTTATGCATTTGGCAGGTGCTCTTACAGGGTTTCTGCAGGTCTTAATTCACTTGAACACAAATTAAGGTCTTTAAGAGGTCCTAAATAGGTGCAGAAAGTTTATAAATTCATGAAGTTATGGCATTCAATTTAACATGCCCTGCAGAAAAATGAATATTTTCCTCATTATTTTTGTCTTGATATTTTGGCGGATCAAATATCTCAACATCATTAATCAAGATACATTTACTTGAGATGCAAAATTAATATATATGAAGTCTGAAACTGAACTAAACAGCACAAAATTAAGTGAGCTTATGCTTAAAACAAGAACAAATATTTGTCATAAACTCCTTTTGCTTCTTGATTTAAATATTTTTTAGAAGCAAGACAAAACAACCTCCTTTTTGCAGTGTGATCAGAAGCTACAATGAAAGTTATTTTTCAGAGGTATTTAAGCCATATGCTATTTTTTTTTGTAAAAACGTATTAAAAAATAAAAGAGTTTTGTTGGAAGTTTCAAACTGTTGCTAATACAACCCATTGTCTGCTCTCTAGACATACACATTTAGAGAACATATTGATGTTTTGTGTTCCCGCCTTCTTTACATTGTCTTAAAACGTCTTAATTAAAACCTGCAGAATCCCTGTTTTATCCAAAGTGACTGAAAGTGCATTCAAATGACATTTAATCAGTAGGTTTGTTATATGGGAATTGAACACGATGTTGGTGTTGCTCATTCATTCAGGGTTTTTTTTTTGTTACCATAATTCAGCAGTGTGATGCCATAATATAGCATGATAATAGATTTGGATTATTTTCATTCATATAGGGCATTATTAACTTTTTTGGACTTTACAGCTCTATTTTAAAAGGTAGTGAGCTGCTTTGCCGTCTGCTTGTTTGGAGCTCCCTACATACAGTAGGCAGCACAAATAATGCTCCCCACATGAAGCGTATGAGGGACTCAGCTCAGCTTTAGAATGAGGTATCTTAGAAGGCAACATAGGGTTACTGCGTCTGTGTCGGGGGTGCATGTTTGATGTCTGGCCTAAATAGGCAGTTCACTAATTTTTGAAACAGTTTATTTTAATAAGCTGTTTTCAGAATTTCAGTTACATATTTGAGGACAGTTATCTTGTAGATTGGAGATTAAATTTTTATTTGCGTAATAGAGCTCTTGATAGATATTTGAAGTATTTCTATATTTGAATAGTGATATTTTAGCGCATAAATGGCTTTGGCAAATCAATGTTTACTGACAGACACATATCTTCAGACAAATTTGAAGAATTGCATTTGCTGCTGTTCTCGGTTAACACAACTGAGTTGATGTACTGTATTTTTGAGAGTGACAAAAAAAAGGCCAGAACAATCATGATGATTATGATGAGGGATATTAGACATAATGATAAGAGAACAGCCCACAGGCTCAAGGTTTAGCTGGTAAGCATGACCCCTGTGGCCCCTTCTGGTGATTATATAACCAGTATAAAGATTCTTTCTCCACTGATTTCCAATAAAAAGTATCCTTGTGTTTGTGTATACAAGTATCCACATCCACTGGGTCCTGTGCCATTCAGACCAGCAACTGCCATCAAGATGAATGAGAATTCTAATAGAACAGGGAGTTGAGTGGAATCCTGTGTGGAATCAGAGTAATTAAGAATGACCGAAATTCCATTTTTTTTTTAGATCCTGAGTTTGAGTTAGAGAACTGGATGCAGAGTTTGAATTAGAATTTACTGTAATTTATGTAAGTTTAATTCAACAAGTGACTGAATGAAATTTAAAGAAATCATCTGAAATATTTCAAATTAATATTAAATATAGTATAGTATAGTATATACTTAATAAATTAACTCAATGAGTTAATCATTTGATGAACAATGGAAGATAGTTAAGAGGGATAGTTGGGTGTGAGTTCTCCCTTTAATTTCCCAAAATGCTCTAATTGTCCCCTAAGTCTAAATGATTGTGTTTGACTAATGAGTTCCTCTGTTTGTTTTATTGTTGAACGTATTTGAATTTCAATTGAGTCAAATCTCATTTCACTATTTCTATTTCTTCTATTCCAATTTTGCATCCTGTGGGGCGTGGCCAATTCAATTAAAATTTCCATGCATGGACTAAAAGGGAGTGCATTTTTAAATTGACAGTTTTGCCCAACCCTTTTAAAACATTCCAAAAATATGGAAATATATTTCTTCTTTTTTTTTCAGACATATTAGAAATGAATCCCATTTTGGCCTTCTGTCTCTGCTTGTAATCCGTCTTAATCACACATGGACAAAGGGACTGTTTAATATATCACTGATATGACTGACCTCAGAGAGGACCCAGTGTGTTGCGTGATGTTTTGATCTCTTTAATTAACGTTTGTCCGTTTGTGTCTAGCTGCACGATTGTCCTCCTGACATGTGTCTCAACCAGTAGGTACTTAGTGTTTTTATGCCTGTATGTCGTCAGTGAAATTACTGTGAACGCATGCTCATGGCCTGGATATGTGTGGTTTTTTATTATTATTCTTTTCTACTGTAAATGAGCAGTATGCTCTAGTGAATTTCAGGATTATTTTGGGAGTCTAGATTTTACATCCGTTTTTGCAAGGAGTGTGTGCTTGAATTCAGTAGTATTGTGCAAAGTTCTCTGTATATTTTAATAATACACACAGATTTACATTCCGAAAGCAGTTTTTCAGTTCTGTCAAGTGAGAGTTTTTGATTATTCCAGATTTTTAATTTTCTTGAAGTCAACATGAAATGTCATTCGCAAGTCAATTTATTTCAGTAAACTGATGTATTTAGAATAAATACTTGATTTTATCCTCCTGGAATTGATTGGATCATGAAAAGTGGGCAGTGCAAACCAGAATGGAGGCAGATGATTGGATGGGACAAGTCGAACAGTATGAGGGATTCTTCATTTCTTATTTCATGTTGAATTCAAATGTGTTTTTAGTCTGTTTTTGCTCAATGCAGTTTATTATATGTCCACCTGCCGTTGACTGTGGGACATCTGTGTACTGTTTGTTAATACTTAAAAGAAGCAAAAACAAAGGAAATTGCACTTTGTAAAACCCATTGTATGATTCTCCTTTAAGATTCAGTTTTCAGATATTAAAAATGATTGATGACCATATTTATCATTTGTATCACACTTTATTTCAACATTACAAACAAAGTACATTACAAATTAATTACATGTAAAACATCTTTGTTCTGACACAGTTTGAATATATTAAGGCCTTTCTTTTTAAGGGGGAAAAAATAACAAGACCAGAATACTAGAGGCACACTAGTTATTTTTTTAAAACTGTAGATATTCTTGATAATATCAAAGGAATATATTTATTATTTCTGGCTTTGATGAAAAACTAGAGCAATGCTCTGTTAGGGGGAGCATTTGACAAAAAAGATTTTTGAAATATTCTATTTCTGATCTCTTGAAAAAAATGTGCCACAAATGCTTCATGACATGTTTGTTACATTCTGCTAGATCCGAATCTATTTACAGAGTTGTGCAAAATCATTGCATCAAAACAGGCAAACTTGAAAAGTATCTTTTTTTTTTTTTAATGAATCCCTGATTGTGACAGTAAAACAGTACTATACCAGCACAGTGAAGTGTTATAAAAACAAGCTTTCTTGATCATTTAGTACCACATCATGCAGTGATGCACATCATGCACATCATATAGGAGATGAAAGTCATACTGTCAATATGTATAAATGGCAAAATGAGGCAATCGAGGCAACTGAATGATCCCAACAGGGTTCCTCAGTCATGGAAAACCTGGAATTATCAGGGAAACGGGATTTCCAGGACTGCAAAACTCAAACCCTAAAAGTAATGTTAATGTTTACAGTGTGTGTAGGTTTTTCTTGCTCAACTCTAAAACACTTAATTGGATAGAAATTGTTCATTTTGACTGCAGTTAAATGAAAATTCATTGGTCAAATCGTATGGGAACTCTGCATTTAATAAATACTGATTTGTAATGAAAATTTTTTTTTTTTTAGCAAGTGGAAGCATTTCCCCAAGGATGGAAATTAGGTTTTGCATAATTTAAAGTTGATTTAATTTTTTGGTCAAATTTTGGGTTGATTTTAATTTTCTTCTGGGATTTTTTTTATTTATGATGAGTGTTTTTTGTCTTTATTTTGGGTGTTTAATGAGTGTCCAGGCCTCAAAGCGTGTGAGACCCTGCAGAGACGAGTCCTGTATCTGCAGTACCTCATCACCAGACTTCAGCCCCTTTTGCTCAGCATCACTCCCTGCCAGAGAAAATACAGTATATATTGTATGATTCATGCTACATTCTAATTTGCAGGCCTACATGTAATCTGCACCTGCATGATTTTACAAAAAGATTTCTACAAAATGAGAAACCACCCCACATTTGTTTTGGTTATTTTGATGCCACACTGAAATTAATTTGGTGTAGAAACACTTTTTGCTCAGAATTTTACAATTACTTAAAACAAAGTAGCATTGAATTAGATGTGAATTTTTTTTTTTAAGTAGAACGTCAGTCGTACATGCTCGTAAAGTGTACTCCAATAATCATTGTTTTATTTCCCACTTAGAAAAAGCATTTTTACAGTACAGTACTCTTAAGGAGAAATTTAGCATTACATCACTTGCTCACCAATGGATCCTCTGCAGTACATGGGTGCCATCAGAATGAGAGTCCAAAAAGGTGATTAATATTGTGAAGTGAAAAAATGCATATTTGTAATAAGTCCATCAAGACGTTTTAACATTTTTAAACTGTTGCAAACATAGCTTTTCACTTCAAAAGACATTCATTGTTGGAATTGGCTGGTGTGGATTACTGTGATGTTTTTATCAGATGTTTGGACTATCATTCTGACGGCACCCATTCACTGCTGAGGATCCATTGGTGAGCAAGTGATGTAATGCTACTTTTCTCCAAATCTGTTCTGAGGAAGAAACCAACTCATTTACATCTTCGATGACCTCTGAGGGTAAGTACGCTTCGAGCAAATGTTCATTTTTGAGTGAATCATTCATTTAAGGTTCAGTTGTAGTCTCACCTGTAAATATTCTGTTGACGGTTAGTGGTCTGTCACCGTTAATGGAGCCTTTTCCTCCCTCAAGGCTAAATCCAACGCCACCTGCATTCTTCTCCAACTCGATTGTTACAACTTCACCTCCATCGTCCCCTAAGAGTCATTTTTTGAAACCAAAACCATAGAATGAATTAACACACATTTAGCATATTTATATTTGTGTTAAGCACTATTTGGATAAGATTCATTTTCTAAATGTTATTAACATAGCGACTGCATCCAGATATATCATAAAACCCACTGAAATTTGATTCTTGAAACACTAGCTGTTAAAGGACTAAATCCATAATGGCAACACAAGAAATTTGGCTAATGTGACAAAGCATTGTGAAAAACTAATATTCCATCCAAGTTATCTAAAACTGTAAAATTTCTCAGTAATTTCCACTAAAGTTGTGCAAGAACAGATGATGTGTCAGATTTGGATAGAATTAGTCCATCTGTGAAACATGAATTCTCCTCACGGGAATCTAGTCCAGTTCAAATAAGGCTTTTAATTTGACTTCAGTCGTACAGTTTTGTTTTTTATTACACAACACACAGCTCTTGTAACATTCCTTTATTCCTTTTGTGCCCTATTAAACATTGACATTAAACATTAATGCCATTTCTGTGCTGACGTCAGTAATATTGGCCAACCTGTGACGCTGCTCTCTGCCCCGCTGCAGCAGCTGGACTCATTAGCGTTAGCGCCTCCCTTCGCTTCTGGGTCTTTGTTTTTGGACACCACTATCACTGCCTGCTTCATGGTGCGAGCCTGCCTGAGAATCGCTGTGGCATCGCTGTGTGTGACGTTTTTTAGCGTTTGACCGTTAATGGACAGCACCTCATCTCCTCTTTCTATGGTGCCCTCCTGAGCAGCCAGACCACTGGGAAACACCCTATGAACCTGAAGGTACATGATACAGTAAATAAATAAGCAAAAACATATACAGAAAATAAAATCAATATATACAATTCTTTTGCTAGTATTGACTGTATACATTTTGCATTTACAGTGGAACCACTGGAGGTTTGTAGCTGTATCCTATAAGATCTTAAAAGTTTAGGGTAGTATTGTTTTATTTATTTATTTTTATAAAGAAGCCTCGTATGCTTACCAAGGCTGCATTTATTTAATCAAAAAGTTATTTAAAAAAATTATTACAAAAAAAAAAAAACTTAATTTTTGTGATTTATTAAACTGTTTTCTGTTTGAATATGTTTTAAAATTTAATTTATTTCTGCAATGCAATGCTGAATTTTCAGCATCATTACTCCAGTCTTATTTATAATTACTATCAATGTTTTTGTGGAAACCGTGATAAATATTTTCAGGATTCTCTGATGAATAGAAATTTTAAAAGAACAGCATTTATTTCAAATAGAAATCTTTTGTAACCTTGTTAATGTATTTACTGTCACCTGATCAAGTAAAAGTATTTTCTATTTATTATTAAATTAATAGTTAAATTATTATTATTGCCATCATGTACTCATCCACATGTCCATGTCATCCTAATGTCCAATTTTATTTTTTTATTTTATTTTTACATACAACAAAAGTGCATGATGATATTCACTGCTAAGCTCATAAAAGGACCTCTGTCGAGTATGTTGTGACATATTATATAAGAAATAGACCAAAATTTCAGCTGTATGTGCACTAATTTCCCAATATTTTAGAGGTTTGTCCACTAAAAATCGTCCCTTCTTCTATTGATTTCCCAGTTAATGTGGAAAACCACATTTGAAACCTACTGCAAAAGAGAAGATTGTCAGTGACATCAAACCTGGTCCAAATGCATCATTTTTAACTTATTACACTCATGAATGAGATTTGAGAGATTTGAAGCTTAGACATTCTGTCTAAGATCTTAATTTGTGTTTCAGGGAAGCAAGAAAATAATACCAATCTACGCATGTGCAAATGATGACCAAATTGAAGAGGCTGTGCCTCCTGTTGACAGGTGAAGTAGATGAGCTGTGGTGTGTGGTTTATGGAGATATAGAGACGTCACTCACTGTAGTTGCTTTGTTCTCCAGATCAATACCACCAGCGATGCTGAAACCCAAGCCAGCTCCTTCTTCTTTATGTAGAATCACGACATGGATGTCTTCCAGTTGCTAATGGACATTAAGAAATCCAAATCAGACTTGTTTATAGAGTATTTCGTGATTGCAAAACCCCTTTGTATCTGTGGCTGTACTGTAAGCAGAACTGGATTTAGCAAAGATGTTATTCTAGAACATGCTGAAGAACAATCTGCATTTGTGAACACGGGTTTATCCCTTTGTAAAGAACAGCTGCCACATTGATGATTTCCAGGCAGGCTGGATCCTGTTCCCACTCCATTACATCATGCAGTTTTCAGAGAAATATAGAGATATTGCCTTCCCTAGTGTTAAATAGTACTTAAGAATCTTATTAATAACTATTTTTGTCAAAATCACATTGCAGACAGCATCTGGCACTGTCTTAGAAGATGTTAAAAAAAAAATAATAATAATCTCTTTTCACACCAAAGGACCATTTAAAATGAACTATAGCAAATTCAAAAAAGCTTATTTGATTCCTTGAGTCCATAATGCAGCCCCGCTAACTAGACTAATACAGCTAACCACTCATCTTGGATTACTTTTACAGTTCCCTTATTTATATAACCGACAGAAAAGCTGGCATGCCCTCAAGAAATATCTGCAAAATATTGACACTTCCTGTTTTTCTGCGTTTTGCTCCTACAGCACAAAACATTATTTCTAAGGGTACGTACATAGTGCTTCATAAATCTGAAGGAATATAGACAGAAAATGTGGCAGAGGCAAAGGCAGAGAGAACAGTGCAACAAAATGCACCTAAGAGGGACATTGCAACACTGCCATGAGCAGGAAGTCGCACTCTTGACCAAGAGAAGCATGTCTTTTTATATATATATTTTTCAACTCTGCTAGCAAGTGAGCTTTAGAATGTAGCAGCACATAAAAGAAAGCTCACTGACCTTTAAGAGCACATCAAATATGCAGTTTCGTTATAGAGAACCGGATGTTGAAGTAATCAACGCCAGACAATAGCCAACAGCATGTACTTTGTTATATCGGCTCTATGATTATCAAGCCAGAGCTAAACCCACCCTTAGCGTGTCTTCATCCAGATCCTTGACTTCCTGGATCATCCGCTGAATCTCCTGTGGCGGAAGGGCTGAGAGCATGGATTGGGCACAGACATCTGTGGCTGAAGTGAGTGTTCGTTCAGGTTTCCATTCTTCCTTCTCGCACTCCTCCCCTCTCTCGATGGTACGCACTCTCAGTTTAGCCAAGCTGTAGACCAGATATAAGTAAGCTTGATTGAAAGTGCTTTTGACCAGAGATAGCCAACACTGTTCCTGAAAGGCTACCATATCCTGCAGAGTTTGCCTCCAATCCTATTCAAACACACCTGAACCAGCTAACCAAGGTGTTCAAGATTAATTGAAAATATAATATGGAGCAGGAGACATGCAAAATGTGCAGCGTTGGGAACCACTGCCTCTGCAACCCTTTAACCTCCATTTGGTACACTGCCAAGACAACATTGCTTCTAGAGCAGGGGTGTTCAATCCTGCTCCTGGATGGCCAACATCCTGCAGAGTATAAATCCAACCTGTTTCCAATACACCTGTATGAAAGTTTCTAGTAAAAGATCAAAATAACCTTGATTAGCTCTGTCAGGTGGGTTTAATTATGACTGAAGCTATACTAAACTCAACAGGACAGTGGCCATTCAGGAGCAGGATTAGACATCTTAGGCCTGGGACACATTAGGACGATTTTAAAACTGGTGGAGACTACACACTTAAAGTTTGTTTTCTTTGCGCACAAAAAGTATTCTCATAGCTTCATAGCATTATGGTTGAACCACTCATGTCAAAAACTATTTTAACGATGTCCTTACTACCTTTCTGGGCCTTGAACGTGTCAGTTGCATTTCTGTCTATAGAGGGTCAGAAAGCTCTCGGATTTCATTAAAAAAATCTTAATTTGTGTTCTGAAGATGAACAAAGGTTTTACAAGTTTGGAACGACATGAGGGTGAGTAATGAATGACGGAATTTTCATTTTTGGGTGAACTAGCCCTTTAAGGACAGTTCCAAAGGGCAGTTCGCGAGACTACATGCATGCAGATTGTAGTATCATTTTCACAGTGAGATGTGATCTCACAGAGACTTGCGAGATCAAATGTGACTTGGGAAGAAAAACAAATGGAGGATGATCAGCATCATCAGCTGGTTCTTCTTGCATGAGTTATGTTTCATGGGGGAAAAAAACAAAACAAAGGAGAATAAAAGAATATAGGTGATTGTCATTCTCAATACTCCACTTTCGTGACATGTTTGTGGCTGCCAAGTTTCAGCTGTGGAAGCACACAACTTCCGGTTGGTGAAGCTTGCTTGCTCTCATTGGCAGGTGTCACGTCAGAGGCAACCCTGATCAAGATTTGTAAATTTATCAAACATGTTTGATATCTGGGATTGTGCGGGCTCTGACATGATTTGGAGCAGTAAAATAATCATAATGACACCACACAATTGAAGATTTTTTGGACAAAAATAAAATAAAATAAATAAATAAATTGCACAAATGCTATTCTTGCAAAGAGGGCTCAAAATCAGGCTTAAAATCTTTAAGTGTGTGGCCAGTCTTAGACTTCTTCGAAATACAAGCAAATTTTACATTTCACTTGCATACATTGTTGCCAATTTAAACACATTTCACCACATCTATCTGTAGACTACTTTAGCTCAAACATGCATGATAGGAAAGTGTTTTTTTTTTCTAACAGCGATAAAGACTAGTATGAGAGGTTGTAAGACATTAGCATGAAATGGTCTGTTGTTTGTGACTAACTCAAAAGAGCTGAATTTCCGCTTCTTGTTTCATTTAAAACAGATTCCCGAATGTTTCAAATCTCTGTGCCATGCCTTTATCGTGCTGCCAGTTCTCAACATAAAAGAAGCTGACATTGTTGGCTCTAATCCCTGCAAGTGATCTTATCCCATCCCATCAGCCAACACAACACTGCACAGAGTGTAATTATACCCCAAACGCTTTCATCTTCCAAGCACATTTGTCCTGCATTGTTTTCAGAGATAATATGCTTGGATAAGTTGCATACCTTACAGAGAAACCCTTTTCGTTGTTTTCTAGTGCTGTTGAAGGTGGGGGCTTTTCACTAGGAGAGTCTTCCTCTATTGGGTTATGAAGTGGGGATCCTGGCGGGGCGCTCCAGGGGTTTCCAAACCGAATGCAAGGGGACTGCGGCAGGGATTGCATTGATCGCATCAAAGCATTGGACACTTGGTTGCTGAAGGACAAGATGATGCCCAGGCTCTCCCCATCCAAGCCGCTTGAGTTGGGGGCATCTGAAGAGGGACTGAGGGGTAGACTCCGGGTCCTCAAGCTCACCGCATGAGTTCCTGCACCTTCAGTTTTTTCTATAGGACCCTCCTTTGAGCTGCTTGATCTCCTCGGGACGTGGCTTGAAGGGGACAAATCCTCTTCAGAAGGTGAGGGTTCTTGCTCATTCTCAGTAGCAATTGGAAGCTCTTTTGTGGAGTCAAGAGCAGGTTCCTCAACAGGGATCGGCTTACAGGGCTCTGAATCATGAGAAGTTGATTGATTTTCTTCCTCTGCCGGGGAATGATGGGGCTCTGAAATGATATCTGAACCGAGGGAAGCTGGTTCTTGCTTTTCTTCTTCTGGAGGCTGGGTGGTGGCTGAAATTGTTGGTGTAGACTGGCTGTCTTCATTATTGTGTAAGTTGATTGTGGTAACTTTAGTTCTCCCTTCATGGCTGTAGTCTGCAGATGAGGTTTTAGTCGTCTTCTCCACTGGAGGAAGAGATGCAGTTGGGGCCAGTCGCCTGCTTGGCCTTTCAGCTCCATCAGGACTTGAGAAAGTCTCAAACGAGCTGATCTTCTGCCTGATTGACAAATTGGCTCCTGTTGAAGCGGCCCTCAGACTAATCCCAAAGGTCCTGCGAGTATCGTGGCTCCTGTTATCCGGATGCTTCAAAGCTTCTGTTATCGGTTTCCCAGACTTAATGCTCTTAATGCTCTGACGTGCCCATGCAGGCTTTGGAGCCACCGGGGGGGCTTTTTTGACATTGGGAGGTTGCTCAGATTTTGAGTCTGTGGTGGTGATTGTGGGGTCAGGGGCTGTGCCATTAACCTCACTATCTCCATTTTGGTCACTCATGGTTTTGTAGCAGTAGGACTGGTTCTCCGGGCTGTCGGTCAGCTTTACCCAGGGGTCAAGTGGTTGATCTGTACTGACCTCCAAACGAGCCTGACGTCTCAGACCGACCCGATTACTCGTACTACACACGTTAGATGGGGACTCTGGGCCTGTAACATAATAGTGTTCTGTTAATTTCCTTTTAATAAGCTGTCGAATAGAGAAGTGCAAAGTGAGAACTAACTCACATGCTGCATCACATCCAATATCACATACAGTGGACCTTTATCACATTTCCGGGTTTCTCAGCAGCGGAAGTTGTCATAGTTGGATTAACTTGAAGAACAGTGAATGGCAGAGTACCACCAATATATATTTTTTGCATTCCCATTTGCTCAAACAGCAAAAGAAAAACTCCACGATAGTGTTTTCATGACTTTAAATAAAAGGAAAAAAATTGAGAGGGACTGATAATGGCAGTCAGAAGAGAGAACGATGTCAAATTTACTTTCCCTCTCTAGACGCTACATAAGAAACACCCTCGCATCAGCGTTAACTTTTTTTTTTTTGTAATTTGATTCAAAGGTGATATAATACAAAGAATAGTGTTATAAATGTAAATACATTTAAAAAATACAAGGATTTACGATGCTGATGACCGTTAAACGCGTCATCAGTCTTGTGAAAAGGGTCCATTGTTTATATCATATAATATGAAAATATTAAAATATAATAATAATAATACTATAATATAAATGTAACAAAGAAAATAAAAAACACTGCTTTTCTTTTATAAAAATCTTGCTATACAGGAACTTACTGTTATCAGCTGAATCAGGAAATGAAAAGTCTCAGCATACATGTTCTGATCTTGCTCAGAATAGTATAAAGTAAATATCTAAATCAAAGTTAAGCAACTTACATGACATATGTTTCTCTTTTTGTCATGTAATAATATTAACCAGTAGTAGGTGTATTTCAGGTTAACGTACCTCTGTGCTGTCTGTCCCCTCTGTGTGTTGAGTCACTTTTAGACTCAGAGATACAGGCAGATGCTTTAGTTCCGACTTCTGCACATTTAGCCACTTCCTGTCACAAAAACAGGAAATGGTTGGCTGAGTTCGAGTGTTACAAAAAAAATCGAAAAGGTGTAGAAATGCATTCGGCATCATTTCGTCATGCATCACTGTAGCACACAGAAACACAGGCATATAAACAAACTACAGCCATGCCTCATGCCAAACACTCAAGCATTTCAATACCTGAATCACACATATGACAAAAAGATGCACTATTCTACAAATAATTGTATGTATAAAGTGCACACAGGTTCAAAATTTTCATCAAACACTGACATGAACACGTCCAGAAATAAGTAGCATGAATTTCTACGTACATTCTTAAACAGAAGCCTTGAGATCTTTCTCAAAGCCCTGTATAGACTGCAGAAAAACTAGATGCATGTGGAGAGACAATAAAAGATTGTGTAAGGCAATAAAAGTTTTTAAATAATTATAGTCACTGTAAAATAAGTGCCTATTTAGGTTAAAAATATATTTATTTGTAAAGGAAATATAAATTAGCACAAAAGAAATGCATTTGTAAAATGTATAAAAGTGTGTGTTTTGCACTTTTGCAAGATTTGTCCCCATTTGTCAGGTTTTTATCACCAGTTTAATCAACTTTCTGATTTCACTAATTCATTTCAATGATCCTGTGGTGTGCATATTCACTATAGTCTGACCAACTGAATACTGCTTAGTTTTATTTGGTTGACCCCTGTTATTGTGCACTTTTAAATTAAACTAAATTAATCAAATAATGCATTGTGCAAGACTGATGACTGAGTGCACCTTTAAAAACTTAAAAATGATTTATTCACTTCCTGATGGGGTCCAGGTTAGCCAATCATTAAAGCAAGAAATGGCCAGATTAGAAATACTGTATGTGAGTCACTCCATCTAATCACAATTATTGACAAAATATTCAAGTAATGGAGTTACTTTAATTTATTTTATATTTCTAGATTTGATAATAGATCATGGCAACACATTTAGTTTTCACATTGTTAAATTTGACACATTTCAGTTTTTCACAGATCATGATGAGAACCGTCATCCTGTTGAACAATTTCCTCATTTTATCGGAAATTGCATAAAATAAAAAAACTATTTGCACACACTGTGTTATGTTTATATACACTTTTCTATTTGCTGTCCAGTCAGATGCATTCAAAAATCCATTCAAAAAATATAAGGGAAAAAAATGAATGCAGTTTTTCTCTTATGACAGCTGCTTACTTGCACTTTGATGGTGCAAGATTTTCTCATGCAAAACCTGTGAAAAATTCTGTGAAAAATAAGGCAAGGGTTGCAGTTAAGCCAATCATGTCTTGACTTACTCAACTACCATTTATGGGCAATGCATCAGTCTTACAGTGAAAACCGCCTACTTGTTAACAGTCTCTTTGACAGAGAGCAAAAAAAGCAGTAGTTTAAACCTGTATATAATTAATTTATTGCGCATAACCTCACTGACATGATATGTATTGCTGGGCAAACCTACACAAGGAAAAGAAAACAAAGAAAAAATGACTTTAATTGAGTCAAAACAACCCCTAAATATTCTTTGTTTAATAAAAATAGTGCATTTCACAAATGTGACTAGCCCTACCTGGCAGTTGCTTTGAGAAGGCAGCAGATCTTCCTCTTTCACTGGTGAACCTCGACTAGAGCCGCTTGAATCAGTCAGCACTTCCTGGCTGCTGACTTCCTGTCGTCTGCAGTACCTCCGTGCCTGGTTTGTTGCTCCGTGCATTGAGCTCCTCACCACACTTGCAGGCACATCTAATGTTTGTTGTCCAGTGAAATTCACTGGACATTTATAGGGAATGTTATAGTCTTCGTCTGCGAGAGAGGCTGGAGACAGTGTGTTATTAAGTGAAGTTTCACTGTTGGTTGTTAAAGAGACGTCCATGCTCTGGACTCTGGTGACGTGCTGGGGTTCGAGGAAGGATTGAGTGGTGGCGCTGGCCGGTATACAGCGCTGGCTGTAGGCACCCTCACTGCATGATCGCATCATGGGTTTCTGTGCTCGTCTACAGGTCAGACAGCGGATACACTTCTGTCTGCTGTGGGAACAGGCGTCGGATCTCCTCAGACCTGAGATCAGATACAGACATGTCTAAACCACCTACTGATCTTCTTCATAGGAGAAATAATCATGGACAAGTTCATTCTGTACAAACAAGACACTAAGCAGACATGCCTCATCTGAGCCTTTGATGCAATCCAGGGTTTCAGCAAATGAATTTCCATGACATCTACTTGAGTTCATGATAAATAAATTAATTGAAATAAAAATAATTATAATTTATTCAGGTTTCCATTTGATACCAATCTTTTTAAATAATGGATTTAATTATTATTATGATACAAACAAATTTATATTTTTCTCTGGTTTGCACAATTGTTTGTACTCTATACACTACAAAATACAATATCTAACAGAATAGTATAATATTTTACATATACTTAAATTATATTAAATGAAAAATATTATTATTCATTATTAATAGCATATTTCAAATAATTTTATTTATAACATTTATATAGTTAATCCTGCAATCTTTGAATCATATTAAACTATTATTTTTAAAATTTTATATATATATATATATATATATATATATATATATATATATATATATATATATATATATATATATATATATGTGTGTGTGTGTGTGTGTGTGTGTGTGTGTGTGTGTATATATGTAATATTTCTATTATATAATACAATTTATATTATTCATTATAACAATTTTTGTTTTTGGTCTGGAAACCTGAAAAAAAAAAATCCATCCCTTTCCAAGTTTATGCCTGTAGGAACACTGTAAATAATGTTGGACATGATTTGAACCATGACTCAGGTGGGCGTAATATTTTTGCTTTTTTAAGGTCCTTGCACACGGAGTTCAAAATTTTTGTATGCATTTTTGGTATTCGTTATCCTCTCCTATCAAAATGCTTGCTACAGGTGCAAAAACGCAGAATATTGAGCCTGGTCTGAATTTTTAGGTTTTTTTACAACGGACGAAAGTTTAGGAGGCAGAGTGTGAATGTTGACACATTGTTGACACAATGTGAGGTTGTATTTATTTTATAACGTGCAAAAATTTCAGACAAGTGTGCAAAGACCTTTAGTCCAAGTCATGGGCCTCGGGTTCCCGCTTGTACGTAAAGCATAACATTACAACTAAAACAGTGTTCATCTTGGCCTGTTTCACACATGTACATAAGCAGCACACAAACAGCATTTTTTCCCCAGTAAATCTGACTGAATCCAAACACAACCACCTCTACGATGCATAACCAATTGGATGCAAGTGTGGTCCTCATAATATGATTTAGATTTCGTGATGTTGATCCACTTCCTCTTGCAATTTTAAGGCCATTAATAAAAGAAGTACGCAGTGTGGTAAACTCAAAATCACTTTACTTGCTCTATAGAGCTGCAGGTACAGTTGCAATTACGCTGCAACATTACTTAAAAACTGCAGTTGCAGGATGCGTGAAACAAGCCTTGGAAATGACTGTCACAAGCTGATTTCAGAGCAAACAAAAGATCAATAACTCACTGCTGTTACATCCGTCCATACTCCACTGACTCCTGTCTCTCCTCAGTCTGCTGTGCTCCACCGCCTGAGCGATGGCCTCGTTCAGCTGCTGCTCAGAAACCCAAACACATGCACGGTTATATTTTAGCACTCTCTGACAACTTAGATCTAGCTATGAAGACAAAAGTGTAGGTTTGATTGATCACAGCCATAATGAAGTGTAAATTGTTTTAGCACGGTTTGTGTTAATGTGTGGCTTAGTAAATCTGGTCTGTGATGCTCTCTTGTACATCTAAAAGGAAAGCAAACCTACTTTTGGGTCGGGGTGTCGACTGATGATGATCTGAACCGGGCCCGGGCTGCACTGACTCAGAACCGTGTACACATCGTTCAGCGTCATGTTGCAAACCACCGTGTCATTGATCTCCATGATCTCATCGCCACATCTGACAAACATTCACATACGACTTACTAATATCCCAGCAACCGCACACATTATTACAACAATTCACAGTGCTGCAGTTTGGTTAGCTGTAAAAACCTTCTAGAAACCACACTTAGGAACATAAAATAATGTTGCCATTTATAACATGATGTGCAGTTTATATATTATGGTTACCAAAAATGAACAGTACCCAACTTCAGCTTTGGGAGAAGCTACATTTTCAGCTTAATATGTCTACCTTGAAGTAGCATCAAAACATAAATTTAAATAGTTTTTGCTTCAATAAAACCAGACCACATTACTTTGTTAAAATCATTTTGCGTTGAGTCTACATGAATCGTTTCTGTTGACCTATGTGAGCAGTGGATCTGTAGTTGCCTGCAAGCTTTGCATTGGCATAATTATTGTAGGCATGCTCACATGCTTATCTAACAGGAACTTAAATCTATTAAATTGGTTCAAGAAAACAGTTTTTATCTTGTTTTACGGGTATAAACTTCCAAAATTTGAAGAAAAAAAAAATGGTGCAGAAACTGCAAGTAACAACAGATTAAACATGAAATTTTGAAGTAGAAAAAAAATGAAATAGTGTTTTCTTGTAAAACATACTCCAATAAGCTTTGTTTTATTTATAAATTTGCTTTATTTATTTCTAAAGTAAATTGAGATTATTAAAATTATTCAAACTTTATGGAAAAGTTTGTTTGAAAGGGTTTATATGTAAATTACATATGAGACCAATAACAATATTTAAGACTAATATTTTTTATAATTATTTTTTTTATTTTTTCTATTGAATCATTTACTGACTATGACCATTTAAATTTAGACTGGCTAACTAATTATGAAAAAATTGACAAAAGCCAACACTATCTATGTCTCTTATTGGCAACACTTTTAAAGATGTGTCAAACCTTAATCGTCCATCCATGTGGGCCACTGATCCTGGTGACAGCGTGTGAATGTAGATTCCTGGACAGCCGCCAGCAGAAGGTACACAGCACAGGCCAATACCTAAACCTACACCAAACTCTGAGCCAATGCAGAAAGCACACATTTAGAAATACTCACATGTTCACTTTCTTCTCAGATGTTTGTAGGCATTGTAATCTGTTACAATAACATATGATTTTAGCAGGGCTGTAAAGTAATATTTGACAAAAAAATTACATTTTAAGGCTCACCTGCCATTCGTCAATGTCAAAATGACTTAGATGGCCAATTAAATCAAAGAAGATGGGGCTTTACTTCTCACAGAAACCGAGTGTGAATTTTAGCTCAGCGGCGCTTCAGTGAAAGAGTGCGAGGTAAGAAGCTAAACATGTAATAACTAACAATTATTTTATAATGAAAAATGTCAAATGACTAACAGTAATATCCAGTGATGCAAACTGCTTTTTTGTAGACTGTTGTTTTGTTTTTTGTTTTGTTTTTTTCTAAAATTGGCCATTTTGAATTGAAAATAAAGGCTGTCATTTCCGTGATCCATTTAATTCATAAAGCAATGTGCATTTTTCTGTTTTGCATTTTCAACACATTAGGTATACAAATAAGAATGAATCGGTGAATATAGATTAAAATAAAAATATTAGCAAACAGTTCAAATAGATAAGCCTATAGGCTTACTTTACTTTATACTTTACTATATATATATATATATATATTGCTGAAATAAATTGCATTAATTTAAATCCTATTAATTGCCTGGTAGACATATCAAAATCTTTTACTGCCTTTGAAGTGTGTGATGAAATTGTGATCGATGAGATTTGGATACTCACCCTTCTGCAGCGTGATCTCCATCATGACTCTGTCCTGGGCTTTTGCGGGGTTATTGAGGCAGTTATAATCTCCCAGATCAGCACTGACTCGACTGATACCGGTGCTGGAGCTCAGAGATCTGGATCGGCATAACTGAGAGACCTGGCCGTGGCTGCCCGGCACAGCGCCCATCCGCAGACTGGTCCTCACCACCAGCGTTAACAAACCCTTCTTCACTTGCCAGAAAGACAATCACAGTTTATAGCTGATAAAACCTGATAGATTAATGATAGATCAACTTATTGTCTAGGTGAATTAAACAGCTTATAATGGGTCATTTTTTAGACATATTTTATTATTATTATTATTTCTTTTTTTACTTTGTTTTTCTGTCATTTGCATCATTGAGTAAATATTGTATTAAATAAATGTTTATTTAATATATTTTATTTATATATATAGAGAGAGAGAAAGAGAGATACTGATTAAAATAATTATATGCATTTGTAAAATAAGAAATTTTGCCTTTTCAATCAGCACGATATTCTTGAGCTTGTTTGTATTATTAACTCTATCTGTGATGCAATTTACATGTATAAAAATCTATAATTTTATCATTAAATGTAATTATTTAAATTTTATGTTTAAATATATATTTACAGCAAAAATAAGTATATTGTGTAGTATATACACTACTGTGATAAAAATTACTTAAGCCGTGATATATAATTTTGAACATACTAGTGTTGTTACTGAAAAGTAATATATATATATATATAATTTATATAATGCTGAAATAAAATATACATATTAGATAAAAAAAATATGCATATTGTATTTTAATTTTTACAAATAAATTTAAGGTGATTTTTTTTTTTTTCACTTCCAGTTAACCAAATTACTGTGGCATTTTAATTTAGTTACTGTTTGCAATGAGCCCTTAAACAACCCTTATCAGTCTACAAATATGTATTATGTGTTTCTTCAATACATGTGCCAGTTCATTAATTGCAGGTCAACTTTGAAACATGAAGCCATCCAGGTGAGGTTACTCACTTTAAATTTGTGTAAGGCATCTTCATGGCTCAGGCCATGTAGAGATTCACCATTCAATTCCAGTATCTCATCTCCTGTAAACCAGAGACACTAATATAGTTTTCTGTCCATTTCTGGGTAATGCAGCTGTGAGTGTTGATGGGAAAGCTTCATTTTGAAGTAAGTGTCTGGATAGATCTGGATGCATTACCAATCACAGTGTGATATTTAACTAATGAGCCTACCTTCCTGTAGTCTTCCATCAGCAGCCGCTGCGCCTCCAGGAAAGATGGTCTTCACGTAAATCCCCATTGGGCCATACATGCTGTCTCTTCCTCCTACTATACTGAAACCCAGACCCTGGAATACCAGGACAGCGGTTTATATGTTGAGAATTCAGTGTGTTGTGTCATTTGTTGCAGATACACATTTGGATACCTTTCCATGGCCCTTCATGAGGACAATGTTGGAGATGATGAAGGCCTGTACAGTGCTGCAGGACGGGACCAAGTGTGCTGAACTTAGAGAGCGAGACGGTCTAACCACAGCCTGCAGAGACCAAAAAGAGCACAAATAATGTGGTAAGCAGGTCAAAGGCCTACGTTCAGGGTCAAAAAAGGACAATATGAGATGTTTTCATTTCATGAAATTCTGCTACCCAGAGCAGAAGTGGTCATACTGTATTTGAGTTACTTGTGCCATTCCCATGACATTCATTAAAAACAGCCACTCTGCTGATGTGGAGAGGGAAAGCACTTTGTAGAGAGCACTTCCAGAGAAAGAGAGATGCTTTGAGCACTTACTGCAACAGCCATTTATTTGATTACCAGTATAAGGATGGCCTTATCAAATAAAGTGCAACAGCCAGTCACTGCTGTTCTCTCATCCAGAACTGTTCAGGCAAAACACGTTCTGAACTTAGAACTAAACAGCTGCACCATTGATTTATATGTTAGTGTAAACACCCATGGCTCATTCACTAACCATCCACAAGTATAATCAGGCACTTTGATATAATAAAACTCATTGTAAAGTCAGATTCCATCCTCCATAACTTTACACTCACCAAGATGGGGAATTATGCTAGACAAATAGTGATAAGCACATTTTTAAAGCTTGTTTGAACAATTAATCGACTGGCATTATTTGTTGTATACTGTGCAATACAAATGATGAGACTTTTCTACCTCTGGTATATCTGTGATCTGTAAAAATTAATAATTTAATCATTTAACATTTGAAAAATAAATAAATAAATGTAATAATAAAATGCAATTATTTTAATTGAAACTTTAAACTTATATTTAAACTTATATTTACAGAAATATATATATACAGTACAGGTCAAAAGTTTGGAAACATTACTATTTTTAATGTTTTTGAAAGAAGTTTCTTCTGCTCATCAAGCCTGCATTTATTTGATCAAAAATACAGAAAAAAAAAATTAATATTGTGTTATATTATTACAATTTAAAATAATGGTTTTCAAATTTATTATACTTTAAATTATCATTTATTTCTGTGATGCAAAGCTGAATTTTTAGGATCATTATCACATGATCCTTTAGAAATCATTCTAATATGATGATTCATTATCAAAGTTGGAAACAGTTCTGCTGCTTAATATTTTTTCAGAACATGTGATACTTTTTAGGATACTTTGATGAATAAAAAGTAAAAAAAAAAAAAAAAGAGAGGAGCTATGTTTTTAAAATATAAATATTTTGTAAATAACAATATACACTACTGGTCAGTAATTTGGGGTCAGTAATTTTTTTTTCTTTCTTTTTTTTTTAAATAAAATCAATACCTTTATTCAGCAAGGATGTGTTAAATTGATAAAAAGTGATAGTAAAGAAAATATATTATTAGAATATATATTATTAGAATATTTTTTTTATTTTGAATAAATGCAGTTCTTTTTAACCTTTTACTCATCAAATATATTAGACAGCAGAACTGTTTCCAACACTCATAATAAATCAGAATATTAGAATGATTTCTAAATGATCATGTGATAGACTGGATGTTACATGTGACTCTGAAGGCTGGAGTAATGATGCTGAAAATTCAGCTTTGCATCACAGGAATAATTTATTTTTAAAGTATATTCAAATAGAAAACTATTATTTTAAGTTGTAATAATATTTCACAATATTACTGTTTTTTCTGTATTTTTGATCAAATAAATGCAGGCTTGATATATATATATATATATATATATATATATATATATATATATATATATATATATATATATATATTATATATATATATATATATAGTACAGGTCAAAAGTTTGGAAACATTACTATTTTTAATGTTATATATATTGCATCTACTGTTCTTATGATATAACATGACTTATGCCATGATATATCATTATATATCACAGGTATTTAATAAACCAAAAAAATTTTTTTTTATTATTGTTAATTGATATATAGCTGAGATAAAATAAAATGTGAATGTGTAAACTATTTCCTTTTGCAAATAACATAAGTTAAAAAATAGCATTGCCTTTGGAAATTAAATATGTTAGTGTTGAAGTACTAAAATTGCTATAACTAAAACTAAAAAAGGCTAATAGAAATGACAAAAACACTTTACTAAAAAATTACTAAACCTTAAATTCAAAATTAAAATGAAAACTAAAAATATAAAAGTAAAAGCTAATTTAGAATATTAATAAATACTACAATAGTAGCTATAGGCCTATAAATAATACTAAAACAACAGTGGACCATACGTTATAGTGACAGACCATGAGAATTTCAGGATGGCCAATTTTTGCAGCTTAGTTTCAATAAATAGTGTGAGCAGACATGGAAGAGAGCTTTGTATTCTAAACATTAAGTATGTTTATTTGTCCCAGTCTTTTATTTTAAAATAACAAGGAAAATCCTAGCTAGGATACAAAACAAATTCAGTTTGCGATTCACTTACATTCATGACTATATTTTATATGACATTCCTCTCACTTAAAGGTGCTGAATGTAGGATTGACACCGAGTGGTTGAACTAGGTATTGCAGTCCAAATTCAAAATATTGGAGAGGGTTTTTTTCACCCGGTCCCTCCTCCTCACACTTGACACAGACGCAGGTTGCCAGATTGATGACACAAAAAATTAACGAGATCACTTGATGATGAATGAAATGAAATATGCTGTGTTTTCCACCAACTGGCAACCCGAAATACTTGAAATACCGAAATACAGTTGGGTAAACTGGCAGTGGGCAGGTTTCACAAACCAAAACAAAGGACGACATTCCGGCCCTGAACGCACATTTTCAAAGGAGAATTACTGACTGTAGCATTGTTTTTCAGATAAACAAGTATGTTAATGTAGCATGTTTCTTAAAAATCTGCAAACATATTATGGTATTTTTATGCTTTAGTAGAGTCAAAATCTTACATACAGCACCTTTAAATCTTACAAGACTGTTCACGCAGAATGCATTTTTCCATTCCACTGTACCACTGTAAACGCACTAGACGGACGTGTTCTGCTTGCATCAGCATCTGTAGCAATGTCTTGATCATGACAATCCCAATCTAATCATGACAAACTATATATCGTTGGAAAGGTTTACCACTGTTTGTTGTCAAAAATTATGTAGGAACAGTAATAGATTAATTTATGTGATTAAGAGTGCACCTCAAAACATATACATCATAACAGGAGTTATTTTTCGTTTACTTTTTCCCTATCACATTTTAGGAATCATCATAAATTATATATCATTTCTGAGCTTAAAACCTCAAAATTCATCCCGTGAAAGTCATTTTGAAATTGGACATTACATTTCCATGGAAATGGTACTTTAAAATCTTTTAGCGGGCTCCTTCCCCTTAGTGCGGGTGTCGTAGGCTGTTACAAAATGTATTACGTTTTTTAGAATCAAAACTTTTTATTATCTTGACAAAATACACATCATGGGAAAAGTCTGTGTCTCACGATTCCATATTTGGTGGTATTTTGTGATATAAGTAATACTGAGAGAGTAATGTATACATTTGTGACAGAAAAAATGCATCCAAAAAATTCAATGGCGTGTATGGCACTCAGTGGCTGTTTGTGGTATAACGCCTAAACAAAATTTAAACTTCAAATTTGGAACTTCTTTTTGTGATGTCAAATCTGTGATAAACTCATATATTAATGACATTGTGGCAGATGGAATGGGAAAAATGTCATGAGAATAACAAATCCTAGTGTAAGAAATTTTGTTTAATTTAAACAATATATATATATATATATATATATATATATATATATATATATATATATAATATATATATATATATATATATATATTTACTATTTTTAAATCTAGGTATGACCGAGTTGTTTTTACAAGGTGTCTTTAAGGTCATTCAAGATTTACACATGGACATTTATTAAAAGGTGAAGAATCACCATTATGCCTTACTTGTCAAGCTAAAATGACCGTGAAGCATATTTTATTGGATTGTACTTTTTTATGTAAATAGACAACGGTTTTATTCAGAGGTGTGTCTAACTGATTTATTTAAAAATGTATCACCTTGATGTATTTTAAAATTTTGTCTAGTGCACATCTGAAATGTCTTTTATAACCTTTTGTTAATTGTATACCTTGTATAATTTATTCAGAGATCACCATGAAAATAGCCTTGATGCTGGCATGGCGTTAAAAAGTGAATAAATAAATCAATTAATTAATAATTTTGGATTAATTTTGTAAAATATTTATTTTATACAAAACAATACATTTTCTTTACAGCAAATTTAAACTTCTATAACTTTTTATACTTTCATTTTTTTGAAATAAGTTCACTTCTGCAATAATCTGCCGATTGTTTGTATTCAAAAGCATGCATGAATAATAACATGAAAAGTGCACTTTCATATCTGTGTTTGTGGGGGGTGGGGGTGGGGTTTGCTCAGCAGAAGAAAGAAACTCATACAGGTTTGGAACAACTTGAAGGTGAGTAAACCATGACCGAATTTTCATTTTTGGGTGAATTATCCCTTTAATGTGACCCAAACAGTCCAGATTCTGTGACCGGCTCTCCCTCCCTCACCTGTGGAATGCTGTGAGGGAATTCCAGCTGCTGAGAGAGAGACTTCCTGTTGCCGTAAAAGCCTGTGGTGGCGTGGGCGGTACACGGGAACAGCTCTGGCGTCTTCATAATGATGGTATCCAAGTCTCCGATCCAGTACGGGTGAACGCCTAAAACCATGTGGACATGTGGAGTTACATAAGATGAGCTGTTGATGTTGGACGATGTGAACAGCATGCGAGTACAACATCATATGTTTATGTTCAGGAGCACAAAACATTCACATCTCCTGTGGGGTATTCTCAAGTGTTTATGAAGTTATGTAATGAAAAAGGTTGCTCTTCTTCAGTGCAGTGTTGCATGTTTGAGTCAGTGCTTGAACTGGGATTAGCATGGTTGAGTTATACTATAAACGAATGCTGAGAGATGGATTGGGATAGTGCTATGACTCTTGTGTTCATGCAGGTTTGTCTCACTGGTGGAGCTGGAGCGAGATCTCTTGCAGGACGTCTCTTGGCAGCTCTGATCTTCGTTGACGCAGTTCTTGCTGTCATCGTCTGACACCTTAATAATTGGCATCTGCAACCATGCTCATGGTATTAGGATGCTAGAAGAAATAGTATTCTAGAAATCATTTAGTAATAGGGCTGGGTGGTATGACAAATACAGTTGATGTGTGTCTACTGAAAGAGATTGTACTGTATTCTTTATTTCAGTGGACATGGCGGCATCAGGTTATGGAGCAAAAAACAGATTTCTTGAGCAGCAAATTTAGAAGGATCATGTGACACTGTGTGACACTGAAGACTGGATTAATGATGCTGAAAATTCAGCTTTAAAATCACAAGGATAAATAACATTTTAAATTGTATCCAAATAGAAAGGAGATTTTTTTTACATTTTTAATAATATTACATAATATTACTGTTTTTACTGTACCTTTGTTCAAAGAATTGCAGCTTTGGTGAGCATAAGAGACTTCAAAACCATTAAAATAATAATAATAATAATAATTTTTTTAAAATCTTACTGACCCCAAATGTTCAAACTGTAGATATCACAAAGTATGCATTTTTATTATATATATATATATATATATATATATATATATATATATATATATATATATATATATATATATATATATATATAAGGCAGAAATTGGCTTCCATAGCATATCCAATTCGGTCATACCACCCACCCCTCTTTCGAAACACAACATATGACCCTAATTAAGCTAAAGATCACAAAGATCACTTTGAAACCGAGGATTTTCCAGCTGAGGGGAAAAACAGGGTATGCTCCCCACCTTCAAGTTATTGTTGTTTCCCATTGCCTCCTTTTCTCCATAAGTGTAGCCAAGCTTGTCTGATTCATTGACATTAGCGAACAGAGCTCTGCTTTCACATGGAGAGAAGCCCTGCAGTACAAACAACAGATAAACATGCTTCGATTCTCCTCAAAATCTGAATGGGTCATAGCAAAAAAAAAAAAAAAAAAAACCTATTCTATTCTGTGTCTCTTTTTCCATCCTGAATTAAATTAGTTTTTGCTGCATCTGGGATCTGCTCAGCGTCTTGAATGGATTCTGTGTTGGTTGAAGTCTGTTTAATCACATTTGACTTGTGTGTTTCAGATCTGCTCAAAGAGAGGTTCAACCAAGTATGCTTAGCTGGTTATGTGCAGTTTGCTAAGGTAAGCTTCACTATTACTAATACTTTACTTATACATAGGGTCAGTCAAACCCATAACCCAGGAGTATTAAACTTTGGTTAGATTATACATCAAATCATGATGCTTTTGGAAGTGTATTTTATTTTTCTAAGTGATCAGACATACAATTTTTTTTACATTGAAAAAGGATCCAAACCATATCTAGTAAATTAACCGTGGGCTCTTTTGACTTATGCCAGGAAATACCTACATAGTAACCATATATTAAAAATATATGTTGTAAACAGTGAAGCTCAATAAAATATATATTTAAAAAAATCAAATAAATGTAGTTTTAACCGTCATATACCAAAATAGACTTCAAAATGTTTTTCAAGGGCAAGAAAATACATTCCCAATCTTAAAGTAGACTACATTTAGGCTAAATGCCAATATATATATATATATATATATATATATATATATATATATATATATATATATATATATATATATATATATATATATATATATAGTAAGCTATGTTATATGTTCACACAAGTTATAGACAAAGTTTTCTTCAAATGTGAGATATGTATTTTTTTTAACTGAAATACTGTTTAAAGGGCAAAATCTATACTTTAAAAAAAAATCTTTTTAAAAAACATATTTAATAAATGGCCAAAATATTTATTGTTAGAAAATATATTTACATATTATTTTAAACATATTTTAGCAAATATTTTTTGGCTATATTATGTATATTTTAAATGTATTTGAAAACATATTTTTTGATGTTTGCATTCACATTTTCTTCAATTAATTTAAACCTCATGAAAAAAATTGACATTCATTGTATCTTCTTTTTGTCATGTTTATCTTGTTTGAATAAATATAACCTATATCTCAGAACTACAAAGCAAAATGGTTCATTTTACTGAAAATAATCATGTAATGATTAAAAATGTTTCAGACTTCCTACAATTTTCCAAAGCAGACAGTTTCCAGATATTTTTGAACTTCACTGATTAGTTTAAGTATTTCTGTAATGTGGCTAATTGAAACCATTCTCAACTAAACAGCACGCTCATTTTGTTGGATTTTACAAATTAAACAAGAACAATAGATGGTTTGTTTCAGAGAAATTACCTACTAATGTTTGCATGGCAATGTGCGCCTGCTGTCAGAGGCATAGCTGAGTTTGTGGGAGTGTAGAAGTTATTTGGGATCACGGCTGGTCGTCTGACATTTTCAGAATGCTCAGAATAGACCAAACCCAACCCACAGAACTGGCCTCAGATCAGTTTAGAGGAATGTTTTGATGTTTGTAATGGACAAACAGCTGATAAAGTCTTACTTCAGTGCTGGTGGTTCCACATACAGTCTTCAGCACGGGCCTTTTCTCTGGATCAGCCTCCAGTTTGGTTTGATCGTTTATAATCTGTCCGTTAAATGGGGCAAGTCTGTCTCCAAAGTAGACGTAAGTGTCCCTAGAGACAGAAAACAACAAAATATGTGCATTAAGGCACTTATGTTTATGCTGTAATATGCAGAGAGCTGTGTGTATGTGTGGTGTATGTTTACACACATGCATTTTTCATGGGAACATGTGAATAGGACATTTGTTAGAGGGTTCAACAGTAAGGATAGACAGATGGACAAGGGTCAGTGTGAACACTTATGTAAGTGATGTATATAGTTTTTAAATTATTATTAATATTTTACTACAACTACTACTAATAATATGCATTATTATTATTATTATTAGTAGTAGTAGTAGTAGTAGTAGTAGTAGTAGTATTATTAGTAGTATTATTATTATTATTTTTATTATTTTTAATTAAATAAATTTCATTTATAATAGTATTATTATAATTATTTTTATTTCATGTACATGATTTTATTTAGAGTTACACCATACACCTCATTTATTATTATTATTATTATTGTTAAGTTAATTAACAATATAATTATTTTAATTATAATGTGTTATAATTATTATTATTATTATTATTATTATTATTATTATTATTGAATGTAAAGAATATTTTTGTTACAACATTTAGTTCATTTATTATTATTATTATTATTATTATTAAATTAATAAACATTTTAATTTGTTTTAATTAATTACAGTTTATAAAAAATAATTTTAATTTCTTTCATTTAATTTAAATAATTTAATTTTGTTAATTTTATTTTAGTTCCTCAATACACTTCATTTATTATTCTTATTCTTGTTATTTTATTATTTATTTAATTAACATTTTAATCACATTTAAATATTACATTTTATTAATAAATATTATTATTGATTATTTTTATGTGATTTAAATAATTTTATTTAGAGTTCCTCTACATACTGAGGAGATTGCTTCATAAGCTTTGATTGCGGTATGATCCACTATTAATAAAAGTTATCATTTGAAAATACTTGTAGGATTTACTTTGAAACAATTTTTACTCATAAATAATTACACATAAACTGCAAGTAACACATTGAATTAAAGTATTGAAATATAAATTTTTGTAAAACTTATCTTTTTTTTTTTTTTTATTCAGTGTATTTAAATTATAATTTTTGCCAGCAGAAAGATCCTTATAGTTGAACCCTGTGTTTGGACAACATATAAAGCAGTCAGAATGAGCTGATTATTACCTGTGTAAATCTTGTCCAACAGACGCACCATTGTTGCTGGACTGAAGTTTGTTATCACCCGCTTGCAGACCCTCCTCCCTTGTGGTGACACACATTCTCCAGAAACTGCTTTCCTGTTCCAGAGGAGCCATCAGATCAGTCAGACAAGGCACTACTATTCCTCCATATAAAAAGAGCTGTTAACAACCAAAAAAATCTACGGTTTGACAGCTGAGTCAAATGTGACCATAATAGCTGTGCTTTATTAGACCATGAACCACATCAGTGACCTTTACAGGCCTCGCTATAAAGAGCTGCAATGTTTCACAGAATGAACTTTAAGAGAGTTAAAGAAAGCCGGAGAGAGCAGGTCATTTTAGCAGGGTAACTTCATATGCGAAGGGCTAAGGAACAAAGATCATGATCAAAACTGTCAGGTGCTGGTAAAATCTTCAGTCCCGCTTTTGCTTGAAATGCCATACTAACATACTGTTCATACTATTTCTGCAGCATGCAGTATGCTTGCTGGGCACAGTATGCAAATGTTCTGTGTACATGAAATATTCAGATGATCAATTGTGAAACACTGTATCCCACAATGCAGTATGGTTCACATGACCTTTCATTGTCAGTGTTATAAATAAAACATTTGGCTGTGATTTTTACATCTCCTTTTTGATGTTATTTCACCTTAATGGCAAAGACAAACAAAAAAAAAGATTTTATATATATACCTATGTATATAATGTAGTGATTATTTATTTATAATATTTTTCTTGATGTGTTATTTCACCTTAGTGCAAAGGATAGTTTTACAAAAAGTATTTTATTTTTAATTATTATTATTATTATTATTATTATTATTATTATTATTATTATATTTAAATTAGTTATTAATTTAATTATTATTAATTATTTTATGTTTTCAAAATGAGAAATTATATATATATATATATATATATAATATTTTGTGCAATATAATACAATGAATATTAATATATAATATTTTTTCTTGATGCTTACGATTAAAAAAAGCTTAAAATGCAAAATTAGAGAGAGAGAGAGTATAAGAATATAATATTTACATCTAGCTATAATATTTTTCAATAATTTAATAATTTATACTTTCTGTACCACTCACTTTTAGAAAGTGATAGATCATTAAATTTTTCCTGCAGTGTTATTATTGTGGCATTATCTAACTGCAGCTAAAATGAGCAATGTGAATTGTGGTTGGTCTTTTATTTATTTATTTATTTTTGTCTACGTTGACTAGTCTAGACCAGAATAGGTTACAATGTGTATCAGACTTTATACCGTAAATCAGTTGTCTGACTATATCATTCCTTTCTGAACATAGCATATTGCTTATTCATAAAGTCCCAGCAATGCCATTACAGTAAATGTAAATAAAGTAAATGTTGTTACAATGTCATGCAAAGGTCACAGTTTGTTTTATCAGTAAGTTATAATTTAAGACTTTACAGGAATGTCCTACAGTATGTGAGCTGTACGAGCGCTGCGTTCTGTGTCTCTCTGTATCACAACAAGCTCTCTTTTGTGCAGGAGTAATGAGTTGGGCAGAACCACAGAATCTCCCATCACACCAGCCATGTGATAATGATTCACTTCAGCAGGAGACATCCCTGTGATCCAGGCAGGCAAGCCAGAATTAAGATTGTACGGAAAACTTTTGAGAAATACTCTAGCATTCTCAGTTATCATCATCAGGATTCATCAAATATGAAACTAATTCAATTTCAGATGTAAAGCAGCTGTACAAAAGATCATAAAAGCGTCACAGTTCAGTGCTGTTTTACAATGTTTGTATATTGTTGTCTTAGATTGTACATAGCTTTAAATTTCCACAGTCTTTCATATACACAGTTCTTTTAATTTAATTGCAAAGTTGTCATTTTTTTATTAAATTACTAATTTTTTAACTGTATTTTTACTATATATATAAATATATATATATATATATATATATATATATATATATATATATATATATATATATATATATAATACTTAAAAATGTATATACTGTATATGCACAACTCACTTGCAGAATGTGATACAACGTACGTTATATAATTTTTTTCTGCGCTGTATTATTGTGGCATCATCTATTTAATAGTTGAATAATTATATTTTTCTTTCCTTATAAGTTTTAAGCCTGACTTTTTCTTTGTTATGTAAATATTTATTTTAATATTGTGTTTGCAGTGTACTATATAATAAAAAAAACTTGCTTTACTTAATATATGAGTACTTCAGTGACTGGTGGACACATATGTTTTGTTCTATGCGATCCAAAGCAACACCTGCACTAAAAAAAAAAAAGTTTCACCGCTTATATTTCATTCATGAATTAAACATGACAGGAAAGCAATGCATTAACAACTTCTGGAAAGCTCTTCCTAAAGTTATTTGAATAATTGTTAGTCTTAGTCTAATAAACCTGGCAATATATTTTAAGAATATTGTTGGCTCTTTGACCAGTTACTTTTGTTCCTCATTTTTAAGTCTGCTGAATGCATAATGTAAGTGTTCAAACTTATTCATTTGGAAAATGAGTGATGGAAACTTAAATGCAGGTCTGATAGATGTTCACCACTTCTGTGATGTCATCAGATGCAACCAATAGGCAAGTCCAGCTGCTGCGATGTCATCAGTAACACATACCTTGATGGAGAAGGACCTCCTCATAGTTCTTCTGGGGGCCTCCTGGCCCCTCTGAGGCACCTGGATGCTGACGCTCCTTGTCATGTATTTTTCAGAATTTTCCATGGACCCTTCCAGCGGGTCCCTGCGGTGTGTCTCCTCCAGCCCACCGTCCCAGGGCTCACGGTACCTCTCTTCTGGACTGGACGCGTCTTCATTGGTGCTGGAGCTGCAGATGATGAGCGACCGTGACAGGATGGCCAGTTTCTTGGAGCGCAGTCCCGCTTTGCCCCTCTCCATCCTCTTGGTTCTCCTCCTGTGATGCAGCTGCTGGTGGTGGGTGTTTCTCAGAGGCAGGATGGCCACAGAGGGAGGTTCTCTCCCAGGATGCATCACTGCTAATGGAGGGGGGCGCTCTGCAGGCGAGAGCAATTAGAAAATTCAGTTAGGAGTCCGTTCTGCCATCCTCCCATGGCCTAAGTGTTCTCAGAAATCACAGAGGCTACAGACGCAGATAAGAGTGCTTTTCTTCTCTGATCCATGACAGAGGAAAAAAGAGAAAGTATTGCCCCATGACTGTGAGACAGTTGTGTGTGTGTGTGTGTGTGTGTGTGTGTGTGTGTGTGTGTGTGTGTGTGTGTGTGTTCAAAAGGAGGGAAATACACACGTGAAATGGACTGCACAGACATGAAAAAATAAAATTGAAATATAAATAAAATAGAATAGTATAGTATAAAATATAAAATATAAACAAATCTCTCATTATTTACTCACAATCGTGCTGTTTTAATTCCTGTTTTAATTTTTAATGGTAAAAAGTCGTATATGAAACACCATTTTTAGTACATTTTACAAGAAAATACACTGTAAAAATTATTTTTCAAAGATGTAAATAAAGATTACTGAAGTACTGAATTTTAAAAGGAAATACTATTTTAGTCTTTCTAACGTTTTCACATTTTATTCAATGTTGCTTGCAATTTCTTCGTAATTGTTTGTGAAATTTACTATCAATTTCTCAGTGAAAACTGTTTATACACTTTTTATATATTTTATATATTTATATATTTTCAGTGTACTTCAAAATGTTGCATTTAATTCAGTGTTACTTGCCATTCCTTTGTATTTATTTGTGAAATTTACTAGCAATTTCTGAGTTAAAATTGTTTCAAAGTAATGCGACACCATTTGATTGTTTGTTTTTTCAGTGCATAATATGCTGTTTTTTTTTGTTTTGTTTTTTTAATGAAGCACAGAAGAGTGCTCTTTTTCAGACAAACAATCATTCAAAGTGACAAAGTCTTCATAAAGGACAAAAAAAGCACATGAAGTCCCATCAAACTTGAGGTTTTTTAATCCTTTTTTAGATTTTGACAGATACAGTCACTTTAATCTGTTGTAATAAAACATAAAGACACTACAAAATCTTCCTTTTGAAGGAAAAAATAACATCATACAACTTTAGACTGATATGAGGGTTAGGTAACAAAGACAGAAGTTTTATTTTTGGTTGAACTGTCGCTTTAAGAGATTTTAAACATTTTGATCTTGGCTCTTCATTTAAATGAAAGACTGCCACGTTACATTTTCTAATTAGAAAACCACATTCTGATGCAAATATCTCAACAGAAATATATTATCTGTACAATACTGAGGATTCTAAACCATTTGTTTGTTTGTTTTTTCAGTGCTATCCAAGTTACCCCATCTTTGAACTTTGCCATCTGGCCGGCGCTTCAGAGCCGCAAATACCAGGACAGTCAGGCACAAGATCAGTTTCTTCCCCCAGGCAATCTACCTCATGAACAGTTAAATGTTCCCCACTTATGCAATAAAAATGTGCAATATCCTTATATTTATTTGTTATACCCTTCATTCAAATTCCTTGATTTTTATTAATTCTTTTTCATTTTTATTTTTTGGAAAATTTTTTTATACTTTTTTTTTTTCAAAGGATTTTTTTTGACTGTGTGTTCTTGTCTCTGTGTACTGGAAGCTTATGTCACTAAAAAAATTCCTTGTATGCGCAAGCATACTTGGCAATAAAGCTCTTTCTGATTCTGATTCTAAATGTTTTTTTTTGTTTCCTTTCCTTGCAGGCATGTCGGGATCCGTCATGCATTATAAATGACCGGCTGCACATACATTACCAGTCTTGTAAGATGAGCTCATATTCACGCTGTCATGTGGGAATATACTGTGACTGCTTGCGTCTTAATCGTGATGTACTTTGGTGAGAATGATGTCATAGTCACCTGCTGGTGATAGTGAGCATTACTGCACCACAAAGAGAAGATCTCAGATATTCATGCATTATGAAGTCCTTTTGTGGTATTGTCTGCAAGAAGCCTTGGGGTCTGAGACTCAACAGATTGATTCTGTTGGGATGGTCAGTTAGTAAACTTCCTGCACTTCCAGCAGCTGTTTGATATCATTGCTCCTATTTACTTCACAGATGCCACTGAAGTTTTGAAATAGGAGGAGTGGTACAGACAGATCATGTAAATCATATTTTTTATGTTATTTATCATGGTATAAAATTCTCTAATTTTATCTTTCAGGCCTTGTAAATGTACCACACTGACTTGCCATTGAGATAATAAATATTTATTGTGACCGTATCATTTTGTTACATATAGTCAAGATTATGATTGTCATGCTATTGTTTACAATGTTATTGTCAATGGAAAAGAGCTGTATGAAGGTATAGTTCAAATATTTTCATTGATTGATTGATCAATTGAATAAACTTTTTATCTACCAATGGGGATCTCACATGAGGGTGAGTAAATTCTCAGTTTTTGGATGAACGATCCCTTATTCTGAGACCTCTCTGTCAAACATTTATTTAATATTTAATCCGCATCACTTTTACATCAGTAACATATGGAAAGACATTAACCACAATCTTATTCAGATTGCTCATATGAGAATTAAAATATTCCCCCCTTTGAAGTCTAGAAATATTATGATCTCCACAAATGAAACTTTATGAGAGCAGCTGCAGCAGCTCCCACTCTTGGCCTTTAAACACTACATTACCCAGCAGCTCCTTTGTTTTCTTTGGCACTGATTGCCACAAAAAGTCCCAACTTCAAAACTTGACAAATGACTCCAGCGTCCACAAAGTGTTTTAAGGTGCTGCTAAATTTTGATAGGATAATTAGTCTACCGAGAGAGCATTGTCTAGGCTCGTTAGCAGCATGGGTCCTGATGCAATGAGCGGTATGGGTCTGTTCCAGCACCTGGTGATACGCCTACACGCACAGACAGCATTTAAAGTTATCCTAGACGTGCTGCTGGTGTGAACGATGTTCAGAAAGTTAGGAGAAACGCGCGTCCAAGATACAAAAATCGTCATTTTATTGACAGTCTTTAATGGTGCGATAAAGTCATGTCGCAAATTGAACGCACATCAAGTACAGTATGCCGCCCGCCACAATATTGTAATTATAAGAGAGAACCTCTGAAATTTCCTTAAGCCCTGAGTTTCTGAGTTGGGGGCGTGACGGTGAGAAAACATGGCGGACGCAATAGATGCAGCGTCTGTATCGATAAATTTGTTGAAATCAATGAAATTATTATTTTTCATTTGCAGTGTACTGTGCATTTACAATAGAATATATAACCATTCAATTTACAGTATCTTCTTATTGAATAAAAACAAAGCAAAAGCAAGGCTAATGCACATTCTTTATTTATCTTTTTTTTCCCCTTTTTTTTTAGAATCTGGTTTGAATGATTTTGCTAAATTATTGTCAAGTCGAACTTTATTAATTGAGCACTACTTTAAACCATCGTTGATCCAAAGTGCTTTATTGAAAACGTGCATCGCCATCTTGCATCTCCAACTGAAACACATCTGATGTCGTAATTATGCAAGGGTGACCAAATGTGCCATTTTCCCAGGACTCGTCCTGGCCAGGATTTCTATATTGCTTAAAATATCCAGGTTTTGGCTTTGGTTTCCTGTTTAATGAAGGTAACGGCAGTATGGTAAGGGGTGTAACATTTCCATCACACGCTTGAGGTATTCAGCCAATCACAACGCACTGGATAGCTGGCCAATCAGCGTACACTTCGCTTTTCAGAAAGATGAGCTTTAGTAAAAATCAACGTGTTTCAGAAAGACAGGGCATAGAGAAGAAACAATAATGTACAGTATGTGGAAAATAATGTGTTTTTTGAAACTTAAACTGCATAAACACATTGCATTATACCAAATACACAACATAATGTTCTTTTTAGCAACCTCATATGACCCCTTTAAAGGCAGCTTAAATGTGAATTTCCTTTGGCTCTTGTGTGACGTGACCAATTGAGATATTTGGATTTATCTTTTGAATGAGATGTAAATGTGACTGTTCAGTTCACAGAGCAGGAAGATTTTTAGCGATTTAAACCTTGAGTTTCACTTTATTCATTACATTAAGCTGCAAGTTGTTCGGTATTCTGTTATTGTGATTTTTGGAATAAATTATTGTGACTACTTTGACTAATAGTGATATAGCTACAGCAGTGTGGCAAAATACATTCAAGATGGCAAATGGAGTGAGAGAAATGCTTTTAATAATAAATATACTAATTCATTCAACACCAGAAATGCCTAAAATGTCTAGATTTTGGCTTTGTTTTCCTATGGACATGCTCTTTACAATCCATTATCTTTAGATCATATCTTCTCATGCCCCATGATTGGTCGATCAAAGCCTGCATGCTATTGGTCAAACTACTTTATAGTCATTACCTTCCGGGAAACAAAAGAAGATATTTTAGGCAATTTAGATATCCCGACCAATACATTTCCAGGAACAGGAGAACATAAAGTCACCCTAGCTAACACCAAATCCTATAGAAACCCATTTTGAGTTGAGCTCCTTCCTTTGTATGGTGTTTCAAATGAATGTGCTGTAAACAGCAGGGCAGCACACTGTTTTAAAACAGAGCCTGTATGTTTGTGGGGTCGTTTTTTCTTAATGGATGTCTGGATGAATCACTGAGATGTACTGGGTTATTCATGATGTAATATCAGCCTTGTGCTTGCCTGCTTTAGGCCAGAGCAAAAGTACCAATATATCTGCCAACATGTGTTGCAATCACTGAGATCAGCTCTCTGGCTGATAGTCTACATTTACATCTGTTCATTTAGCAGATGCTTTTATCCAAAGCGACTAACATATGAGGAAACAAGCTCTTAACATTTTAAGGCTAGAGTAAATTGTTTAATCTGATCCTGGAACAAAACATGTTTTCTTCACTGCAAGCATCATAAGCATGTTTTTAAAAAGTGAAAAATATGCTAAAAGGGTTTGGCACATTGCAGTACGGGTAAACTGGGTAAACTGACCTAAAATGGTAAGATGTAGGTGAAAGGTTTTAATGGCACATTCCGTCTATTTTTATGTTATTTGCAGCAACTGTGTGCAGAATATAATTTGCAGTTACTTCAGTGGCACAGTATGAAATTGTTTCCCATTTGAAATGTGTTGACTCAACCATTGATGTAATGGTGCAGAGCCGTCATACTGTTTAGTTTGAAGACTTTTGAAAGAAAAATAGACCAAAAGCAACACTGGTTCATGGAAATGATGAAGTGACATGATGATTTGACAGAAGTAGCATTTAAATAAATCAATGACAATGAAAACCTTTAGAAAATGTGTTTGATGGTTTGTTAGTTCCTGTCCTCCCTGATGATCAGACAGCCTTTTATCAACAACAACAACAACACAACTGAATAATGCATGAAACATAATGGTGGTTGCTGGGATATTACTAGGTGGTTGCTAGGGTAATTATTGCTATTTGCAAACTAACTGAATAGCTAGTTCAAGTAGTCTAGATTGCAGATTTCCATTGTTTTGTTTTCATGTTTCTCAGTCACTGTTTATGAAAGTGTAAACAATTCCTCCTTTAATCAAAAGCATTTGTCAGATCCCAGCAAGCGGTGCTTTTTTTAATCAAACCATTTCCATATTATGCAATGACTAAAAGCCGTCCCAGCAAACTCTGCATTCAATTACTCTGAGACACAACATTCAACTTTTTTATAATGGTAATAAATTGTAAGTTACTCTCATAACTGTAGTATGAATCAGCGCATGTTATGCTTCCACTGATGCATTGGACAGATTGCATGGTTAAGCTGGGACCACGTTGATGGATCTGTCTCCATCCGATCTAATTATGACAAACATTAGCGTCTGGAGTTCAGTACAGCATCAAAGGAAACATGCACAAGCTCTGGGATAGGCGTGCAGTGATTGCATACAATGCTATTTTCTCTGCATGTGTTTGGTTGATGCCATTTAACCTGACATGGTGAACTGTGTGTGTTTGTGCCTTAACATCTGTTTCTGAGCTCTGAATCAGGTGTGGCTAAATGTCGCATGTAAGTTTCCACCGAAGAGGAATGAAAGACTCACCAAAGCTGAGCATTTTGGTGTCTTGCAGTAAAATGATCCCTGTGTTGTGAGTCTCGTCCTAGCAGTTGTTTGGTAGAGTATTCCAGAGGGAAGACGCTGGTCAGTTCAGCATGATAAAAGTCCACCACTGAACAAGTTCCCTCTCTATGCTCAGAAATGTCTCCCTCTCCCTCGCTCTCTCTCACTCGGAGTAGTGCCAGAGGCTGTCAGTGAGTTAAGAGGAGCGTTTGTAACTGCCGCCTACCCTCCCTTTCCAGTGGCCAGCTGAACACAAGTGCGTCTCATAGAGCCGGCCACCAAATCACAGCCCTCTTCCTGTCTGACAATTTCAAGAGAGAGGGAGAGAGAGACTTTCTCCATCTGTAAGTGACCTCACACCTAGTCAACACACAAGGCTTTCTTTTGCTGGCCACCAGAGATGACTGAGAAGAGGATTTTCTCTTTGACTCAGTCACTGCATTCTTAACTAAAAGATTATTGTAGTTGCATTTTGGAATTGTAATAAAACAATATAATTACAACATTTCTCTTTTACTGTAATTTTTATCAAATAAATGTAGCCTTGGTGAGCATAGGAGACTAAAACCATTTAAAACCGACCCCAAACTTTTCAATGGCAGTGTGCTAAAAAGTACACATTTTTCCAACTTTTAGTATAGCATTAAGCTAAAAGACAGACTAAAAGATGCAAAACTGCTTATGATTTGATTGCGTCTGTAAGAAGAGCGTGGCGACGATGGCAGATTACAGTAATGCTATAAATACTAGCGCTGCTGCAGTTACTATATAGCATCACCCAGAGGAATATCTGATTGCCATGAGGTTGCTCTTTAATAGCTCAGGAACCTTAATGGAGTTCTCTGTCGTGTTTCATTTAAGTATCAGGTTTGTCTCATATGATTTGCTAAAATTTCCCAGGAGACTTAAAAATAAATACAGATGAATCAGTCGTTGACATACAGTGGGAGTGAAGAGTTGTAAAATTAACGTAGATGACAGCTAAGATCATTTGCTCTTGGAAGAATTTGATGCAAAATATTCGAGTTCATGTAATATCACAGTTTGGAACATTGTTAAAAATTTTATCTACCACTCTTTGACAAGATATTTTAGAGTTTACTGGATAAAAAGTGGAAATGTAGACTTAAAAAGTCTCCTTTTAATCTTATTTAATGTTTTCAGCTTTATGTAATTATATATATATATATATATATATATATATATATATATATATATATATATATATATATTTGTTTTTTATAATCATACTTTTGAAAAAAATGAATGTTCAGCAATTCAAAATCAGTCGTTGAACTGACAGCAGTCATCATTGAAATGTTTGTGATTACATGTATCTGCATACTGAATTTTGATTGGTTTAGTCTCTTTGCATATTTTAACTATTTATATGCACATTTTCACCTCACAACTGCTTCTTGTGTGCAGCTGACAGAAAACAAAATGCATATAGCCAAAAATCAAAGACTACAACCTAAATGTACTTAATACTTAAACACAATCCTTTTGCTGCCTTGCAAGCAGTGTCCTTCAGGAATTGCAAATCTAGTTAGCAGTCAGATCTTATCATTTTCATACATGTGCCATCAGTTTAATTAGTGGTCTTTTTAAGGAACAGTATGAGTTTGTATCCAGCATTGGTTTCACTTTAAGAGAGTTTGTAGATATGAAGGAGTTCTCTGTCTGAGTGTGTGTTTAAGTTAGTAGATGCAGTTTTGCTGTACATACTGGGTTGGTGTTAAATGAACTGCAGGGGTAATTTACTGTAATTAACCCTAGTCCTACAACACAGAGAGTCTCTCAGTGTAGACACTTACGCTCACATTCACCCACACCACACACGCTTGGCTTGAATGGAGAGTCTGTGTGCAGAGCAGTGTATTTCTGACTGGATAAACAGGAATCCCTGTGCAAATACACAGTCCGGGGAGGACTCCACAAATAGATCGACTCTTAAGCCTGAAGTCAAATATTTTGTGTTACATTTCAGTAGCATGCAGCATATGTATATATATGATATTAATACATAAATCAAAGCCTGTTTTTGCAACAGTTTATTTAGCAATTCTGACTTTTTTAAATTGCAATTCTGAGTTTATATATAAGCTTGCAAATTGCACAATTCTGTTTTTTTTTTCTGAATTTTTTGAAAAATTAATGTTTGGAAATGTAAACTGATATTTCCTACTGATACACTGCAGCAAAAGATATAAATAACTGGCTTAAAACCCTTTTTTGGGTTGATAATACTAATGTGCCTAAGACTTTTGCACAGTACTGTACTTTACAAACGACATTGTTGCTACTTTATAAAGAATGGGCATACAGTCATTAACAGAACTGATGTGAACAGTGACAGACAGCACTCATTTTAACTAAATATCAGAGTGATTGACAGAGATACAGTAGAAACATTATGTGTGGTTTTGTATTAAATAATGACCCAGATCATGAAAAACATTTATTAGCCTTAGAATAAGGGAAGCACTACTTGGGAAATGAGAGCATCCAAGAAGCGTGTGAAAGCTATGGATTTATTTTAAATATTTTTAATGTTCTTTAATGTTATCCATAGTTTTTTGTGGTTCCTTTTTTTTTTTGAAGTATCGGTTCAGGCACCATTTAGGCACCGGTACCGTTTTAAAAGCATCGTTATGGCACTGGTATCGTAAAAAAACAAAACAAAAAAAACAATCGATACCCAACCCTAGTCTTTGCTGGTCAGAAGGCTGGTTTTAGAGGGGTTTTGACCACTTCCTTAGCTGGTCAGGCTAGGAGACCAGATGGATCAACCAGCTAAAACCAGCTTGACCAAGCTGGGAGACCAGCTTAAACCAGCTAAGTTTGGGGGGGGGGGGGGGGGGTTTAGCAGGATAGCATAATCGTTATTAATAATCGTGATCATAATTTTAATCAAAATAATCGTGATTATCAGTTTAACCATTATCGTGCAGCCCTAGCTAAAAGAGTGCTGAAAATTTGCCATAAGCTTTGTAAGTCTTGGAAATGGGTTACAAGTCTGTTCTGATATGTTATGGGTAGGGGGAATAACATTCAAATGATTAAATGATATACATTAAATAAACTAAAAACTGTAATAAAAACACACTGAGCAACATGAAACCATGTTCTATTGATTTTGTTTTTACAAAATTGTCAGTTTTTCCCATTTAGTCTATTTTATAATAATATTTTTGAATATTTCCTTTGCATTAATTTCAATGTCTAATTTAAAGACTACTACAGTTACTATTGCTACAACTTCTGCTAATATTAATAATAATTCTAATAGTTTTCCGTTCTTCTTTCTTTCTTTTTTACATTTCTATAGCACTTGCTACGATACAGTTAGTTCCAAAGCAGATTCACAGTAATAAACAATGATGCAAACTTCTCCAAATATGAGACAATTTCAAACAAGAAAGCAACAGTGTCATTATTCATCTTAAGTTTGTTATGAGTGCATTTAAGTGTCTTTCCATCATTGCAGTGCTTTATAGGCAAACTCACATCCTTGTATCTCATTGCTTGATAGACAGTGACGCCCTCTCCTGGCTGACACTAATATTATTTATATAAATCTGCTGTAGCTCACATATACAGGATTCCCAGTCTGTTACTGCCATCTGGTGACCATCAGCTATAATGCTCCACATTCTCTTTCACTAAAAAAGACAAACTGGCTATATATATTTAGAATAGCATGCAACCATAATACCATTACGTTATATGTATACTGTGTGCACCGTAGGCAGTAAACATAACCTTAAATATCCAAACGACCCAAGCAGGTCTGTAATATTTGGAGAAGCTGTCAGTTAACATTCACACTTGTTTTAATAGCACAGAATTGTCTTGAAGTACATGCATGATTTGAGATCTCGTGACTAATCACTTGGTTATGCAATGCATTGTTTCACATACCTGTACACTTTAAAAACAGTAGGCTGTATACAGTATGCTGTGGTGTATAAAGCAGTATCCCAGCTTACAAATATATGTACTAATATTGTTTTCTTAATGTTCCCGTTAAGTGATGAAAACGTTATTTTGGAATAATCACTGAACGTCCAGTTGTTTAAATGCTTAAAAAAAAGTATTTTTCTTGATACTATAAGAGTCATTCCTCAACATGTGAAAGCTAACAGCTACCTCTGTCAACATCTTGACTGGCTGATTATATATTTCATTAGGTAATACAATGACATCCAAACATTTTTAAGTGGGACTGAAGTGTTTAAATATTTTTTTGGGCCCCTATAGATTGTACCTAATGCCTCTGAAGACAACACAAAACAACAAGCACATGCCCTTTGGATTCTTTAAGACATGGCTATCTCAGTTTCACATTCTTATTCTCATACTGACCTTACTGTCATCCTGTGGTGCTAGAGAGACTGTAAAGTGTGTACTGAACCACCACGCTCCAATATAGAGATGGTGATGGTCTTCTTCTGTGTGTGTGTGTGTGTGTGTGTGTGTGTGTGTGTGTGTGTGTGTGTGTGTGTGTGTGTGTGTGTCAGAGGAAATGAGCCCCACCTTAAAGAGGGGGAGGGAGAGATAGACAGAGAGCCAAGAGGAAGACATTGTACTTTGGCTGCCCTGCTAAAGGAACACCACCCCCCTCTCTGCCCTCCCACACCAACACTACTTTCAGCATAATTTTAAACAATAACTGCACACCCACCCACACACACACACACACTCATGCATATACTGTTAAAGCCACTGTACTGCTGCCTAAGGTCACATCCATCCAACATCGGTCCTGATTTAGTTTATACCATGCGTTTACTATAAAATTAAATAAAAATTTAAAAGTTAGATATATAAGATTTAGGCAAGGTAACAACAGGTTTAATAAAGATACAATAATACATTAAGCTATATACAGAATAAAATAAAATTAAAGATAAACTGTATTGTATTTATATATGTTATTTAAGACATATTTAAAGACACAATAATACAATATATATATTATAGTATATATAATAGTACAATAAAAACTGTAAAAAGTACAATAAATAAAAAAGTAATCAAATGAGAAAATTTCTTTGTATTATGTTACACATTTTTTAAGTTTCATGTGTTATTTACATATATTCTGTAATTCTAGAATATTTAATATTATAAAAAATATAATGAATATAATAATAAATAGAAAAAATATAGGTAGCACTTTATTTTAAGGTGTCCTTGTTACACTTTACATGTACTTACTATTATAATAACAGTAAATTATGCATAATTACATGCAAGTAACCTTAACCATATATTACATGTAGTTCATTAATATTACTCAGTACTTAAATGTATAATTACACTATAACAAGGGCATCTTAAAATAAAGTGTAACCAAAATAGAAATAGAAAAAAAATATAGAAAAAAAAATATTCTATACATTTTAGCAATCGTTTTTCTAACAGAGCCAAAAAGAAAGGTAAAAAGCAATATGTCATTTTTATATATGTTATACTCATATATATATATATATATATATATATATTATATTTATATATCCATCATCATTTTTTATTTTTGAAGCTTTATGGCTGTCTATTTAAAAACACACACACACACACACACACACACACACACACACACACACACACACACACACACACAAACATATATGTTTTCATTATTTTTTAAATACCTCTGTGGTCTATCTTGTTCTACTCTAGACTTTGTTTCAAAACTTTATATTTCTAGCACTCTATGTTATTGCCAACCTTAAGATGAATCTCTTGTTACATTCTTCATTTGGCTGTTGGAAAAAGCATCTGCTAAATGAATAAATGTAAAAGTGAAAACTGTTGCCGGTAGCAAAACATCACGTGTGATGTTCTGACCTCAAATCCATCAGAGACTATGGGATCGACTTAAACACACTCACACATCCTCTCACACCTGCCATAACACTCTGAGCGCATGTGTGTGAACGTACGGCCCATGCAGGAATACTGCAGAGAGAGAGAGAGAGTGTGTGTGTGTCTGTGTGTGTGTGTGTGTGTGTGGCGGCTCCTCTGAGGCTTTAGCTAACAGATGCTAGTTTTCCATCAAGACCCATTTCTTTCTTGTCTATTGCACAATTGAGCCCTGTGTGAGTAAACACATTATTTATCTGTTTGTTCAGCACACTGCACGTCTGAGAGGGATGAGGTCATCCTCTGGGAATGTTCCCATAGGATGCTCATAGTGCTGCTTCATATTAGCAAATGGGAAGGTATGAAGATGGATTACAACACAGATGCAGCCAAGGCACTATATATATATATATATATATATATATATATATATATATATATATATATATATATATATTTATTTTTATTTTTTATGTTTGTGTGTGTTTTATATTTTTTTTTTTTATATGTTTTTGTTTGTGTTTGTTGTGTAGTTTTTTTTTTTTGTATGTTTTTATTTTAAAACACAAGTGTAGGCTACTCTAAGACTGGAAATGTGTTTTCTTTTATTTATCATGCATGGTGTGTGTAAGGTAATATATACATATAAATATACACAGTATTTATGTTTAATCGTGATTAATCATTTGACACTAATATATATATATATATATATCTATATTAATTTGTGTGTGTGTGTGTCTGTGTTCAAATGCTGCCTTGGACAGTTAACTAAGCTAGCTAAAATATTATTAATAGCTAAATTATTTTTGGTATTTTTTTTTACAAAAACAAGTTTTAGTTTTAGTTACCGATAAAATCTCTGGTTCAAGCTGCAGACAGTCTCTTCTGCTTTTACAATGCCTCTGAGTATTTCCTCAACTCCTCATCTGACAGAAGCAAACACACCTAATCAGACGTCTGCATTTGGCAGCGTGCAGCACGTCTGGCCCATAGCAGGGAAATAACTTTGTTCCCAGGCTTCATTAGACAATGACGCTATGCAGACAATGTCAGGAAAGGTTTCTTCGCAGTCATCATCCCAGCTGCCATGGCTTTATTTTAGGACAATGAGGAACCACCCCAACTAACCTTTGGTCCTGCAGGAGAGACAATAACAGGCCAGGGCAGGGTCTGATGGCTTTTGGAGAGAAAAAAATGTTTGGCTGTACTGATTGACTGAGCATAAACACAAAACCGCTACTGTAAGACAAGAGCTGCAGAGAAATAGAGAGCAGTTGGTGGTCAAATGTAGGTCCTGGAGTATGAGAGGGCAGTGTGAAGAAACAACTGTTCCAAGGTCAGCCAACGGGGAAGGATGAGGAATTTCATCTCTGTCTGAATTCCTGCCAAACTCTATCTCTGTCTCAGGCTCGGAGGATTTCAGGGTGCTTTACGCTGAATATTCAGGGCAGATGTCAAGCTAACAGATGGCACAGGACAAATATCCTCTCCCCACCATTCAAATTAATATTTCAGCACTCCCACACCTTTTGGATTTCCTCGACCCTTCCAGATGATTACTGGAAAGGTTTTCTTTTTAAAATCATTTTATAGATGATGTAATTAAACTGGGACTTTTCCATGTGTGGAAATCACCGTTTTAAAATTTCTCATAAATATTTCAGGTTTCAAATAAATTGATTATCAAGATTCACAATTGATAGAAATGTAGGGAAATTTTAAAATGGTAATTTCCACACCTGAAAAAGTCCAAATTTAAATATATGTTAAATGTAATAAATATAAAATTAAATATAGTAATAATATACAGTAATATATAATATATTTAAAAAATATAGAATATTTTATATAGAATGTACATAATAATAATAATAATAGTAAGTAAATCTTCATAAGATTTTCCAGAATGTTCTAATTCTCTCTCTTTCCCTCTGTATATACATATCCACACACACACACACATGTCGATAGCTAAAAATTACTTTTCACATTACTTTTTATATTTAATCAAACACACATTTTTCTTACACGTTTTTCTTCACCTAAAAACCCATTATAATAAAAGTCATCTATTAGTCATCTGTGGCTTTACAGTTTTTCTCCACTGCTAACACACTAGAACTGATTAATTTAGCCCAATTTTCCAAACCATTCATACAGTTCTCGAAAACAAAGACACGTTTCTCAAAACTTTTAACACATTTCACCTGTTTGCACACACGTTCCAACTGATGACACACAGGTCAGAATCACAGGATGATATGAGCAAGAGCACAAGTGATTATGTGTTTTGGAAAATGAATCCTGGTAGTGGGAGACAAAGTGGAGCTGGGGGGGGGGGGGGGGAATAAAAACCAAGGCGATGAGGTCAAGGGTAATTTGTTTTTGACTAAACTTTGATTTTGACCTGGAAGTTTGGAGTTTGCACAAGGTGGTGTGTAGTTTTGAGATTGTGTTTATATTCGTGAAAAAACAGTGAACTGTTTCATGAATTGTGTGTTAGCAATCGAGAAAAACTGTAATCTAGTATGTTGTATATGGGCATATCATTCATTTTCACAATAAATCAGAAAATTACTAGTTGGGTATTAGTGAGGATCAGTCCTCTTGATCCAAAGTCAGCAGCATTGAAAATATTTACACTTTCTTTTGTTCATAATCTTTTCTGTGTTTTTAAACGAATTGGTTGAATGCTTCAAGTTCTGTTTTTAATATGTATATGTATATGTATATGTATATGTATGTATGTGTATGTATATGTATATATATGTATATGTGTGTATATATATATATATATATATATATATATATATATATCACCTGAGAAGGTATTGTCTGTTACTATGTAAACATTTCAAAATATGACCTTTAAGCAGTTATTGCCAAAACATATCAATATTTACCAACTGCGATGCAGTTTCGGCGAAAAGCTGAAAATGAAACTTGACCTGCCCTTTGCAAACGTTGGCACAATGACCCGGCTGTGTGTTTTATGTGAGCAGAGGGACATCTGATACCATCGGTATCAAATCACACAACACTGACATTTGGCCTCGGTTTCCAAGAGACGTCACTTCTGACCAAGAGCACATCTGTTGTTTGACACACTAAACCTAAACCAACCTATATTTAACAGAGTTTTTATCAAGGATGTAGTCTATTCAAATTCTCATTCTCAATCTTCAAACTCTAATCTACTACAATTTGTAACCTAAAACCACTCTTAATGAGCAGATTAAAGCCAGTTTAAGCAAAACAAGTGGAAAATGGGCAAATATTTAGGCCTAAATTTAAAATGTATGTATTTGAATTGCATATGAAATTTCCATCAGTCAGTCGAAATGAAACAGGTAATATTTCCATAATAGCAGCTACTAATAAACTGAATGTGTTTTAAATACACAATAACCAGGTTTATATGTTTATCATAAAATTCCAGAATTAGCCATATAATGTGCATAAGCATGTTAAAAATTTTTTATATGAAATTAAATATTTAAACATAGACTTTAAACATAAACTTTAATGGCCCTGGAAATATCAGGGAATTTCCACAGCTGGAAAAGTCAAAAGTTTAAACATACGTTTTTTAATAACGTAATATTATATAGCAGAACAACAACAACAACAACAACAATAATAATAATACAATTAATATTATTATTGGGTCTTTAATGGTCATTTATTAACTTGAATTCTCTCATTTTGTCAATTCAAAGAATAAACTATTTGAATAAATGCATTTGGAAAATATGATTTTATGATTTAAATAGATGCAATAATAAATTACATCTCAATTACAAAACTAATTTTTTTTTTTTTTTTTTTTAGTGCAGAAATATTTTGTTTCATATATTTATGACTGACAAATGCATTGCATTAAGTTTATTATAGTTTAATAATAATCCAAAAAAGGTGTGTAATTTAGTGGATGCAATGCACATTTTTTTTTTTTTGGAGTTTAGTGGATAGGACAGAAAGGGCAACAAAATAAAGTGTATTGAATATTAATTCCCCTCACACAGTGCTATAGCCCAGAGGCAGCATGTTAACTAGATGCCAATGTCTGCCATTTGATAAGGTTTTTCCATAAATTATGAGCGTCATTCTACTCTCACCATGTGCATCTTATTAGGTCTCAAATGAGTAACAAGGTGTTAATGCCACCAGAACAAATCCATAGCACACTAAATATAAGACCGAAATCCACAGCAACAGAACTGGCCAGGTGTGAGTTTATATTAGTTTGCCACAGATTTATTATACCTGTTTTTTTTTTGTTTTTTTTTGGAGAGCTAAAGAAAACAATCGAACGGCTGATCAAACTTTGCTTTTCCCCCTAAACATGTCAGTCAAATTTCATTTCAGATGTTAACATTCCTGGCATCTCTTTCTCTCACATCAGCCATACGTCTGCCTGCTTTTGAGGTGAGGTGTTTACACTGATAATAATGAATTTGAAACAGGACACTGGAGACTGGGGGAGAAGACAGACCCTCACAGCACACAAGGGGAACCGCTTGCATAATAGGACAGGGAAGAGCTTGCACTTCTCTCCTTTTTGCAGGAAATGGGCGAAACCTGGGCTGAAATTATTTCTCCGACATTTTGTGCTCTGAAGGAAGCGTCTCCTGATAGAAGAGGTCATTTGGCTTCCTGTTGTGCAGCAACAGTTTTTATGTTTTTCAGCATGAAAAGAGCATGACAGGAAGGGTCAGGGGGTTTGGTTGTTACAACAGTGAACTACACTGCCAAATTAGCAGGATTAGTATTACAAAAACATGTGATGGTCACATGTCACCACAGAAATCAAAAGAAAAAAAATTATTATATTATATTTTTATATATTATATAAATATTTTAATGGCACTATTATTTTAACCACAATTACGCACAAAAAGCCTGCAATTTTTCCTGCAATTCTCTTTAAATCAGGTTTAAGTTTAAAATATTGACAGACAATGACTGTATAAGTATTTTACCATTTCATAATTTGTAATCAATTAATTTTAATAAATTCTATTTTACTATATAAATACTATATATGTAATAAAAAAAGAGATTTACTATATAAAGCATATATAACTTTGTTTTGAATTATAAAATAATGCAAAAATTCTCAGTAGATAAAAAAAATTAACATTAGATAGGTATATGAAACAAATCTGAGTACAATATTACTGTATATGTAGTAATATTATATGATTTACTATGCAAGTCATGATTTGGCAACACGTTACAATAAGGCTCATTAGTTAACATGAACTAAGAATGAACTATACTTCTACATCATTTATTAATATTAGTTCATGTTAATTTCAGCATTTACTAATGCACTATTAAATTCACAAGCTGTGTTTGTGAACATTAGTTAAACTAACATGAACAAACAAAGAATTACTGTATTTTTATTAACTTACATTAACAAAGATTACTAAATAGTGTAATAAATGTATAGTTCATTGTTTGTTCATGTTAGTCAATACATTAACTAATATTAACAAATGACACCTCATCGTAAAGTGTTATCCATGATTTTGTTTTGAATTACAGTAATGAGTATTTTGAATGAAATGTGCATGATTGTTATGAAACAATTTAAAAAAATCACTACATTAACAGTAGACAGGCGAAAGAAAATATAAGAAAAGTTTTTAAGAAATATATAATATTAATGCTGTATATTTAATAAAATTATAATTTACAATACAATTCACATATATAATTTTGTTTTGAATTACATAGTAATGTTCATTTTGGATGAGAATGTGCATGCATTAAAAAAATGATTAATTGAATTTACTAAATTTTGTAAGGTAAATGGTTGCAATCAATTTATTTTAGCTACATTTAAACAAATTTAGTTTACTTTTTTTTTTAAATGTAGCTAAAATAAATGGTTTGCGACCACTTACCTTAAAAGTATCTTTTTTTTTCTTTTTTTTTTTAATGTGGCATGAAAATTATGCAAAAATTAATAGTGGATTAAAATGAACAGTAAATAGGCATATGAACAATATAAGAAGTTTTTTCTTTTGATTTTTGGGTACAATATGTCATGGCATATTCTTGACATGTTTAGTGAGATTTACCTTAAAGTAGATTGTTGTATTTTCTTATACCTGAGATATAAAGTACTTTAACACTGACAAAACACTTCAAAATGAAAGTGTGTCTTACATCAATGAACTAATCAATGGTTTTCTGTACAGGAAATGTGTGGGATAAACTCCTGCATTTAGGATGTGCGGCAGCAGAGATAAACATTCTAGACTTCAAACACAGATGAATGTAGCAGGAGGCTTATCAAGGACTATGATAACAAATGGAACACACCAGGAACTAGTCAAAGAAGCTTCTGCATAAAAAAGCTCTTCAAAGGCATCAGGATTATTAGGTTTAACTTCTATCCACCTGTTTAGTGAAAGAAAAACTGAATTTCTGTTACTTTCACAAAATGACTGAATAAACATGTCAGATTTCCTCTTATTTCTAATGCTATGATGCATCATTTATGATAAATCTAAAGATTAATTTGCTCCAAGCACATATTTTGACGTTTCGCTCATCCAGTGAAAACTTGTGGTCTCTTAGATTGATCGTAGATTTAAAATAATAAAAAGTATTTTAATCTTTTGACTGAGATGTCGCATAAGAAACAACATTTTTAATTACTTGAAATAAATACTCCAGTACATGCATGATAAAAAAAATGAGGCGTGGGCAAAGGGAAAAAACACAGCACTTTAAAATATAATTGTAAGTCTGGTAAATAGTGTAAAACCTATGGCACACACTCACAGCAGCTTTTACTCATTACAAATTCACACATGGAATACGAACATTATTATGCTGATGATTTCTACAAATCTCAATGACATCCATTCAGCTAAACACTGAGGTAAAGACTTTCAGTTTCATTTTAAGGCTTCTGTTGTAACGGCCACTTTTGGCCATATTATATTCTCAACCGACACAGATTTTACAAAAGTTGTCAGTTTTAGTAAAAGCTACTTCTTCCCCAATCACATCCAGTTTGAGAAAAACCTACAAATTTGAGCTTGAGTAAAGCCAACTGCCAAGAAAAGTACATTTAAAATTTAAATTACTACATTTACTCATACTACACTCTTAAAAAACAAAATTGACGGTTCCATGGAACCTTTTAAATGCAGAAAAAGTTATTTGTTTAATGATTCTTTTAAGAAATGTTCTCTGCAAGGTTCTTTTTTGGAACCCAAAAAAACCTTTTGAAAACCCTTTAGGCTGATGATACACAGGGCAACTTTTTTGAGCAATGTTGCTTGGACACTTTCCCATTGAAAATAGGTAACAAATTATCTGGATATTATCTGGATATTTTAGATCAGTCATGGGTCCTGTGCCTCACCTGGTTGCCCATTGACGGCAACATTGCTCAAAAAGTGGCCCCGTGTATCATCAGCCTTTTGGAACCTCTATTTTTAAGAGCGTATGCGGGGTTAAACCTGATTAGATTCTTTGGTACTTCAAAATAACGTGCCGGGGAGGAGTTTTAATTCACAGAATGAGAGTTAACTGGCGGTAAAGTTCTAGGTGAGGATCGTTCCCTTAGTGCCTGAGACAGGAGTGTGCATCCGTCCGAGACGGCGCATGCAGAGTTTCGCAGCCGCTCCCGATAGATGGGCATCTGGGAGCTGTTCTCGGGATGCTGGGAAATATCCCTGAGGCCCTGGGTCAGGAGAACGCAGGCCGAAACCACACTCATGGCGCCACCCAGAACGGCCGTCTGCACCCCTTTGCCCTCGGGGGGGATGGTAGCGGCTTTGCCGAGGAACTGTGTCTCAGTGGCGAAACCAACCAGGGCATGAACGGCCTGCACGAGTGGCCCGCTAAAAAGAACGCAGCGGTTGCGGGTCAGGTCGCTCGGGCAGGCCTTTAGCTCACGCACGCATGCTAAAAGAGCCGTGGCGCTCGTGCTCATGCACTTGACGCTGGCTTTGAACTGCTCCTTGGCGAACTTGTCCTTGGATTTATCACTGGCCAGAGAGGAGGCATCCGTAAGCGTGGTGAGGTTCTTCAGGATGTTCTGCGAGACTTCCAGAAGGAGCTGCGGAGTCAGGTCGGCCAGAGCCGTTAAGCGGAGAACGTTGCACGTTTGCTCCACTTCGTGCCGGCAGCGGGTGACTTTGTAGCGGTCAACCAGGCCGGAAACGGCAGTCTGGGAACCCGGGATCTCCACGGCTGCCAGGTAAGCGGCATGTGATGGGTATTTAGTTGGATAGTCAGTTAGGTAGACCATTTGGTCCAGTATGTTGGCCGGTTTGTAGAAGATTTCTAATGTTTTGCTGGTTTTGGGCTGGCTGAACGATGATCGACAGCTCCTTGGTTCGTGCGATCACAGTGTCGCGACATTTCTCGAACGTCTCCGCTACAGGCATCCCATCGGTGTTCACCACCGGCCTGGTCTCGCTGGACAGCAGGAGCAGGTCCGCCACCAGCTGCATTTTGCTCTTGCATGCGTCACAGATGGATGAAAGTCTTTTCCTTTGTTGCAAGCTTCCGCTAAGGATGTTGGTAGAAACCTCACTATCTGATTTTCCCGAGCCACTACTAGCCATAGTAGTGTGGTCACGCTAATGTTCAAAATAAAGATCACAACATACGTTCTCTTGTGCGAACATGTAATTTATGTCATTTTCTTCAGTGAAAAAAAAGATTCCCGCACCTTCTCAAGGAGAGTGAAACTGGCCAATAATGTCCTTCAGAAAAAGTCCACTCAGTTTTGAAAACTCAAAATAATGTGAAACTTCACTCCAATAAAGGAAGTACTTTAGAAAAATATTTGGGTTTTAACAAAAATTACAACACAGGCAGAAAGAGCTGATGAGAGCTGTAATTAAATAACCCTTCAAATGAATTGCCCAATGTTTAAATAATCTGATTTTAGGTGTGCATAATGAGAAAAACAAGCACAGAATAGAATTCACAACTACCTCCGATAAGGTAGGCCACAGTCTGATCAGTTTCACAGGTTGTCAATGTAGCTCCAACAATGCAAAGAAACCAAAAACACTCTTTTCTACAAAAGGCTTCTGCAGTGCCATGTACAAGAAGATGCCCAGAAGGCAAAGTGCAGGTTGACTTCCAGAATCTCTACTTTTGCTGTGTGGAATCTGTCATTTCAGGTTTTCTTCGTGTCATGCACATTACATGCATTTAAATACAAGTCCTGCTGCAAAGCGGTGCTGCTGCTGATGTATTGACCGTCTTGCTGACCCGCCGACCGAAGCGGAGACGCGCGGGCGCCCCGCCGCCACTGCACCATCATCCCAGGACACCTCGGAAATTCATAAAACGTTCCCGAACGACTTTCAGCCGTTTCTTTTTCATACACAATCCAAGTTCTGTGGGCAAACTCAGTTCCTTATGCATATCTATTGTCCATACGCCCTCTCCAACAAGAAAGCATCGGTTGTCCAGTGGCAGATAGTTTCGCTTTTGCTTGCCATTCTTTAAACGCTCGGCTGAAAGTTTTAAGGCGGTTTCCGCGACGATAACGAACTCCGTTCGCTTCTGAGACTCTCGCGCGTCGGTTGTAGTCTCCCGCTACATCTTGCGTATCAGGAAGCGGCGGGAGGGTGTGGCTGAATAGCCTGTTAGCTTCCCGCAAACTCTGGCACTTTCACACCCTCCACAACCATTATTCCTGGTCAGCGAGACGAAATCCCTCCTTTTAAGTCGCCAGCCGCTCAAACGATACTTTATTTTTCTGAGGTAACGTCAGTCGCGCGAGAAGTCGCGTTGATTCCTCACCCAGTCATCGTTTCCCGAGGCCCCGATGTGAGACTCAACTACCGGTCTGAGGGCAAAAGTTACACCCAAAGAGAAATTCCAGAGAAGTTCCTTGTGGTTCCCCTTTTCGTTTGTTTAGTTGTGTCTTGTTTCTGGTGTTTTGCCCCAGATTTGCGCTTGCCTGTAAATCCAACAGGTACTCTCGCGTGTGGGTATTTACTACTTTCACAATGTTCGCATTCAGAGCGGCATAGAGCGAATTATTGTTTAGTTTAGCGGCGACGCCGGTGGCATTATTATGTTTCTGTATTCCAATGGTCGGGCTCCTCAAGTGAAACGTTTTTTCTTCTTCTGTTTTGTTTCTGTCACATTTTGTGCTGTTTGCAGTGTATCATTGAATATATATATTTTTTTATTCTGTTTTGTTTCTGTCACATTTTGTGCTGTTTGCAGTGTATCATTGAATATATAATATATATATATATATACATGTAAGGAGAATAATTATTTAAGTCAAGTCAAGTCAAGTCACTTTTATTTGTCACATCACCACAGCACATGTGCCTTGGTGAGTGAAATTCTTGGGAGCGTGCACCAGAAATTGCAGAGCAAAACAGTTTACATATAACCATACAGACTTCAACAGTTGAAAATGTGCAATATGCACATACATATAGTCAGTACAGCACAGTGTACTATTGGACATACTTACAGTTAGCACTACACATTTTACGCAATATGTACATACATACAGTTAGCACTACACATTATACACTATACACAGAATGTACACATTCTACATTATGTAGACATATATACGCATGAAAATATGCTAAGGTGCAACAGAGTGTACGTGGGCTGGGATACAGAAATGTTATGGATGTGCAATGGATGGAATCCAGTGGTAGCAGGTAGATTATTGTATTAAATAGTTCGGTGTTGAACTGTTAAAGTTAAAGTGCAGTGTGTGGCATACCATATTGTGGAGTATGCTGTGTAGGGTGTATTAGTTCAGACTGTTCATAAGTCGGATAGCCTGAGGGAAAAAGCTATCCCTCAGTCGGCTAGTGCGGGATCGGATGCTGCGGAGACGTCTTCCTGAGGGCAGCAGAGAGAGCAGTCTGTGGGAAGGATGGCTGGAGTCACTGATGATCCTCCGGGATTTCCTTATACATCGCCTGGTGTAGACGTCCTGGAGGGAGGGAAGCTCACCTCCAACAATGTGGCTGGCAGATATGTAAGGAGAATAATTATATATGAATAAACAAATTAGTAAATTAATAAAAATAAATTGTTAATAAAAAGGTTTAATTGTGAGAAAATTAAAATATATTGCTACATTGTGTCGTTTGTTTACTTATTTATCAATTATTATCTATTATTTAAAGTAGCCTATATTCCATCAAAATAATACTTAAATATAAATAAATATTAAATTGTATGAATAAATTCAAGCTGAAAAATAAAAACATTATTTACTTATGTTTAATTACAATTAATTTATATTGTTTTGTGCAAAATACATTTTTTTCTATTATTCAGTTGTTGTTGTTTTGTTTGTTTGTTTGTTTTTTAGGCTTGGTCCTTAACAGGAATTTGAAATAACTCAATCCAACCAATTATGCTGTCAATTTTTTTTGATCAGATTTCACTCGTCCTCTTTATTGTGGCACTGGAGGAGTTTATTTGTAAATAATGTAAGTATACATACTTGTGGCAAGGGGTATTTATAACGCTAATGGAAATAATAGTTCAACAATAAATAAATCACCCTACCGCGCTGATAAAAATATCAAACTGGCCTCAAAACAGCTGACTCATTTTGGGAAGGGAAATCGGATTCACCGCTGCAAATACTATGACGTAAATGCAGAAGAGTACTTTTCATTAGACAACAAGAGATTTGGGGAGTGCGAAGGAGCCAATCAGAGTCAACAGGGTGGGGCTGCTGCACTGAAAACCCTCCTCTTTGGACATTGGAAGGGCTTTCAGCAACTTAAAGGGTCATATGTGATGACAATCTAAATATTGCATTATTAGGACTTACAAACATACTATGAAGATTTTTATATAAAACACTTAAGCTTGTTTTTAACCTTTTAACATTGCATTCTACAATGATGCATTGCTCTACTCCATCAGTTTCAAACAACAGATGTTCTTCACATTCAATGCAGATCCCTGATGTACTTTGTTTGGTCTGATTCCTTATTAAATTCCAGCAGAATAAAACTACTGGATTACACAAAGCATGTGTATGTAGTGTGCTAGATGTGAACTGGGTGCTGAGGCCGTGAATACTGCATGTTAGTTGTACAGCTGCACAGGGCACTGCGCCATTGGGTGGGGTGTCCTGAGAGGAAACCATTCCGATTCTGTTGAATGAGCCTCACACCTCATATGCGTCCCATGAACAAGCACTGTAGAGACCCAGCCTGTGCAGAGCTGGAAAAACAAGAAATATATAAAACAATTGTATTATTATATTTTGTTGCATTTTATTTGATGTCAAGGGAGTTTATATAATGCAGGCACTTTTGTAAATATTGAACATTTATTATGCATACATAACTAAAACAGAAAAAATACAATAAAATACAAAGTAAAAATAAATAAAAAGTAACACTCTCAGTTTATACAAACTTTAAGTCTTTATAGCTTTCTTTTTAAATGTCAATTAATTGTAGATAATTTAAAACGGCTTTCAAAAATAGTGTTATGTTAGTGCATGCTATTATTTTATTTTATAGCCTAAGTGTAATCTACTAATTATACTGACCTCAAGATATACATTAAAAACATTTCAGAGATGCAAAACTAAAAACTAAAATGTTTTCAGATGTGATGTTTATTTTATTTTATCTCATTATTTACCATGCACTCTATATTTTGTGTTTCTTCTTGTTTTATACGTTCTTGTACTCAGGGTAAGGCAAATAAAGTTTTTTAAAGGAGGGGGAAGGAAAGGTATGAAATAATCACAAACATGCATTGCATCAGAGACTCTTCGTCATGTATTTTGCATTTGATGCATCATATCCATATTATTAATCTTTGTGTTTATTATCGTAATGCAATTATTTAATAGACTGTACTTTTTTTTTTTTTTTATCGTAATGCAATTATTAATATAATTTGCTACAAAAAAAAAAAAAAACTCTCAACAGTAAGACACGTAATCACGTCGACACGCCCCCTTCCTTAAACTCATGACTAGCGGAAAGATTTCAACCAATCAGCGAGCTCCAGGTTTAAAGATGGCGTCTCACGTCAGCTGCAGGAATGTATCAGTATTGTTTTTTCTAATATTATTCATATCGGTTCATTGTACAGACACTAAACCAAAGAAGAAGAAAGACATAAGGGATTATAATGACGCGGATATGGCCAGACTGCTGGAGGAGTGGGAGGTATGAACGAACTAACGAACACACCGCTGCAGTCCTTCAGTCATGTGCCTCTCACTATAAAATACCATGGTAACCGCCGAAATACTATCGTGGCTACTGCAAAACCATAATAAACGAATGTGGGATCTCGTTCAAACGAGTTTTCAGAACACATGTTGTAATTTAGTTAATTTTTTGATGCGTGCGGATGTTAATGTGAACGTTACGCTTTATTTGTAGTAACAGTAACTGTCATAACTAGTATTTTGACGAAAAAGGTTCTTACTATGAAAACATAAAGTGTATTTCACACTAGCAACTTTTCTTATAGTTATTTTGACGAAAAAGGTTCTTACTATGAAAACATAAAGTGTATTTCACACTAGCAACTTTTCTTATAGTTATTTTTTTTGCATTATTTTGCATGACTATTGCATGCAATAGATAGATAGATGAGACAGCCAGACACTTATGTGGGTATGAGATGATTTGTGAATTTTATAAGGACACTCCTTGAGTCAAAGGTTGCCTTTGAATGAACACGGTTCACAGAAATGAGCCAGATAGTGTCACAGTCATTTATAAAGTATTAAAATATACACAGAGATGATGTAAAAGTTAAAACTATTGAAATATTACCGGCATATATTAAATGCATTTAGAAAATACGCTGAACAATGCATTAAAGTTTGAAAATATTTAATATTGTAGGTAAGCTTATAAAATGTTTACAGTTTAAGGTTTTAAATAGTAAACATTAGGCTAAATGTTTAAAGTTTGATAACAAATAATATAAAATGTAAAGGTTTGAAGTATAAATATAAAATACTGAATGTTAAAATTTGAAAATAAATCAAATTTATTAAAAATGAAGATATTATTATTGCATTTATCCTTGTTGCATGACATCCAACCGCAGGGCTGTGCTTTACATTCAGTAAGCTGAAAATATATCATTTATATTGCCCAGTCCTGGCTACCAGTAATTCAACTTTTGGCATTACATTTTGAATTGAAAAGATATGTTCTTTCTTCAGTGATTGACATCTTTTTATTTATTACAGAAAGATGATGACATCGAGGAGGGCGACTTACCCGAGCACAAGCGGTCTCCTCCACCCATCGACTTTTCTAAAATAGACGCGTCCAAACCAGAGGATCTCCTGAAGATGTCTAAGAAGGGAAGGACCCTGATGGTGTTTGCTACTGTGTCGGGAAACCCCACAGAGAAGGAGACGGAGGAGGTCACCAGCCTGTGGCAGGGAAGCCTCTTCAATGCCAACTTTGATGTTCAGAGGTAACAACCATATTACTATGCAGATGTTTTTATAGGGATATCGAACTACACTGTCAAAGCGTTTAGATTATAGTCTCATATCTGTGTAGATCCAGATCATCACAGAATGTCAGGTCGAGCTTGTTCATTGCCAGCTGGACCAAAAGTTGTCCAAAACCGTTTAAAATATGTGTGTCTCTCATCCAAGTGGCTACAGCAGTAGGACAATAGTCACCTTAATTTCTGTAGCGCTGTATACAAAACATATTGTTTCAAAGTACCATAATACACAAGTACATAACCAAATTAATGATGCAAACTTCAAATATGAGACAAATTTAAATTCTGCTGTAAAAAACAAATAGTGACATTATTCAGCTCTGGTCAGTTCAGTGTTGATTTAGTTCAGTAAAACTGGACAATCCATTTGAACATAAAGCTTTGGAAAGGTTTGTTTAGAAAGTTCATTTAAGAACTGATTCAAAATAATTCACATATTGATTTAAATTATTATTCAGTTGTGCTTCTGGAATCCCTACGCTGCATTATATGTCTTCTTTTTGTAGTGCAGTAACTATACTGCAACTCTTAATATGTTTACAATTAGTCTTATTTACTTGTTTTCCTGTTAAAATATCAAAACAATTCAAGAGACACATTTACTTAAGAAGCTGCGCTGATTGTCTTTAATTGTATTTTGTCATACTGCACTGGCACATATTTTCACTTGCTTTTATATATAAACAAGTTTAAAAAAAAAAAGTGAAATAATCTGGTGTTGCGGAATGACAAAATACAGTTACATTGTTTAGAATCTAAAAATTTGAGTCTTGTTTCGAAGATATTTAGATATTTTAAAAGGAAAACAAGAATGTGATTTTATTGCAGTGTAAATACAGCTGTTTATTTTTAAGTGTTTGATCCTAACACTGGTTAATTGAAACAAATATTATTTTTTAAACAAATCTCTGCCTTTTATTTATGTTATACCAGGACTAAAACTTTATACCGTGCCTTGATTATTTTTACAATTTTATAAATACCTTTTATGTTTGAGTTTTATTGTTTTACCCGCATTCCAAATGCAAACGTTTAGTTTTAAAATATGAAAATTCAGCATCAAAGATTGTTACATTATTAAACCTGTGATAATCCAAACAAGAAGTGAAATAAACATGAATATTTATTATTTATATTTTTTCTTACTTGAAATAAACATTGACGTTATTTCAGCTAGTTGCCAAGGCAGTGTTTTTAGCTTTGCTTTAAGTACTAAATAAAAATGTAGAAAATAAAAAATAAAAATAAATAAAATTTAAATGAAAACAGAAAAACAGAATCAAAATATTAATAAAACTAGTATAGTATACTTTTTTTTTTTTTGATTGTTTGAATTTAATTTCCAGCATAGATTGTGAGATGTGGTAAAAATGACATTTTTAATGGTCCAAGGGGAAAAAGTGAAAGTGTTTTAGGAGAGTTTTTTTTTTTTTTTAAGAGCCCGTAGAACGTTGTGATGCTAGTAACAAATGATGTATTTAACAACGATACATTAAGAAGTAAATTTCAGTCAGAGCTTCTGTGTGGCACAACCCTCCATTTTGAAGCTCTCCTTTTCTGTCTCTTGAAATGCTCTTTGGCGCTCTGTCACCAGTCACTATAATCACTGTTTGTATCTTTCTCATCAGATTTGTGGTGGGATCCAACCGTGTCATCTTCATGCTGCGTGACGGGAGCTACGCCTGGGAGATTAAAGACTTCCTGGTTGCTCAGGACCGCTGTGAGGATGTGACCGTAGAAGGGCAGGTGTATCCTGGGAAAGCCGCCAAGAAAGATGCCAAGGGGAACAAACAAAACGAGACCAAGAAGAAAGGAGACAAGAAAGCAGCCAACCGAGCAAATAAAAGCAAGCAGGAGCTTTGATACATGAGCCCCAAAGGCACAGCATCTTAATGGGACTGAAGGAGCGTTTCTCTAAAAGGTGTTACTAGGTACTTTGACACACAGGTTGATGAGCCAAATCAGCAATCTTTGTTTCAGTTTCTTTGATTTGTTTTACTGTAACTCGCCTTATATTTTCACAGTCTGAATCAAAGAATAAACCACTTTTATAATTACATTAACATGCATTGAATTATTTGCAGTCGGCGTCAAACTGTGTTCATGGTCAAATTTTCAAATGCAGAAAAATGTAGCACTTAAAGAAATAGTTCACCCAAAAATGAAAATATGCTGAAACATTGCTTGAGAGTCCAAAAAGCTGAAAAACAACAACAACAAAAAAAAAACATCAGTAATCCACACTACTCTAGTCCATGAATTAAAGTCTTGTGAAGCGAAAAACTGCATGTTTGTAAGAAACAAATCCTTCATTAAGGTGTTTAAACTTTAAGCCTTCTTAAACTTTAAGTTGCTTCTGGTTGAAATATGAGTCCATAATGTTGCATCCTTCAGTGAAAAAGTCCATCCTTTGTTGTCCTTGCACATCAAAATCCACCCACATATCCTTGTTTAGCTTGTAATCGTTGCTTAATCTGTGCATATTTCTCTCTCTTCAGATTAGATGAATTTTTAACTGGAGAGAGCAATGTTATCTGTTAAAGTTAACGCCTTGATGGATTTTTTTTTTTACTCACAAACATGCAGCTTTTCTCTTCACAAGATGTTAACTGATGGACTGGAGTGGTGTGGATTACTTGTGATATTTTTATCTGCTGTTTGGACTCATTCTGACGGCACCCATTAACTGCAGAGCATCCACTGATAGCAAGTAATGTAATGCACAATTTCTCAAAATTTGTTCTGATGAAGAAACAAACTAATTTAAATCTTGGATGGCCTGAAGGTGAGAACATTTTCAGCAAATTTAATTATTAGGCAAACTGTGTTTTTTTGTTGTTGTTTTTTTTTTGCCTAAAACAATGCTATTTGACTTATTTTATTCCCCACACCCCTTAATCTAGACATTTCTTTCCCCGCTGCATTCATTTTCTTTCATTTTATCATTTCTGTTGACATTTTTTTTATTCAACAAGCTAGTACACAAGCAGTCTGGGCGATAAAAAATATCTGATTTATCTGAAGGTTTACATAACAGATTGTTGAACGATGCTGGAATGCATTTGGAGGATGTGGCAGAAATGAACTGATCTGGAATCAGTCAAACTGCTTCTGGCAAAAGAAAATGAGTTTAGCAGCGGCAGAGTCATTGCCCCAGTTTGAAAGAGAACAACATTAGGCGCTAATAGCGTAATCTATCATCCTTTCTCTTCTGAAGCCCCATATGCCATGATACCAGGGAAAACTAAGTACACCTCATGGAAATCTGTGAACTTTTCAGCAGTTTACTGAATGATAAATGTGATCTAATTGAAATAAAAAAATGATTTTTTGTTTGCAATCATCCATTAAACATTAATCTATTCTTGCAGGCGTTTGTTGTTCATCATCATCATTGACACATTTGTCCAATCCTTCCAGAACTGTGATGATAATGGCAAACTAATAGAGAGCCCTAATGGAAAATCCATTGCATAGTTTCAATACTAAATGTTTCTTTACAAACAAACAAACAGATTTTTATTTATAAGTACATTTACTGAAAAAGAACTTGTATGTATAAAGTGCTTTTGCTTTTCTGTCTTCTGCTTCCAGAAGAAACCTCATTTCCATTAACATTTGACAAGAGCATGACGGTTTATATGAGCGTCAACTATTTGTCATGTGAGAAAGCAAAACAGCCGCATTAACTGCATCTGTAATCGCTTTGGACACGACTGATGCTCTGCATTAAATAAGGTCAAATAAGAAGATTTGACACTTCAGAAAACATAGCCAGCAACTCATTATGACATTCAAGAATGCCAGTCCAGTTTCCCATGTCTGAAGTAACACTTCCACAGTGACTGTAGAGCGCTTCAGGGTGCTTTACTGTGCAAACATATCCAGAACTTTAGTGTACATGAACGTATGTCCAGAATGCAGGATCCACCCTAGTCTGGTATGGCCTCCATGGTCATATTTCCAAACCATCTGCTGAAGAAACTCCTCATGGTCCCCCACCCTAACATTAACACACACTAGACACATACCATCAATCAACATCAGCTTCTTTTTTAGTCTTTGCTAAAGGAAAGACACGTTCCAGCATCACTGTTGTGATGTTTTAAATGCCTTTGTGTTGATTGAAATATATGGAAGCCCATTTCCACCATTGAATAAACAAATTTAAAAAGTAATTGTGACTTTTTATTACACAATTCTGACTGTTCTCTTAATTGCCAGTTTCCGTATCGCAATTCTGAAAGAGTAAAGAATTGTCAGAAAAAGTCTTCTTGTAAGTTTGTCTCGCAATTCTGACTTTTTCTTGCAGTTGTGAGGTTATGATGCAATTCAGAATTACAAAATTGTGAGATATAAACACGCAGTTGCAAATTATAAAGGCTAAATTCTGAGGGGGAAAAAAGACTATTTTCTTACAATTGCAAATTCATATCTCACAATTCTGACTTTATAACCTGCAATTGCGAGTTTATTTATCACAGTTTTGACTATTTATTTGAATTGTGTGTTTATATCTCACAATTTTGACTTTATTTCTCAGAATTTAGAGTTTATATCTCGCAATTCTGAGAAAAATGTCAGAATCGTGAGATTATTTAGCGGAGGAAACAAACTGAATCAGGGGCCTCATTTATAAAAAGAAAACATCTTAAAATGGATCTTACGATCATCTCTCAAATATGCGTAGGGGTGATTCATAAAATGAACGTATGTACAGAAAACGCACGTATGTGTCTCTTTCAGATGTGAAATTTATAAATCGCAAATGATCTTGAACTTGCTAAGCACTTTTCCATGCCAAAGACAGTTTTTACAAATATGGATTTAAGCATATACACACTCTATGATCAAATCTGAGCGTATGCACACTTTATAAATGAGGCCCCTGTACTTGAACCCAACTGTACAAAAAGTAAAGTTCACCAAAAACGTGCATATATATATATACACAGAAACATAGCATCACTCCAACAATATGAGGAAAAAAGATTTATTTCTGTACAAAAGTCTTTATATTTTTTTCTTATCTAAAGTAATACATTTGTATTACTTGGAAATCATTCACATTTACATCACATCCATATACAACTTAAAGTTAATGTCATGTATATTTGAATTATACACTAAAGTGAAAATTGTACTTAAAGTTTTAGTTTTTACAGATCGGATAGAATTAGATTACAACTTAAAAGTCCCTTAAAAGACGTCCCTTTTGGATTTGTGTAATAGTGCCTGTACAATAAATAAGTATAAAATATATCTCTGTTATCAATCAGGATTTTTTTGTATTTTTTTTTTAAGAAACACACAAAACATACAAAAACACTAACAAATTACAATCTCCGAAAAAAGACCAGCTATTTCGGCAAAGGGACAATGTCGTACTTCTTGCCAAATGGAAGAAAAGCCAATTCATCACAGATTTGATCATTTTATGATAGACTGACATCTACTAATGCTCAGATTCAAATCCATTCTTGACTATTCGGTTTAAAGGAATGGTTCACCGGAAAATGAGAATTGTGTGCATATTTTTTCACGCATCTTGAACTTGTATGGTGCTTTCAGAATCTATGTTTGGAAAATGTAAAAAAATAAATAAATCTTGTTTGTTGTTACATCGAATGACAGGATGTGTAAATAAATGAGTGAAATTTTCATTTTTGGGTGACCAGTTCCTTTAAGGCCGGATTGTTTTTTTTTTTTTTTTTTTTTTGCTGGCTCTCTCGTTCAACAAAAACGAAACCAACTCTTGTGCGTGACAATTAAAATGAGGAAACCTCACGACATTTACAATCTGAAACCTCTTTTTCTAAATATTTAGAAAAAAACATGTTGAAACATGAAGGCAAACGTCACCGAGAGGGACAAAAACAAGGAATGTTGCGATCGTTTTTAGTTTTTTTTTTCTTGTTTTTCTCCCATCGAAACTCAAGTATAATCAACTGACGACACGATCCAAAAATCACAACGTCCACGTTGTCACAAACAATGGAATCCGCTGGGAGGGGTTGCTAGGTAATATAAACACATGCTGGGCTGTGATTGGTGCTTTAGGCTTTAGGTTCAGTAGTCCTGTAGCTGGGCTCGTCCGGCAGTGCTGCTACAGCGAGTCTGAGATGTCCTGCACCGTCTGTCGCTCATCTTCATAGCTTCATCATCTTAATCACAGGGATGGGCAGCACTTGGTGGAGTTTGGCTCGCTCTTCATCAACACTCATCCTCAGCCAGTCTGGCCGGAAGGAGCCTTTGAAGCCCACGAAGGCGAGTTTGTCTGGAAACAAAAAACACCACAAAATGATTTTTAATGACCTTATTCATGACAAAAATTTTGGTTAAGGCCAATATATGTGCATCTACGTTTGCCAAACTGCAAACTGTAAAAAATGTAAATTACTTAATTATACAGGCTTTGGTGTTATGGTGCTTTTTTAACAGCTTTCTGGAATACTTCATTCTGATTGGTCAATAGTGACATTCTTTGGTTACATGTTTTTTATTTATTTTTATTTTTTTTATAATAATAAGGCTTATCTGTATGACCGTCATCCCTGGCAACAGATTTCCTACATATGCTACAAATAAGTTTGGGGTGGGTAAGATTTTTTAATGCTTTTGAAAGAAGTCTTTTCTGCTCACCAAGGCTGCATTTATTTGATAAAAAAATACAGTACAAACAGTAATAATGTGAAATATTATTACAATTTAAAATAATTGTTTTTAATTAGATTTTATTTTAAAATGTAATTTATCCCTGTGATCAACGCAGAAGTTTCAGCATCATTACTCCAGTCTTCAAAGTATATGGAAGCTTGTTTCTACCACAAGATAAAAACAAAAAAAAAAAGTAATTGCAACGTTTTATCTCACAGTTTAGACTTGTTGTGAGATATAAACTGGGAATTGCAAGGGGAAAACTGTCACAAAGACCTTTTTTTTATTCTTTGGCGAAAACAAAAATAATTGTGAGATGTAAAAGCAGAACTCTGAATATCAGAATGTGTTTATATTTCGCAATACTGACTTTTTTTCATGGAGTTCATATATCGCAACTCTCAGAATTCAATGCATCCTTGCTAAAAAACTACCATTTTCTTCTTTAAATTTTTTTTGTATCAAACGGTAGTGTAGTCCTGTTTGTTTCATGTCTCCCATATAATTCAACACTTTTTAATCATATAATAATCTCAAGTCAATATTTATTTATTTATTTAGGCCATGAAATAACAGGGGAAAAAATATCAAGTTGATCAGTATCAAAATTGTGTGTTGGAGTGTTTCCATTTTTATTCCTTTAGGTTTCTGTACAGACTCGTCATGCGTCGGTGGTCTGTGAAACATTTGGTATTGTTCACGGAATGATCCGGTGGGAAGCACTTGGAATGTAAACTTAAGGGGCTTTGCCTGCTGGAATGACAATTCAACATGATAAATATAATATGTGAAGGGAGGGTTGAGAGGAAGGACCCTGCTGCTCTGGTATGAATGTGTGTGTGTGTGTGTGTGTGTGTGTGTGTGTGTGTGTGTGTGTGTGTGTGTGTGTGTGTGTGTGTTTGTGTGTTTTTTTTGTGCAGAGAAGAGTTTTTTTTCTTAAGACTAGTCTATTTTTTTTTTTTTGTTTTGTGGTTTCACTTGTCTTTTTTTGTGGTAATTTATCACAAAGTATCCCAAATACCATTGGGATGAAACTCTATAGCTAAAAATAAGTGTGAATCAGTATATGAGACACGTACAGATATACTACACTTCAAAAGTTTGGGTTCAGTCATTTTTTAAATGTTTTTGTCTCTTAAGTCTCTTATGCTCACCAAAGCTGCATTTATTTGATCAAAAATACAGTAAAACTGAAAATATTTGAAATATTATTACAATTTTAAAGAGCTATTGTTTATTTGAATATATTTTAAACTGTAATTTATTCCTGTGATGCAAAGGTGAATTTTTACATTTGAAATAATTGTTTGTAACATAATAAATGCCCTTACTGTCATACTTTTGGTCAGTTTAATTTAGTCTTGATGAATAAAAGTATTAATTTCTTTTAAAACAAAAATCTTTCTGACCCTAAACTTTTGTATGGTAGACCAAAATATATTACATATTTGACATTAAGATCTGTTTTGGTTGGTCACATGTGTTTCCTAGTTAGTATGCATATTTGTTTCAAAACTATAAATCATGTTAATTCCATTAGGTTCTGATAATGTGAGACGTCTATCACCATCCTGAATTATTTTGAGTGAAACTCGTTACCTTTCAACTTCACAGTCTGATCTGCTCCCAGGGTAACGAGAATTTTGGTCCATGGCCCTCTGGTGACCAGTTTCCCTTTAGAGGTGATCAAAACCACTGACCTGCAAGTGCAGAAAATGCATTTCTGTCAGACACAGCAGTTAAAAATAGAGAAACACATATAAAAATCATTCAAAGAACAAGAAAATCCTCTGAAGTGGTGGTTTCAATGCCCTATAAATGAAGCTTCACTTCGTTTACTTTACCTACATTAAACTTGTGAAATTATAGTTTAATTGGCCATTTTTCAGTGGCTGCCCAAGCTAAATTTCAAGGCCACTGATGCATATGTTAACATGCAATTTGTTTCTCCCTATATGACTGTGTGATTATCTACCATTTGCTGCTTTTATGTGAGTATCCAAACACTCCAGCAGTGTCAGAGCAGCGCTACCCAACTTAACTGTGCCGAACGGATCTAATGTCTGCACGGCCCACTTCACAGCACAGACCAATTTGGAAAGCGCCGTGTTTCGCACAAAGCCTGTGTGATTCACTCGAATTCAACACGTAATTCTTTACATAGAAGCGCTACAGGAAGTGAAACATCTCAGATGGCTTCACGCTTAGCTGATAATGAGATGCTGTAAATCTAAAAAAAAAAAGTGCTTTTTAAAAGCTGAAACAAAAAATATCCTTTTTGACCTGTTTAAAAACTTTGCTTTGGTTTAATTTACAGAAGAAACAATGGTTTCAATGCCACAGAATAGTACATTTTAAAAAGTAAAACATTTCGTTGCATGTGCACTTCATTCTGTATTCACTTAAACTGAAGATTCATATATATATTTTTCTATTAATCTTACAGCTCAAACATTTGGGGTGCTCACTAAGGCTGAACTAAAACACAAATATTACAATTTAAAATAACTGTTTTCTATTTGAATATATTGTAAAACATAATTTATTCCTGTGATGCAAAGTTGAATTTTCAGCATCATTACTCCAGTCTTCAGTGTCACATGATCCTTCAGAAATCATTCTAATATGCTGATTTGCTGCTCAAGAAACATTTATTATTATCATTTTGCTTTTGATGAACTGAATGCATCCCTGCTGAATAAAAACCCTAGTAATTAGAATAAAACTTTCAAAAAGTAGAACATTTCATTGCATGTGCATTTGAGTTTGTATGGATGTAAACTATTCATGCATATATTTTGTATTACTCTTACTCGTCTTTGAGGTTTGTGATGTAGTTCTCTAGCTGAGCTGGAATTCCCATCAGGATTGAGTTCCTGAAGCCTTTAGACTCCAGGATTTTACCGCTGTGGCCGTCGATTACAGTCAGATGAATGCCATCCTCTGATTGGTAGATCTTCTTTCCATTTACCTACAGAAACATACATTTATTTTCATTTGTTTTATATATATTTTTCTTTCAATATCTTACTTGGTCCGTCCCCATCCCTCTTTACATAAAAAAAAAAAATACAAGAAAAAAGAAGTCATAATGAATTAATATAATATAATATAATATAATATAATATAATATAATATAATATAATATAATATAATATAATATAATATAATATAATATAATATAATATAATATAATATAAAGGCCAGAGTGGGAGATTTTCCTCGGTTCTTCGTAAAACTCATTATTCATAACACATTACTAAGAGTTTGTACCTCAGTATAGGCGAAGTCCTCTTTGATGTGGAAGAAGCGTGTGTTATATGACTCCAGTTTGACTTCAAAGAAGTGCTCCGGTGTGTGAGGCTATAAAGGAAACAAGAAACCTTGAGATTACAATAATATAACATTTCATAATATCTTCTTACTAGATATTTGCACTTACAACTTGCATACACCATAATACCTGAACATATATACAATAAACTTGAAGTGTCACTGTGGTTAAACTAATGGCACTTAAACTTGTGAGGAAACTCAAACTGCTCCAAAAGGTGAAATAACATCATATGAGCATGCATGCAGGAACATGGAGTTAATGATATATATAAGAGTGACAGACTGATATGCTTCCTCTGCTTGACTGAATAAGCATTAGCGTTCCTTTAATTTCAACTTGAACCCTATCGACAATGGATTAAACATCTTTTTTAAAACGGTTTTAATTCATTATTTAATTATAATTTAATGTGTACTTTTTCTGTTGTTTGCTAAAGCAAATGAAATGTAACTTTTTTTTTTCAATTTTAAATGGCATATATATATATATATATATATAATTAACATTGACATATTTTATATATAATTTTTTTAAATATTAAAATGTAAATATATGTAAATTGTAAATGTATAATATATAAATTGTATTGTATTTATATAATAATAATAATAATAATAATAATAATAATAATAATAATAATAATAATAATAATAAAGAATACCTAAATTGGTTGAGCCACTAATTTTTTTAACACACACATATAAAATGTAGAAATATATTATCAATAATATAAATCAGTATATTATATATTATATATACTGTATATTATAATTCATACATATATATTTAAGCGGGTATAGTCATTCAAAACCAGTTTCCTCCATGACAATACACTTCCGAGCAAAAGTTTACAGAAACAGGTGTGCAAAATACAATAACTATACTGTTGAACAAAGGCTAACGCTGCATATTATAATTTATCCTGCACAATGCGATTGCCAGGAGACAATCAAACATCTGCAAGACTAACAAAAGCACTGCTATTATGTTTCTTTATACATCATCTTTAGTGCATCAGGCTAGTTGCAGGAAAGTCCCACATCTGGCCTGCAGCATCACGCTAGACTTCAAACACAGATGCTCTGTAAAGTCAAAAGTGTCTGCTTACCAGTTTGGAGCGAGGCAGTTTTTTGGGCATAGGCACATCTATGACGGGCATCTCGGTGTATCTGGGGTAGGCTTCAGCCATGCAGTCACTGGGGCCGCTGCCGGGGGGAATCAGCGCTTTGATCTTTACTCTTTCACAACCCTTCACTGAGCAGAAGGCAAAGTTTTCCTTCTCATTGTGTGCTTTGATTTTAAGGAAGAGCAGTCTGTGGGGAAGAAGGCAGACAGACATCAGAGAGAGAGAAAGAGAGATCAGCACAAGGACGACAGTGACAGCAGCAGTTTGGAAGCTGTGACACTTTTAAAACCACATCAAAACTTATAATTGAGAAAACTGCAGCGTTTAGCATCCAGCCTCCTGGGTAATTTCACAGCAGTTCCAATCGAGTGATATTCCTCATTCCTACAATTTAATTATGTTTCATTAGCAAAGGAAGAATGACATAGCTAAATTAAGAACAGCTATTTTTTCATCCTCTATCAAAACACAGATGTCTTATAATAACTGCTACTTTGCTCAGTATGACGTTCCATTAGGCCAGGCAGAATATATATATATATATATATATATGTAATATATATATATATATATATATATATATAGTAAAAAAAAGATTATATTATTACAATATATTATAATACATTAATACAAGATGGGAGCCACTAGGAGTTTAAAACTAAATTGATTATTTGTATACTGATTTAAATAATTAGTATTGCATTTGGTGAACTACTGTAGTATTTAGTACACATGCACCAAACACTGACTCTGGGTCGTCTTTTCCTGATCCTGTTTACACACTTCTCTCTGCATCAGTTCCTGTCTTCTCTCAACTATTCTTATCAATAAAACAGGCCATTTCTATTTGCTATGATATCTTTCTACATTCACTAGCACCACAGCAGCAGCTGCAGACAGATAGTGTCACACAGGGACTATATGAAGCCAGCTGTTATCTGTCCATGCGGAGACACATCTGCTCTTACCCAGTGTCCTCCTCCCAGTAGTAATATCCTCTCGTCTGGTGAGAGTGGCCCATCTTTTCTCTCTGAGTGGTCCTCATGAACACCCCGGTCTTCCTCGTCTCTTTGGTGAGGCGGTTGTGGATGTCAGAGATTATGGTGAATTCAGTGCCTTTAGGGTAGCAGATGCCTATGTTTATCCAGTCATTTCTGGAAAAGAAGCATCAACACTGCTGTATGAGTAAAGCATGCTAACTGCAGACTGACAGACTTTCCTAATAGTATTAGCATCAATCACTAGGGGGCACAATAGTCCTGGTTCAGAGGATCTGGATAAGTTAGAAAGCAAGATGCTGTGCAATTTATTAAATATAATTGATAATCTTTGTTATGAATGTTGCTATTTTAATCTGGGATTGATATAAAAGTGTGCATTGTGTGTAATGCTTTATTCTGGCAGCTTTTCATGAAGCACTAGAAAAAGTACTTTAAAAAAGTAAAATATTAATGTAAATATCAACAAAGAAAGTGAAAGAAACAACAGCATGCAGCTCTTAGCTGTTTCTTAATTAAGTAGAAATTGCTTTATGTAATTATTCAAGACAAATAAACAGTCTGTAATTAAACAAAGTACAAAGAAACTAATTACAAGCAAATCAGATACAAATGAAGATGCTAAGAGACACATGAAGTAAACAGTGCTTAAAATATTCAAGTAAACATTCAGAAATAAAACTAATAATAAAGCAATCACATTTAGAATGATATACATTAATTACTGTCATAATATGATACATTAATAGTGATTATGTTGGAGTTTTACTGAAGAGCAGATTTTTAATTAAATACAGCTGTACAGTTTTTTTTTTGGCCTAAATTAGTGTTAACATTTGATCCTTGTAAGCTCATTACAGTTACTTAAGTTATCCAGCCAAGAGCAGTTAGTAATTTCCATGATTTGCTTTTAATATTGTGGTTGATTATAATTAATGACACAGTGATAGGTCTATTAAGCTGCATTTACACCCGAAGGCCTCATATGCATATTCAGATGACACAATAATATTGGCTGGTGTTCTAAGCACTCCTCTAATCTGCCATTGGTTGGACAAACAGAACGCCCCGCCCTAAATTCCTTACAGCTGTCTATCCATAGAGGGCTGTTAGAGAAGAAATGGACATGTGATCAGCTAAGGACAAACTAGAAGGACAACCTTTTTTCACATTCAGTATGACTAAACAATACTACTATTACTACTACTGCTAATTATTATTATTATTAAAAATAGTATTTTTCTTTTATTTTTTAAATTATGCATTTTGGAAAAAAAATCAATGAAGAAATATATTACTATTGCAATAATACTCTAGTATTACAAAATAAAGAAAAAAATCAAAAAGATAACATTTATAATAATAATTATTATTATTCCAAATAATATTTTTATTTTATTATTTAAATGATACAAATTAAATACACCAACAAAGAAATATACTACTATTGCAACAGTACTAAAAAAAAAAAAGTATTTAAGTATTTTAAGTTTTCAGGCTTCAATTTGTGAAGACTATCATGATGAACCAAAACCTGTAAGAACTGTCACAGACCTTATTTTCAGCAGTAATAAAAAAGCCAATGAGAAAATCCTAATGGGTTTTCGTTGAGGGAACCAGGGTAATGTGAACTTCTGGGTTGGCCTACAAAAACACGTGCTCACTGCAGCACATAGTCAATGCAGTTGCTCGCTCACTGACCTGTTGAAGTTGATGAGCCAGATAGTGACCTCGGCAGGAGCCGCTTGGTCCCAGTGCATGGTGTATCCTTTACCCAGCATGACCACAGGCTGGAATTGCTGGTAGTGGTTCCTCTTTCCCAGAGCACCAACCAGCTCCAGAGGCTTGTCTGGATACTCATCCTTCACCATCTTCATGTTCAGGTTGGCTGGGTTTCGGGTTTGGACGTAAATCTGGAGGTGGGGGACAGAATATTTTGCATGGTATTTAAGTGTTTGACAGCTTTGACAGATTGATTGGCTTTTTCTCGGAAAACGAATTTCAGAGAAGACTAACAAGGTGTCTGGCTTTGTCGGAGAAAGTAAACATGGGTTCTTGGAATGTACTGAACAAGGTGCTGCTGTTTGCGTGTAGATGCTTGTGTGCCGAACGAAGGCCGCTGACTCCAGACATGGAAATGTTTTGGGAGTAACAGGAGGGTGCAGGTCGGACTCACCTGGGCGTAGTGCCCACTGCAGATGGCAGCTCTCCAGTCGGGGATGTCAATGCAGTCGGGGTGTCTCAGGAGCCAGTTGTCCTCTTTGACTAGGAAAGCACCCGGGTATTCGCTCACTGAGCCGTCGATGTCGTGGAAAACGGTTGTCTTGTCGCCGTCCATCTCCATCTTGTTGAACCAGGGGCCCGGTTCACCAAAGAACACGCGTGAGGTGATCTAGAGCCACGATTAGAGACAAGGGAACGGCAAACATGGGAAATTAGGAAACTACTTATGGCTTGTTTATGTTCTCTGAAAACAATTTTGATGTCTTTTCTGTATTTTTTAAAACCAATAGCTGTAGCAGATCAGATTTTGCAACAGTTTTGTGCTGATTTGGAGCAATCAATTTGGTTCTACATCTAACCTACATTTAAACATTTTAACTGAGAATATTTTGCATGATCTATTTATATACTCACACCTGCTATACGATTTAAAAGTTTGGGGTCAGTAAGATTTTGGTAATGTTTTTGAAATGCGCAACCAAGGCTGCATTTATTTAATAAAAAATACATTAAAAAAAAACTGTAAAATTGTGAAATATTAAAATTTAAAAAGACTGAATTGTGTTTTTTAATTTATTCCTGTGATGCAAAAGCTGAATTTTCAGTATCATTACTCCAGTCTTCAGTGTCACGTGATATTTCAGAAACCATTCTAATATGCTGATTTTCTGCTCAAGAAACATTTCTGATTATCATCAATGTTCAAAACAAACCAAAAGATTTTTCACTATTTATTTAATATAGAAATCTTTTAAAACATAAATGGCACTTTGATCAGTTTAATTCAGCTGATTAAAAGTATTAATTTCTTTTAAAAATTGTAAAAATTCTACTGACGACAATTTTTTTAACAGTAGTGTATATTAAATAGCCATTCGCATATTTGGATATTCTGGTTAGTTAAACACAATTAAAAAAAAATCTAATTAAGCTAATATTATAATAATAAAATAGTCCATGTGCCATTTTACTAATTCTTACACCTGTGTGTTCACATTTGTTAAATTCAATATTACTATGGCAAGTTCTCAGCAACCATAAACCAAAAATTCCAATTTGTTACATTTATAATAGTTCTTTTATGCCTTGACTTGTTTGGGATGCATGGATAAATGTTTCTTTGTTGTTTTCACATGGAAATATCATAAAGCAATGCTGTCTACTTACAGGAAGTATATATACTTGCGCAAATTTATCATCATAAACAATGCTCACAATATCTCTACTGTCGCACATTATGCACTGCCACACAATCCTAATCAGATTTCTGCTCTAGACTTTGCAGCCAATGAAGCCTCATATCTGACTATTGGAAGTGACAGGAGGGTGGGAGAGAGATGATTGTAACCAGAGGAAAGTCAGTGAGAAGACGCTCTAAAATGCTATAATCCTCTTTGACATCCTGCACAAAACCAATCAGAGTTCCTGGAATAGCTCAGAGACAGTGACCCCATCCACTGTTATTAAGCAGCACAAAGAGCGCTGACATGCATTTTGTCACAGGGTCACAAGGAGCACAGAGGTCTTGATGATAGTGGACATGGCTCAAGAGGGTGGAGCTTACCGGCACGTCATCGAAGGTGATGTCAGTGACGTTGTTGTTTGGGCAGCTCTGCCACGAGTTGTTCAGGCGGAAGCCAAAAGCGCTGGTGTGTCGTCCGTCGAGAGCGATGAATTTGCGGAAGGTGCAGTTCTGGATGTTGATTGGTCCATCGTAGATTTGCATTCCACGAATGGGGAAGTCCCTGCAGGGCAGACGGCAGTGACATCCGTGAAGTGGTTTACACTCATCAAATAATGATGGGACATTTGTTCCATGTAATGCAATGAACAGTGGAAAGTTTAAAATAACTGAACTGAGAATTTTTTTTTACAAAAATCAACAAACAATTAATATTCTGAGAAACTAGATGCAGTAAATGAAAAATATTTCATTTTACTACTATGTATATGCTAGAGTTTATTCATGTGAATGTTTGAATTAGCCTCTAATAAGTTTTTTTTTCTTTGATTTTTGTAATTTTATTATATACTTTTGTTATTTATTTATTTGAAATAAAATCATTATTTCATTTTTATTTTAGTTAAGTTGTAGTTTGTTTTTAACTCTAGATAGTAATTTTAGTGATTCAACCATAACTTTTCAATGCAAATGTGTTTTGTTTTCATATGATATTTACATTAGATTTTTTTTTAGCTTTATCTTGATTTAAAAAAAACGTATATAAAAATTAGTTCTGCTTTAATGACAATAACAGTGAATTGAATAACAAGAATAAAAGCATTCATAAAATATAATTTTTTGCCTTGCCTTGAGAAAAAGAGAATTAGCTGTTATTTTTATATTATGAGTTGTAATTATAGTTCTTTTTTTGTCGCTTTTGTTATTTTAATTCATTTTTTAAAATATTACTCTTTACGTTCCATTTATTTTCATTATGGTTTTAGTTAGTTTATATTTATTTCCAGTAAGTAATATTAGTGATTTAACTTAAACATATTTTATTTCACTGCCAATGCAAACTTTCTTATTTTTTAGTTTTTCATGTAATATATATATTTATATTTCAGCCTTATTTCAATGAACAAAATATTTTTAATAGCTTTAGTTAACGACAATAACCCCGAATTGAATAACTAAATAATGACTTAAGCATTCATACACTTTTATTACTTTTTGCATTGTCTTGGGAAGAAAACCTTGACATGATTGAGATAAATTTTTACTTTTATTATAATTATTATCATTATTTAAAAAAGACAGAAAAGACTCTGTGGGTTTGGAAACAGTCATAAGGAATTAAGCATACTGCTCTTCTTACTATTTTCTTCCTCATTTTGAACAGCTATAACTTTCTGTCCCAGTGGTGGAAACTCGCCAAATTTGGCATGCATGAAGGGTCTGGGGTTAATTGCATTTTCTTTCATTTTGGGGATGGATGGGATGTATGGTCGCCTAGCAACTAGCGGTTAAATTTTCAATATTTCAAACATCCGCTGCCCTGCGTGAGCTTAAAATTTCACAGTCCTTCTCATGAGTGATACATTTTCCCAAAGGACCCATAAGTTTCACCCTGTAAGTTGTTTTATCATTATTTTCTTCTCATCATCTGCTTATCAGATGGAGATTTTTTAAATGGCATCTTTGGATAGCCAGTACAAGTTTGCATAATTGGGACTGTAGACATTAAAGTGAAAGATTGTCAATGCATCTGACAACAATGTTAAAGGTAGTTAATTTATAAATTACAACTAGCACAAATTTACAGTTTTGTTTGAATTAATTGTTTTTGAAATTCTGTTTGCTCCAACGTCACCTTTAAAATGTGGCTTATCCTTTTTACAAACAACTGTTCTTTAAACAGAACAATTCAAATGACAGTGACAGCTGAATTGTCAAATTAAAGCTCTTTTCCACAATCCAAAAGAATAATGCCTGAAGTTTAAAGAGGGCACCTGACACTTTTAAGAGAAAAAAGGGAGAGATTTTTCAGTTTGACTCTCATGGGTGCAATAAAGATGGTGGTAAAAGTGTTTTACCATTCAATTTTTGTACACATCCATACAAAATCCAGCATTTTCTATAGGAGCAGAAGACAGAGAATATAAAGTGACAGGTGCTGAGCTGCAATATTACAGATGAAAGCCAAGCACATGAAATCCTCAAGCCCTGTCAGGTATAAAGGAGTCCAAAGATAAATTGCTATGAGGCGTCAGAAAAAACAAAGTAAAAGCTGAAACTTTGGATTGATTTCTTCCCAATTGTAAACACAAAACTCACTAAGCATATTTCATCTCTACACCAGTTTCCTCGACTGGCTGGATTCCACTAATTGTGGCTTGCAGCTATATTTATTTTCGCTATTTAGTTTACTGCAGGTGTTACAGAAACGACACACTTCACCTTCAGTCAACATGAAGTCAAAATTGACTTTCTTAAAGGAATAGTTCACCCAAAAATGAACATTTATTCACCCTTAGGCCATCCAAAATGTAGATGGGTTTGTTTGGTCATCAGAACAGATTTGGAGACATGTAGCATTACATCACTTGCTCACCAATGGATCCTCTGCAGTGAATGGGTGCCGTCAGAATGAGAGTCCAAACAGCTGGATGTTAATTGATGGACTGGAGTGGTGTGGATTGCTTGTGGATTATTTTAATGTTTTTATCAGCTATTTGGACTCTCATTCTGACGGCACCCATTCACTGCAGAGCATCCACTGGTGAGCAAGTGATGTAATGCTACATTTCTTCAAATCTGTTCTGGTGAAAAAACAAACTCGTCTACATCTTGGATGGATTGACAGTGAAGAAATTTTCAGCCTTTCATTTACATTTTTAAGGGAACTATGCCTTTAATAAATATTCATGGTCTTATTTCTGAGAAAAAACATCACACTTTATTTCTCTTTGACTGACATTACAATGTCTTGATCCAATCAATTCCTGATAAATAAAATCAAGGCCTACCCAACATTTTAAACTTAAATGCCATATATGCACATATATTAACAGAAGTAAATTGGTTGCAAATGCAGATTCATACCGACAACCCACTTAAGCCTACAGGCAACAAGTAGCTGAAGGCTCTATCACTGTTTTGTCATTTGTAACAGACTTTCAGTGTTTTAAAAACAATCCTTTCAGTTCACCAGCTCTAGGACAGCTGTGATATCCAAGGACAGCTAATTCAGTGATATCTGTCAGATATTGGGCATATTTTCTGAGTGCCATTCCACAAAAAAATGGCTTACAGCACCTTTAAGACGTTTCTGGGAAAAAATGTGGGTATTAATAGGTCAAAGTCAAAACCATGGTCAGAGTGATTTTTTCTCTTTGCAAGGCCAAAGAAATGAACAAATGTCTCCCTGGAAACCTTGGTGCACACTTCCACACCATTCACAACACTTTAAATAGTGTTTTCAAGTGCAGAAACAAGATTAATGGTAAACTGATGTTCATGACACTCACACTCCTCTGGGCAGAGACCTGCCAAGATGATCGAGGCCACCCGGACCCCAGGATTGATCAATCAAATCGGGCATCCCTCTGTTCCTGCTCTCTCCTACAAACAGAGTGTTCTTCACCTCCTGACGGGAGCCGTCATCATCCGGGAAGGTTCCTCCACTACGCATGAACAAAGAAGCACAAAGTGAGAAAAACAGTGTGCGAATCCACACCTTTTGAGAATATACACCACATCCCTGCTGCGTTCTCACCAATAAATTACTTTCACATTCCCACAAAAGCCCTGACTCCTTCCCTGCATCTTAAGAAGCCGCCCATATAAGGCTTTTTCCAATTACAGGCACTACGCCCTGCGCTATAATGAATTCAGCAAATATGTACACATTTCATTTTTAGACTGCTGAAATGTGTGCAAAGAAAATAATAGAATAAAGGAAAAATGGTGATTAGCGGGTTTACCTGGCGAGAGTCAGGCCGATTCCATTATCAGCGAACCTGCGTGCAATTAAGATGAAGGAACATGTCAATGCTGACCGCATGCCATGCACACCGCAATAACGCTCAACAGATTCTAGAGCGCAGACAATCACAACTGACTCACATGAATGATTGAAGTCATAAATCTGTGCCAGAGATAGAATGAGAATTTATTTGGCAACTGTAGCTATTTCACTGAAGCTCTGTTAAAACCCTCACAAGCATATAACTTTTATTTTAAAAATGCAGTGCATTTAAAATCATCAATTTTAATGAAGCCCATCAGTGAACGTTGCATTTTGTAAGTGATGTTAAACAAGATAGTAAACTTTTATCTGTATAAAAATAAAATAAATGTCGCACAATGACATAAATACCAGTGGAAGATTTAAGAATAAATGTCCCATCTGGATAGGAATAAAAATAAAAAACATGTATTTACACATGTATTTAATAAAATAAAATAAAATAAAATAAAATAAAATAAAATACAATGAAATAAAATAAAATACCAAAATAATATATTAAAATAAAATAATAAAAAAATACCATTAAATAAAATAAAATAAAATAAAATAAAATAAAATAAAATAAAATAAAATAAAATAAAATAAAATAAAAAAAGCTTACTGGCAATCGTCCAGCCAAACGTCTCCTCCTCTAAGCCATGCACCATGGTCCTGGTTCTTGTAGGCCACAAAATGGTGAACTAGAGCAGGAACTCGTGGTTTGAAAGGGTCTGCATCCTGGTGTGGGCTGTACCTGCAAAAGAAAGGGACAGGATGAAAGCAAATTAATTAGATACATTATGTAGTTTATTGTCTCTGCTGAAAAGACCAGAATGGTCCAGGCTGGTTCGGAGGATCAGCACAGTAATGTTATTAACTAAGCTGGTGTACTGGTTAACTAGCAGCATGATTTTGTGGTTGGCAAAGTTGTAGTATATTGTCTCTTTAGAAGACTTAAATTATAGTAGTCAACATTTGAAGTGGAATGGGTATTGTTTTGGTTTTAGGCAACTTTGATGAAAGGTTTTGATCCACTTCAAATGTTGACTACTGTATATAACCCTAACCCTAAGTCATATGCACTACTGTGAAATTTTTTGAGTTTTGTCATTTCGGAGCAGGAACTGCAAATGCTAACCTCGCTCCTACTAGGGAGAGGTAGGGTCTCTTGTCCTTCGCATTAGCCTCGGTCGTCTTTACTCCATGATCAAGGATCATCCCCGCCTACCATAAAACGTAAACATCAAAACATGAAAAACTAGACCTCATTCATCCGTGCTTTATTTCAACATAACAGGGCAGATGACATGAGTGTTTTAATGCTACATCCCAATTAAAATATTATTACGTGGTTTATTTCAATATTATTTTAAATATTAAATTATTGTTTTTTTTGTTTATTCTAATATAATATATTAATTTATCATACTGTAGAACCATTTAAAATGAAAAAGAAAAATTTGAGAAATACAATCACAATTACTCATATGTAGCTGTAGCTGTTAAAAAGTGACAGTAAACATATTTATAATGTTGCAAAAGATTAGTATTTTTGTATTTTTTAATTTTGTTTTGATGTTTTTGTTTTTCTGATTATTCAGATAATCCCCCAAAAATATATCACATTTTCCACAAAAATATTTAGCAGCACAACTGCTTAATCAACACTGAAAATGAATATTTCTTGAGCAGCAAATTAGCATATTAGAATTATTTCTGAAGGATCATGTGACACTGAAGATGCTGAAAATTCACCTTTGCATCTCAGAAATAAATTACATTTTAAAATTGATTCAAAAATAAAAGTTATTTTAAAATGTAATATTATTTCACAATTTTACTGTATTTTGATCAGCTTTGGTGAGCAGGAGAGACTATTTCAAAAACATTAAATATTCTTACAGATTTTGAACAATCATTTTTTCCAAACAAAACTTTTGAAAACACCAGCTTGCATGCAAAAAGCATCTCAGTTTTCCTTAATGTAAAAGCTTGGTGTCATAAAGATAAGTTGCACTGTACTGTGGATGATACTGTATTAAAGCACAAAGACACCAACCATGGATTCCCCAGCCCTTAAATCATGTTTTATTAAAGGGCTAAGTAGCTAGCAGCTCAAAATGAGTTATATTTCAATTACGGTGGCCACACTGAGAATGACGGCATAGATTACAGCGGGAGGGTGAGAGAAGGCATTCGCTCGTTTCCTCTTTGTGAACAACAAGTTCATCAATCTCAAGCATCGGCCTTTTAATGGTGTATATAAAGAGCGGCGCTAGTGGCATCTATATCTCCGGTGCCCTGGCCCACTTTCATTCACGATGACACAGACACACACTCACCCTGTAATTGGAATGAGCTCTGTTATTAATGAACAGCCCCATGGGTGTATGTTCGGACTTGCCGGGGGAGTACATGCCCTCTGATGGACCGGTGGGGACGTGGTGGAAAATGAACCAGAATCCTGTTTCCTGAAGGACCACACACACACACACACACACACACACACACAGAGATATTACATGTGCACAGAGACGGTGCTAATGGGCGTCCTAATGACACAAAACGAATTGAGAATGAGCTCACAGTGGTATATAAAAAATATCCGTGACAAAGCAACACACGGTGCTGTATGATCCATCACAAATAAGCATGGTAGGTGGAAAGGAACCACCGAGATGCCGTGGCACAATTAATCAGAGGCATCTCTGTGGTAACGAGACTAACCTCGGATCCGGCCGCAGCACAGTTGATGAGATTATTATTGGGGTTAGCCATCCAGAAGGTGGAGGTGGCGCTGAGAAAGAGAGAGAAGGACACTGATTAGATTGTTCTGATGCCACAAACATAAACAAACACGGCTGACATTTAGCACATGTCCATTCTTAACCTCATCACCACCAGATTATTATGGGCTCTACTGTAATTACATGTGGAAAAAACATGAGAGAAAAAAACATGAGCGATCTAAACAGCTGACACATTTACAATTTAACAGTTAAATGGAGTTTATATTTAAAGTTTTTCTTCTGTCTATCTATCTATCTATCTGTCTGTCTGTCTGTCTATCTATGTATCTATAGTTCTATCTATCGTTCTATCTATCTATGTATGATGTGATATGAAATTATATGCAAAATCTTACTGCATTATTTTAATGTGACTTTATCACATATGATTGTGATTGTCACGTGGTGATATTCCAGGATCTCTGGCCCTGTCTTCCTCTATAATTTAAGAGCTGTGAAGCTTTATCCTCTCTATTGACAGAATTTCAGTCTAAAAGGTGTGCCGTTCATGCAATATTTATGAGAGCAATTAGCAATTTAATGCAATTTAATGCCCTAACAATTTGAAAGCCAGTTCATTCCACATGCTACACAGAACCGGTCTAAATGAACTGAAAAGGTGTTTGTATGAAGATATACATCCGTGTGGGGGAAAAAAGGCATCTGTTGCCTGTTTACGTGTTTGTGTCGTGTTGGTGCCATTCTTAAGATGTTTAACTAGACATCGTTAAAAATGAAGGATTCAATTCCATAAGTGTCTTCTAATGTGTCCAAGAAATGTTCACCTCATCCTAACACCACACTGATAACCGCACTTCAAAGCAATTCCCAGCTCTCGGCAACTCTGCAGTACAAATTAAACATATTTACTGTCAACACCAAACCCCAGTTTTCCCAACCCAGACAGTTTTACTGCCAGAGTTTAGCAGGGCTTCTTAATGTGGGGATGTTGCTATTTTAATTAGCAAAGATTATCTGAGGTTCTAAGAATGCGAGTGGATCTTAGGATAAAAATCATTACACAATAATGAGCTTGGGCGGAAACGATCATCAGTGCAACCGCATGTTGTGTTGTTGCTTTCTTAAGAGGAAGCCTTGATTAAAGAATACCAGTGAAAGTGAGAAAACAACTAAAAAAGGGTTTGTTAGAGGCACGAGTCAACAGAATGTACAGGTCCTTCTCAGAAAAATTAGCATATTGTGATAAAAGTTCATTATTTTCCATAATGTAATGATAAAATTAAACTTTCATATATTTTAGATTCATTGCACACCAACTGAAATATTTCAGGTCTTTATTGGTTTTAATACTGATGATTTTGGCATGCAGCTCATGAAAACCCAAAATTCCTATCTCAAAAAATTAGCATATCATTGAAAAGGTTCTCTAAACGAGCTATTAACCTAATCATCTGAATCAACTAATTAACTCTAAAACACCTGCAAAAGATTCTGAGGCTTTTAAAAATCCCAGCCTGGTTCAGTACTCAAAACCTGCAATCAGGGTAAGAATGCCGACCTGACTGCGTGTCAAGAAGGCCATCTGACACCCTCAAGCGATGTCGAGGGTAAGACACAGAAAGTTCTGAAACGAATAGGCTGTTCCAGAGTGCTGTATCCATGGCACCTCAGTGGGAAGTCTGTGGGTAAGGAAAAAAAGTGTGGCAAAAAAAAGATGCACAACGAGAAGAGGTGACCGGACCCTGAGGAAGATTGTGGAGAAGGACCGATTCCAGACCTTGGGGGACCTGCGGAAGGCAGTGGACTGAGTCTGGAGTAGAAACATCCAGAGCCACCACCGTGCACAGGCGTGTGCAGGAAATGGGCTACAGGTGCCGCATTCCCCACAGAGAAGCAGCACTGGACTGTTGCTCAGTGGTACAAAGTACTTTTTTCGGATGAAAAGCAAAATTTTGCATGTCATTCGGAAATCAAGGTGCCAGAGTCTGGAGGAAGACTGGGGAGAACAAAATGCCAAAATGCCTGAAGTCCATGTCAAGTACCCACAGTCAGTGATGGTCTGGGGTGCCATGTCAGCTGCTGGTGTTTGGTCCACTGTGTTTTATCAAGGGCAGGGTCAATGCAGCTAGCTATCAGGAGATTTTGGAGCCACTTCATGCTTCCATCTGCTGAAAAGCTTTATGGAGATGAAGATTTCGTTTTTTCAGCATCGACCTGGCACCTGCTCAACAGCTGGGGAGAAGGAAATAAATGGTTTACTGACCATGGTATTACTGTGCTCAATTGGCCTGCCAACTCTCCTGACCTGAACCCCATAGAGAATCTGTGGGATATTGTGAAGAGAAAGTTGAGAGACGCAAGACCCAACACTCTGGATGAGCTTAAGGCCGCTATCGAAGCATCCTGGGCCTCCATAACACCTCAGCAGTGTCACAGGCTGATTGCCTCCATGCCCCGCCGCATTGAAGCAGTCATTTTCTGCAAAAGGATTCCCGACAAGTATTGAGTGCATAACTGAACATAATTATTGAAGGGGTTTGACTTTTTTTTGTATTAAAAAACAGTTTTCTTTTATTGGTCGGATGAAATATGCTAATTTTTGAGATATGAATTTTGGGTTTTCATGAGCTGTATGCCACAATCATCAGTATTAAAACAATAAAAGACCTGAAAATTTCAGTTGGTGTGCAATGAATCTAAAAATATATGAAAGTTTAATTTTATCAGTTACATTATGGAAAATAATGAACTTTTATCACAATATGCTAATTTTTTGAGAAGGACATGCAGATAGTATAATGATGATGGCTACGGCATCTCTTAATGATACAAAAAATTAGAGCTGCACGATTTGCTGCATGACAGCCATGTTTCAATTACTTTGACAAATACTGGAAATGCAATTTGAACAATATGATAATATGCAATATGATAATTGAACATTTCATTGCTTTGATATAAAAGCAATAATAAGTAGAATTTTGCTGAGATATAAAAGATAAAAGAATGTCTGTCTGTCGTTCATTTGTTCTATCTATTTATCTATCTATCGGTCTGTCCGTCCGTCCATCCATCCATCCATCTATCCATCCATCCATGTATGTCCGTCCATCCATCCATCCATCTATCTACAGTATCTATCTTAAAAACTAAAAACTAATAATAAACTTAAAAATCCAAAAAATAAATAAATAAAAATAAGTAAATAAATAAAATAGTTTTTTTTGTTTGTTTTAATTATTTTTTACTTCATCTGAATGGCACGAAATTCGGTAAAGGTTTTGGCACTTGCTATGTGAGCACACACAAAAAAGGGTTAAATGGTCCTGAAAAAAAAAAAAAAAACTTGTTCTGTTTGCAGTCCAAAACAAAATATAAATATTAGATGAAAAACGTTTAGTGGAAATTTATGTTTGTAATGTTTGAAGCACTAAAATAACTAAAATTACTATACTGAATAAATAACAACTAAAACTGAATGAATAAATAAATAAATCAAATAAAAATAAATCTAAATAGTAAGATTTAAAAAGAGCAAAAAACTAATAAAATGACAAAATAACAAAATCATATATATAGCCTTTATTTTCATATTTATATATATATATATATATATATATATATATATATTATATGTATATATATATATATATATATATAATATATATATATATATATATAAAAACATGAAAATAAAGGCTTTTTAAAATAAAAGCTTTTACTAAATCTGGTCTACATCTGATCTATATTTCTGAAATTCTGATCTACCATATATCTATTTTATATATCTATTTTTAGTTTTGATCTTAAAGTTAGTTCCATATTCCTAAGGCAAATTAGAATTTCTTAGTTCATTCTTTCAAATTTAGAGTGACATATTCTTGGTTCTTGAGGTAAAATCATCCACACCATTCAGTGAGTCTTACCTGCAGTCCTGGCGTGGTTTGGCCACGTATCCAGGATAAGCTCCGTTGGTTATGTCCCGGCACATCTTGCTGTCTCGGTCGGAGGGCAGCAGTGTGCTCGCCTTCACCAGCAGACCCAGACAATGGTCAAACGTGTTCCTCTCCTCCGGTCCATCCTCAGTGAAGAAACAGTGTCCTAAAGCATCATAGCCGACAACATCCTTCACCTACCGGGAGATTAACAATTTAGAACAATTTAGAAATTACCAATTAGAAGATAAGACAGAAGATGCGGTTTTTAGCAACTGTAATGAGGGCAAATAATGAAAACTTCACATAAAGAAAAGTGAAACCTAACTAAGACAACACCCAATGACTCATCATGTACTGTTAAAACCAATCTGAATCAAAAATGGAAAAAGAGAGTCTTCATCTGTGAATATTTTCATTTAAAATGGCTTAAAATATAGCGGATGAGCTTTATTGATAAATTTTATGCTGCTTTGTGAAGCTTGATAGTTTAAATCCCCATCCACAAAGTTTTGATATCCATCCAAGATCTTCTTTTTTGTTTTTCTTTTGAATTTAACAGGAATCAAAAATAGAAGTACAGGAAGTATAATTCTAGTTTATGATTTTTTTAATTTGAATATTTTATTTTATGGTTTTTAGAATTTTAGTTTTTGCATTCTTTGGAAGAAACATCATGAGTAAAGGTGAGTAAACCATAACAAAATCCTCCTAATTTCTATTCCTTCATGTAATGCTCATGGTAACCAATGACTCAACATAAAAACCACTACACAAAATCCTCCTTAAAAGATGTCAGCTATCTTCTATTTTCGAACACTGCTGTGAACACACATTTCTAAATGCCCAGAAGCTGAAATACTGCACCTTTTGCCATCGAAAACAATGCTGATAGAAACATCATCTGCTCAGTGAGAGCTGGCAAAGAAACATGGTTTTTGGGACTGAAAGCAATTCAATTAATCCTTTCAAAGAAATAGGTGAATTGTAAACTACCCCAGTGTGTGATACATCTACTGCTGGGCAGAAGAACATTTAGCCTTGTTAAACGCATTAGAGGCAACCCTTGTCAAAGAGTTATTTGCGTCAGAGCTCTGAGGTTGGTGCATCCCCCCCGCTGGCTCCAAAATAAAATCGTAGCATGCTATCACGAACGAATAATCTGGCTTCAGTGTGCCGTAACCTTTCACCTCGTCTCCTGTGAAGAAAATAAAGCAGCTTACAGCAGTGCTCCAGCCTCTTTGAGAAGTGTTTGAACAGCAGCTCCTCGCTTTAGGACTGCGACGCAATAAATTACAGATTCACATTCCTGTTCTGTTGAGCTCTGACAATCCATATTTCATTTAATCAGATCGAGTCAACAGAAGCCAAGTACTCCTTTCAGCTCTGCTATGATGTAAACAATACTAGATGGCATCACTATCTGCAAAACAGCTGTATATCATGCAAGCGTGAAACAAAGTCAATTAAAGGTTTTGACTACAAGATTTAGTTTCCCAACTTGCCTGTTTCCATCCCTAAAGCTTCAATTTAAGTCTTGCAAAGAGTGAAGGGGCGTGGCCAGTCAATCAAAATCAGACAGATGATTGACAGCTAGAGATCACTAAGAATGGAGGAGCAGCTACTGCAGGAAGGTATTCAGCCATATTCAGGTTTTATAGACTTCATCTTTTCAGGCTTTCTGCTTAAACTACCAGTCTTGGTTAAGTAAAATGGTTACAAAAAGCTTAATTCAAAATCTATTCTCTAAAAACTTTGAAAGTCTCATTATCTTGTTATTTTTTTCTTCTCAAGAAAATGTATCGTGTTTGAAGTATTTCACGCATTTATACAGATAAAAATGTTAGAAAAAATGTAAAGTAAACTGATTTTGTTTTAAGAATTTTTAGATACTAATACAAATTAAAAATTTTAAATTCAAATGAGCTTCTCAAGTAAATTTGAATTTTTAGATACTAATACAAATTGAGTATTTTTATTTTGAATGAGCTTCTCAAGTAAATTTATCTTGACTTCGAGATTTTTAAATTTATCTCGTTTTAAAGATGTTTAGATATTTATACTAATCCATCTTGTAAACTTTTTTTTACCTGGTTTTATCAGGTATGCACCATTAATGTGATTTATTTGTCATACTTCATTGGCAAATTGTTTGCCAACTCACTAGATTAGTTTATACTTAAAGTAACAGGAAAAAAATGTGTCACTGGGTTGAGAAAACGTAATTCAGGATACATTGTCTTAAAAGTCTTATATTATTAAGTGTTATCTTATATATTTTGCTTCTCAAATAATTTTATGTTGTTTTATGGATGCTTAGATATTTTTTACTGTTTCAGTGAATTTTGAGTAAATATTGTGTCCCAGTAGTTCTATGCCAATGCTGTGTGAAGACTGAGGGAATGATAAAAAAAGATTAGATTCTATCAAAATAAAGCACTAAAGATTCCGTTCTATTAATGTTGCAGCAGAGACTCATTATGGTTGTCTTCATGCACACATAACCTCTGTGTCTGAAACTCACCAGCAGCCCGTTGGTGCCATGGACGGTGACACATCGGGAGAAGGTGTGATGAATGGACAGGTCTTTCACATAAGTTGGCGGGTCGTAGCCTCCCTTCTTATCCACATCCCCATTCATATGGAAGTGGACTGGGTAGTGACCCATGGACTGCTGCCCCATGTGCTTAAACTCCACCCCTTCCACATGCACTGAGCGGAAACCTCGCTCTGTCTGAAGAATAAAACAGAAGAGACAGGAAAAATCACACTTTTGAGCTATTTTTGACTTTAATGGTGCTATTTATGGCTTTTACATTTATTTACATTTATGCATTTAGCAGACGGTTTTATCCACAGTGACTTACAGTGCATTCAGGCTATACATTTTTTTTTTTTCCCCAGTATGTTTTAATGATATTCATATCTGTCTTGGGTGCTAAAAAATATGTACTTGTTTACCAGTATGTCATGTTTGTATGGAAGCTAATTGCAACTTTTAACTCTCATCTCGGTCGTATCTCACAATGGAGACTTTTTTTTTTTTTTTTTTGCAGTTCTGAGGGAAAAAATGTCAGAACTGCAAGAACTACACAAATACAGAACTGTCAGAACTGTGAGATAAAAAAGTTGCAATTACCATTTTTATTCAGTTGCACAAAATTTGAAGGGGGGGGGGGGTTTGGCAAAATCAGAATCAGAAAAAAAAGTCAGACATACAAAATGTAAACTAAAGTAAAAATGTCAGAATTGCGAAATGTTAAATCAGAATTTGCGAAAAAGCAAAGCAGAATTGCAAGAAAAAAAGTCAAAATTTTGAGTTGCAACTACCTTTTTTTTATTCTGTGGCGGAAACATGCTTCCATATATGCGGCCATTAACTGACCTCAGAAAAACCTGAACCTGCAAGTGTGTTGTTGAATTAATGAAACATTAATTTAAAATCATAAAAAAAGTTTTATAAATTAAATTAAATTAATTAGTTTATTAAGTAAATTAAATTAAATTGAGTGGTTTTGTTTTTTGGTTTATTTGATTTTTTTTTTTTTAATTTTTCATGTTTTATTGTTTGTTTCATTGTTTTGCTTTTCTTTTTAATTAATTCTAGCAATTTCTGGATGACAATTTTTTTTTTTTGGAATCCCTGAAACAAAAAACAAAAAAGATTCCATTCTATTCATTTTGTATTAATATCCTAGTTGAATGATCCAATCACAAGTGGTCACAGGGTCTATGCAAGCTGTGCTCATTAATGTGAAATTTGAATCCAGATGAAAGAACATCAAAAGTGGGGAATGTAAATATTATCACCCCTTCAGAATAAGATTTGAGACATGCACGCCAGTCTGTGTGTGAATATATGCAGGGGCGGGAAGTAAAGGTGTCAGCTAGATTGATTTCCTCTCTTCTCTCGTTCTCGGAAGTCTGGCAGAATGTTCACTTTTGGACTTCACGGCTGCCTTTTTTGTGACCTACATCAGATTGTTTCAAGTCAAAGGATGTGAAATATGCTGCACGTCATATCTGCATGATGCAGAACATTGCGAGTGAAAGTAAGATGATATGACGTTTCCCAGGGGAAGGTGGCACACTTTGGCTCCAATTAATGTCTTTCATCTTTTTGGACGGCCAAATGTACGATATCACCCCAGCCTGACATTTCTCTAAATGTTTCATAAATTAGATTAGCTGCCTGGCAAATATCATAAGAATGTGACAGTACGGTCTCGGAAGGCAGTTTTTTATGACCTCCCTTGTGGCTGAAAACCATAAACACAAGCCCCAATCGTCCGGGTGTTAATTGTGTCAGTGGGTTCATTGCTCTAAACAAGCAGGCCGAACGTGTTTTCAAATGGGTGTGTGAGTGAAGAGCATTTTTGATTGACATGATGACCCAAACATGGATACAGCTCTCATGAAATTACTGTACTCATTCCAACCAAATAATTAAACCATTTATGAGCCCATCACCAATATTTTTGTTGTCAAACAGTAGATTGACCTCATATAACCTATTGTAAGGGCCTGTAATAATGTGGTTTGACCAGTGTGGCGCAGTTGAGCGTGACTGTGATTTAGTTTTCCCACATGCAATCCAATTAAGAAGACACAGCGCTATGTCATAGTACAAACGAAGCCAAGCCAGTAGAGTTTGGGAAAGGTTCCATGTAGGGGTGGAAAGAAATGAGACTGTGGATCTTTTGGCAAAAGGAGTAATAAAACATGAAATAGTTGACGTACAAGTACCATTAAGAAGAGCAAAAAAAAAACAAAAAAACTATTATAGAGGATCATATGCACAAAATACGGTAGGAACATTGGGACATAGATGACACAGGAGCACATCTATACAGTATACAAAAACATGTAGGCATGAGTATGAGGCAGGACAGGAACCTAAAGGAGGAAAAGATAATTAAACAGCTTAGAGTAAGCCATGCTGTATTAAATTTAAAATTACATAGAATAGGAAAACTGGACTTCACACCTGCTGCAATGCACAAGAAATAGTAAAATTGTACCGTAGAATAAAGTTAGAGATGCAAATTGGAAAACAAAACAATTGAGAACGTGAGAATTTGACACTAGAGAATTTGATTGGGAAAACATCTGAGAAAGTTTGTAGTCTCCTAATAAATTAAGAGAGTTAAGTGTCTGGGCTTTTTTTCCTTGTCAAGCTTCTGTCCACTCTCCAGTCCAGTAGGTGGCGGTAATGCTCCTTTAAGTTGGTTTGCCAGCCATCATTAAAACCAAAAAAAGAAAAAGAAGAGTTTGGGAAAGTTTTACAAAACTACAAACAGAAAAAGCTGTCGTGTGAAGGCCCCAAAACATTCATTGCGAAGTTCTTCTTTTCGTGGAAAAAAGAAGTTTGGTATAAGCAAGCAGCGGTTTACTGTTATTGAACATCCCGATGCTGCTGAGAGCGCCATTTAGATGGATGTGTGCTTTTCTCTCAATAGCAAAAAAAAAAAAAAAAAAAACACTTAAACATGACAGCAGTGAGAAAACAGCAGTTAAGAAAGCATCTGATCATAGCAATCCAGTAAATTCATGTAGCATCTATTCATATGGCACTTTATACAATAGACAATATACAATATTAAACATGAAAAACAGTGTTAGTGTCATTTCATTTGAAATTACAACTTGATTTTCTTCTTTAAATTATAAATGTAACTAATAAAACTAAATTTTAATGAATTACAAATTCTGAATAATCGATCAGTGCCTGATTAATTCTGAAATAATCGCTGATTCGTTGATTAATCGTTCCAATATTTTTTCGATTATCAAAATATTAATCTGTTGCAGCCCTAGTTGTTCTGAGTGGTTGCTAAGGAGGTTCTAGAATGTTCTATCTGGTTTCTAGGGTGTTGTTAAACTGTTGCTTCTAGGTGGAGACTAAAAACATGAACAAAAACACAATGCCTCAAAGACTTCAAAATAGTCTGTGAAATGAACCAAACTAGCAGCAATTATTTAAGTAATAAATGCTAATACAAGTACACCATTGAGAGCCATTTGGATTTGGAATGAAATGAGGATTAGTAAACGATGACAATTTACTTATTTTATCATTTATCACTTGTAAAATCATTACTGTGAGGCAGGTTTTGTCAAAAGCAGTTTCCTCACAACTTGAAAGACAGGATGGCCTAGTTGTTACACACCAAAATTTCTTCTTGAGTGGAGAAACGGGCCAACCTTCTGCATGACAGCGAAGGTGAGGAGGGGAAAAGGAACAGTAAGATCTGGGCCAATTACTAGAGAGGTCAGACTCTTGAGTCGCCCCATCACGTACACACACACATGCACACTGACAGGCCCTTTGCAGGAGACAAAGCACAAAAAAAAAAGTCTGTTCTGCTAGTTTGACAGAGTGTTAATGTCTAGCTAGAGGTGCCATCGCTGTGATATCTCATTCTGAGGGTTTGAACATCTATGTTCGGATGAGCTAGTGGACAGATAAACGAATTACAAGACAATAGTAGATGGCATTTAACAGAGAAATGTGGGTTTGAAGTGACAGGAGGGTTGAGTTACCTTAAGATGGCCACCAAATGTGTCAAAGGAGAAGAACTTGCAGGCTTCATTGCCGTAACAGGTCGGCTCCATCTCGCCTCTGATCAAAATGTTGCGAGTCAGCAGTCCGACCTCTGCCCGCATGTCCACACCGTCCACCTCCTCTCCGATGTGAAGGTATGCAGGTTTACCTGGAGGATGGACACACACACAAACACAGACAACTTCATCACACCTCAGCTATGTAATCTTTCATAACCAATTTGCATATTAATGCACTATTCAATGCTGTTTTGTAGTATAAACAGTGCAAGTATGTGTTTACACTGAAAATTATAAACAGAACTGCTATTGAACTACCTGGATGATGCACTTAATTAATAAAAAAACAACAACAACAAAGTATCGAATGTTGAACACTTTTTGTTCAAAACTGTTGCAGCTTTAATTATGTAAAGGAGGGGAAGGAGCTCTTAGACTACAATGTTGTACAACGAATTACAAAATAATCGTATAATATTCATTCACTACCCATTTGACTTCATCATAGTGCATAAGTACAGTGTTTAACTGTATAGTGCATAATTTGGAATACAACTGTTTTATGCAATTTTTATGTTAATTTTATTGCTTAGTCTCATGTTTTTATTATTTATTGCTCTATTTATATAGTGTGAAGCGGAATATAATTTAATGCCTAATTTATACATATTTTGTGTCATTTATAAAAATTTGAAGCAGAACAACAGAATTTTGTATATGTGTACTACAACACATTTCCATAGAAAAGTATATTTAATTGCATTTTATTGCCTTCCCAAAAACAGTACTAAAAAGCATTATATTTGAACATGTATCATGGTTACCATAGTTTTACAGACATATACCATGGTAATACCATGGTACATAAACGATAGATAGATAGATAGATAGATAGATAGATAGATAGATAGATAGATAGATAGATAGATAGATAGATAGATAGATAGATAGATAGATAGATAGGTTTATCGCGTCTACCAGTAGAAAATATCCCAGGCCCCCAGATATATCTCTCAATCAATCATTTTTTGGTCTGTTTGTCTTCCTCCTCCTCTCACACATAATATATGAAGTTCTCATAGTTTCTGGACACCACAAGTTCAGAAGCAGGACTGAGATCGGCAGCAGGCATACAGAGAAAAAGAGATTATGAGAGAAACAATACACGCAGAAATATATGAGAAAAGCCGAGAGAGAAAAATAGGCCAAATGAGGGAGAGAAAGTGAGACAATTCGTAAGTTATCATATGTTTTTGTGGGAATTTCATGGCTCAAATTGGAGAAGGCGTAGAGGGACAGAGAGAAAGAGAGAGATGTCATTCCACCCTCAGACATTCTTCCTGCCTGACCCAGATACTGGGCTGAAGAGGCTCCAGGACTCAGAGCTCATCTGATAATCACAAACAGGGATGCTCAGCTCTCTCCTTTCCCACATTGTCTTCCTCCGACGAGTCCCGAGAGACTTGGTCATGTTGACAAATTGCTCCTCCTAATGGATGAGATCCTCTCAATGCTCATTCATTCATTTTTAAAATGACTACAGTCACTATACGGCCTGACCTTGAGTCTGTCTAACAGAATCAAGGGAGACTTACAGATGTGTCTGACACAGGAGCAGGCCATGGAGAACGAGACCCAGTGGATCAAGAAATCACAAAGCAGATCTCTTTCATTTCTCAAATGCTTCTCCCTGGCACCACTTTGATCTTTGCCAAAGTCTTCTGCTTCTCAGATTTTCCTGTATAAAAGACTTTAATAATTTCATACATTCCAGAAGAGAACTCAAAACTAAGTCTCCAACCACTTTTTGTGGGATTCTATAATAGACAAAATGAAAATGCATAAAAATAGTGAAATTTGCTGTCTCCAGCCTGTTAACGAAGCCATTTACATACATAATTTTGTGAATATTGCAAATTATATTGTATCTTTCACGTCCCAAATCTTTGTAAAATAGTATAAGATTTAAATTACAATATCAGAAGATGACAGCAAAGTGGAGCAGCTTTTTGTGTTGTCCTGTATGAAAAATTTTAGGGTCCATAAAAAATAAAATAAAAATCAATTAATTAAGCAATATTATTATATAATATAATAAAAAATGATTAATTATAATAAAAAAATTGTCATATTATATAATAAATAATTTTGAGGGTCCATAAATTAAATTACATATTACATTACAAATACAATTTAATAATATTAATATAACAGACTTAACACTCTTTTACAAATGACCGAGAAACAGAGCTTTAACAGGAGCAACATTATGAACATGGGTGCTGTTTGTAGGCTAATTCTGTCATGTGACAATATTAATTTGATTCCTCATCAAAAAGTGTCTTTGCAATATTTGAAGCATCAACATAGAATTTATGTGCTAAAGTTAAACATTTTGATGTGGTAAACCTTCTTCCACAAAATAAATAAATTATAATAAAATAACATAATAATAATAATAATAATTGGATAAAGGCAATTCAGGTGTAGTCAAATATCAGAAGTCTGCAATCCATTTCATTACGAGCTCTAAAATTTCTAATTAAAATTCTCCCTATTCATTTAATTGAGAACTTGAGTTTCCTGAGCTTCGTAAGAAACTCTTTTGGGTTTCTAAAAAGAAGACAGATTTCATATCCCTGACTGTTTTTATTTAAAAACAAACAGCAGTCTGCAGCTTCCTGATTGTTGTGCACCATTTTATTGGCTGCATGCTGATAAGATGAATGCCGATCTATCTCAATCACACACCTCAGTGTATCCGCATGCTTAGAATCACCATCAAATGAGCTGACGGCCAGCTGGCACCAAACACACAGATGAGGAACGGGTCAAAGTTCAGAACAAACAGGGGTCAACATATTGAAACTGCTTCCTGGCCAGCGCTGGGGCAAATCCAACAGATGGGTCTCTTTCCATCACCACACACACACACAGAGGAACCTGCAAAGCCCACTGAGTCAAAATTGACATCTACAGTATGTATTAAGTCTAAACCATTGCCTAGCTTTGGTGCTCATGCAGGCAATAGGAGTTTGAATCTGTCTCACTGCATTTTCAGTTTACTAGACAGTGTTCTGGCTGGTTGCTAGCACTTTGCTGAATGTCAACAGATTAAAATGAGTGTCATCAGTTCAACTGAATCAAGAATCTTTTTATAAGAATGAGACAGATGAGGTGTTTTGAAAAATAGGATGAAAAAAGGAAAGAAGTGTACAAGCACAGACCCTCATACACACACACATGTAGACTTTTTTTTTGTTAATAAGGATAGAAGTGTACACAACCAAAATACTTACACACTCCACCAAAAAACATCATCACCTAATTCACAGCCAAGCAAAAATACTCACCGCCCATCAACACCCAGCTAAATGAGACATGCACACAGAATGATGCTCCATCAACACATGATTGCCTTCACTTGTGAACATATAGAATGATCCAATCGGGGTGGGATGATGGGCGGGTTTGGGCAAGTCTGACCCTCCTAATTAAAAGAATATTAAATATACTATTTGAGATAAAAAGTTGTTTAAATGGTCTTTTTTATAATGGAACTACTTCTGAGAAATAAACTTGAGTTAGTTATGCATTATAAGTACTATGGCTGGAGTTTTGCCCCATTTAAACAATAGAGTAAAATTTAATTAAATAAATTAATTAATTAAAAATTTTTTATATATATATATATATATATATATATATATATAATAAAAATAAATAAAGTATAAAATAATAATTAAATAGTAATAAAACTAAATAAATTGATATAAAATAAAAATACAAAATAGAAACTGCAATAAATAATGTAATAAAATATGAAACCTTTAGAACTCGCTAGTCGCTACAAACACATGTTGTCCTGTTGTCCAGTTGTACAATTGCATAATACTTTTCAGTGCTGAATAATGTGTACAATCAACAAAATAAAATGAAATAAAAATTTATATTTTATATTATAAATAAATAAATAATAATTAATATAAAATAAAAAACATAAATATATAAAAATAATAAAATAAAACAGCAGCTAAAATAAAAAATATATATATATTTTATAATGTAATAAAATTCCAAAATTAATAATACACAATGGTGTTCAGCTTGATGTTAAAATCCTGCCAAGCCAACAATAAACAATTTTAATATGTATACAAATGCATAAGCTATATCTTTTAGTGCTGAATGAAGTAAATATTTAACAATTCTCTTGTTCTGTCCGCCTTCTTTTTTCACTGAATGTATTGCAATGCATTTAGCGATTGTTTTCTACAAATTTAGTCTATAGAAGGCATTTCAGAAGACAGAACAATCATGCTGCCTACCTTTCTGAACAGCCTTTTGTGTTGTAAGTGCATCATGACACCTTAAAACGCTTCCACTGTGTGATTTGCACACTTGATACAATCAAGCTAATTTCTAACGCCGAGCGATTTGCATTCAGACAAACAAACACATGCATTCGCTCAGCATGAGTCAGGCATCTCCATAGACAACTGAAGAGGATTAAATGAGTTTCCTCAGGGCTGGAAAACTGTCTAATGGCTTTCATAGCAGTTTTAAAGTGAGAGAGCGTCCTACACTTCCGCATCAGAGACAGAAACACGGAGAGACAAGTGCTCACCATCAGTCTAATGCAAGAGCATCATTGGAGCCGTATCTTTGACACGCATCTTTGAAATTTGTCATGATCAATACACCAGGCGCTTTGTTTTTTGACACCTTCTCTTGTTTGCTGTCGCCCACGTGCGATTCAAACCTGCTCTAATCGCGCAGGCAGTCGAGACAAATTACGACCCCGGTGGATAATGAATGCACAACCTCTGCTCCACCAGAAGTCTCGGTGCACAAACACGTGTGCATGCACACATCCAGGCCATGATTCTCAAGCAGACATGCATTCGGTGCCATTACGGTCTTAATTACGGGCTCTATTGAGAAATTACCCAGTAAACACACACATTCACTGTCACACACGCACCGAACAGCCAGGGGTTGCTGGCAGAAGGACCTACGTGAGCAGACTTTCAATGTGGTTCCAGGTGTGTCCATCTTTAATTAGTGTGTGTGTGTGTGTGTGAGAGAGAGAGAGTCACAGTGACGTGCACACTAGCTGAGCAGACCTTGAACTGTACTCTAAGTAACATAGGAAAAAAAAAAAAAAAAAAAAAAAAAAAAAAAAAATATATATATATATATATATATATATAATATATATATATATATATATATATATATATATATATATATTATATATATATATATATATATATAACACCTCATTATCTTTCATTCAGTTATGGAAAAAACTGTATCCGAGGTAATATGTTAAATCCCATTTGTCAGACATTGCTCACACACACACACACACACACACACACACACACACACACACACACACACGCAGTTATTAGAAAACACTTCTGCATTAAACACACTGCTATTGCCCATACCTATGATTAGTGATCTGAACAAACCACTAACACTGAGTAATTTAACTCTGGTGTGAAACTCGTTCTGTGCAGGTTGGGATACTTCAATGAAGTGGTACTTTTCTAAACAATTAGACCTGATTATCAATTGCTGGATAAAAAACACACAGTAGACTTACACTGAAGAAGGAAGCTGAACCATAGAATCCAGAATATTATTCTTTGCTCACATTGCACAGAAACTGTTCAAATAATTCATATCCAGTCTTAAGGACTGACTCATTTTTCAAGTGATTATTTCATATCTGTTTGTTCAATATCTGGCATATCTATGTTAGCTGAGTTACTTATATGTGACTAAAGTAGTGCTGTATAATGATTAATCGCGATTAATCGCATACAAAATAAAAGTTTTTGTTTATGTAATATATGTGTGTGTACTGTGTATATTTATTATGTATATATTAGTGGTGGGCATATATTAATTTTTTTTAATATAGATTAATCTCACTGTAATCTTGGAATTAATCTAGATTAATCTAGATTAAAATGGCTCATTTGAATTCTCCGAAGGCATTCAAATTATGTTCAATAAGATTGTACTTGTTAGTACATGATAGAGCTGTGCTGCACTCAAACATAGTAGTTTGACGACGACTCTTCCCCTGCGCTACATCAGTGCTTGGCCTGGCATCTTCCGCTTTAGCTAAGGGATGCTTTGCGTTTAGGCACAAGTTGCAAACAACCTTACGCCTGTTTCACACATACACCGTCTGCAGTGCGTATGCATTGCATTTTTGTATTTTTTTTTACGCACCCATGTTAACGGATTCCAGCGTTCACGCGGTTGCGGTCCGTCAGTGCGTTCCAGGAGCGGTGCGTCTGCAGCAGTGCAGCGATCGTATACGTACCGAGTCTATTTTTGCTGTGCTGCATGCGCTGAATTAAAATGACAGCGCATTGTTCGCGGTAAAAATTAACATGGATTGACACGGAAATGCAGTAATTTCACAATAAATGTATATTAATTAAAGCCTACCGTGTTTCACACGCAACACATGGGTTTTGGCTAGGTTTAAAACAAGAAAAAGAGGACCTTTAGATAAACGATGGGGCAACCATGATATAGGCCTATGCACTTTTATGGAAGCAGAAAAACAAAGTTCATTAAGAACCGTGCGATTGCTTGTAATAAAGATTTGACTGCAAAAGGCACGAGAGTCGACTGTTTCTGTCAGTGGTGCTTTAATTTTAAATATTTGTGATATCCCAACAAGAAAAGTAGGCTAATTGTTGTGTTTAAATGTTTTGCTGCTTGCTTGAGCAGCTTATTATACAAACCTAGAAGTCAATGCATGAATAATATGTTGTTTATATTTATTAAGTTTAAACTAATGTCTATGATTATGAAAGATTGTTACTGGTCTGTGACAAGAGGAATTTTTTGACGGTGAAAGTCATCATAGCTTGCGTAGTATAGACCCAGCTCCCAACCCAACTTTGAGAATAGAGTAACGGCGATATTTTTTTCATCGCCCGATAAGAGTCTCACGTTAACGCAGCATGTTAACGCCGATAACGGCCCACCACTAGTATATATAAATACACACACATACAGTATATATTATGAAAATATTTACATGTATATATGTATATTTTATTAATTATATGATATATTACATAGATATATATAAATTTATATATTATATAATTATATATATATATATATATATATATATATATATATATAATATATATATATATATATATATATATATATATATATATATATATATATTATATATATTTAATATAGATATAAAAAGATTTTTCTGAAATATGTACATGCATGTGTGTGTATTTATATATAGATAACAAATATACACAGTACACATACATATATTATGTAAACAAAAACATTTATTTTGGATGCGATTAATCAAGATTAATCGTTTTGACAGCACTAATATGCAATCAAAATAACAAAAGGATGCAATCAAAAGTTTAATATTTTTTAGTTAATATTTTGTTTTAATGTTATGAAATTTTATTTTTTATTATTCAAGGGTTGTTTTTTTTATAAATTTTGACGTTTAAAACTGTGTTTTAATTTTTTTGAAGGTTTCTTTTTTAAATTAAAATTTCATATAATTAGCAAAATAGCAATCAAGCATTTTAGAATGCAAATCAGCATATTAGAATATTAGAATGATTTCTGAAGGATCATGAGTATGTATTTGTGCTTGGTTTGTGTGCATGTCAATTATGTCAATCATCTATATAGAAAAGCATAAACAATAACAACATATATGT